>NC_077231.1:235843418-236196918 GCF_027887165.1 Monodelphis domestica | reverse complement strand
TCCTCTAGACTGGGCCTCCAGCCTCATTCCCAAATGTTTACATAACCAGTTGGTGGTATATCCTTTCCAATACTACTTAAAGTATATATGGGACCATGAGTTCTGTTATTCAGTAGAAATTTCCAGTAATTATATTATTGCATCTTTTCAGAGACTTGGACATCCAAGAATGGTTGGTTTTGTGTGGTGTCTGTGGTCATTTGTCCTCTCCTCTTGATTAAATACTTGTTCTAATATAAATACTCTAGTAGTTTTGAGTTATTTTTCAGATTGACAGTATAATCAAAATATATATGAGGGGCAGCTGGATGAGAGCTAAGTCTGTCTATAAGACAGAAAATAAGGGTTAAAAAATACATGTTTGTGAATATATATGAAATAAGTTGGAAATAATCTCAAAGGAAAGATACTAACATTAAATAAGATGGGAAAAGCTTCATAAAGAAGATGACATGTTAGCTAATATGTGAAGAAAGTTAGGGAACCAAGGAGGTATAAGTGAGGAAGTAGGGAATACCAGATATGCAACCCCACATAGCCTGCAAAAATTTCCAGGAGTTAGAAATATAGACCTTCCACAAGGAACAGCAAGAAATCTAGGAGTCATTGGACTTCAAAGTGCATGGCAGTAAGGTGTAAGAAGACAATAAGTATGAAGGGAACAATTTATAAAAGGCTAAAAACCAGGGTATCTCAAAAGGCTCTCTAGTGCAGTTTCAGAGAGAAAGAGGAGTTGAAGATGACTAGGTTACAAGTTTTCATGACTGGGCAGATAGTGGAACCAACATTAATGGGGAAGCAAGGAAGACATAAATATTTGGGGGAAAAGATAATGAGTTCAGGTTTGGGCATGTTGAGTTTAAAATATCAACAGACAGGCCTAGAGATGGGAGGTCCTAGGTTCAAATATGGCCTCAGACACTTCCCAGCTGTGTGACCCTGGGCAAGTCACTTAACCCCCATTGCCTAGTCCATACCATCTTCTGCCTTGGAACCAATACACAGTATTGATTCTAAGACAGAAGGTATTGGTTAAAAAAATATCTATAGAACATTCAGTTCAAGATGTCCAACAGATAGAGTTTGTAGTTTGGAGGTGAGTAGAGAGTAAGACTGGATAAACAGATGAGGGTCATTTGCATAGAGATTATAAATTAATCCATGAGAGTTAATGAGATCTCCAAGTGAAACAGTATAGAGAGAGGAGAAGATAGTAGAGGACAGAGCCTTGAAGGGCACCCATAGAGCAGTTGTCACAAAATTATAGAAAGGAGAGATATCCAAATGGATAGAGTGATCAGTAGTGTCAAAGTGCAGAGAGGGCAAGAATGAGGACTGAGAAAAGGCCATTATATTTATCAATTAAAAGAACACATAACTTTAGCTATAACTCTGTTAACAAGGCTGCAGTATATTTCTAAAAAGTAGCATAACAGATAATATGCAAATGAGATATATGTTCAAAAAGAGAGTAGGCTGGCCTTTAGAAAAAATACAGATTGGCTAATCACATTATTGAGCACTAGAAGATTCTCAGAATGTTGGGTAAATCCCCTGAGAAACTATGAGGTTATTCATAAGAGTCTTATAGGAATGATGCTACCCACACTGTTGGAAAAGTCAATGAAACAGCTATATTAAAATATAACAAAGATGACTAAAGTGCTTGTAATTAGGCAGTAATTAAGACTATTTGAAATTTAAGTTATTGGTAGACTATGAAAACAAGTAAACTGAGACTAAACTATTTCACATAAAGCTTAATTAAAATGAATTTTATGATTAACTATGCTCTCATAGGTATACTTTGATTTAAAATATAATGAAAACATTAGCATTTGTATTAATCTCAGGCATCAAAAGGGTTAATTTGTCTGGTTTTTATGAGATTTATTAATGTTATAAAAATCAAAAGTAAATTTATCAATTTTACAACAGGTTTAGAAAAAAGTGTTATGACTAATTCCCCAGGATATTTCATGATTATAGCATAAAATGAGATTTCTCCCTTTGATAGCAACTTGTCTTTTAAACAAAACTTAATGAAAATAATAAGAAATAATGCTCTATATATCAGATAAATTGAAAAATAAATTTTCTTCAGTGTTACAATTTAAATCATTATTCTATCCAAAATCTACTTTGAGCTAAGCATTGAAATTCTGAATCGAATGCTTGATATTGATTACTAATGCATAATTTTCCAGATATGATTCTCCTACAAATACTTTAAAAATATTCAGCATGAGATTCAGCCTATTCTAAAAAATAGGTGGCATAAAAATCAAGTCATGGGTGAAAATTAGGGAAGCCCATTTGAAATGTATAAAGCCTGATTTCATGTCAAATTTTGACTTCACTTGTATGTTTCCTTGCAATTTTAGAGGTCAAAATATCTAGGTAATTATAGATTATTATTTCAAAAGATTTGAGGTCACTTAAGGTTCTATCAATCCTTATAATATACATAATATTTTCTTTAAATTATTGTTAGTAGTATAAGTAGTTTTATTTGTTTTACAAATAAGGAAACGGGTTCAGAGTGCATAACTGATTAAACTGATGGCTTCAATGCTAGTGTGTATCAGAGTCAAGATGAGAAACAATGTTTCCTCATTCTAAATCTTACACTGTTTCCAATATAGGATCTGACTGATTGCTGAAAAACACTTAAATTTATTTCTAACAAACACAAAAATACCATCTGAAAAGATACTATAATAAAGAGAAATGACTAGGAATTTAAGTTTTATTCATACAGCTTATGCCACAGGTTAAAAAAAAATACTTCTCCCCAAATTGATGATCAATACCTGGGGGAAATGTACACATACAAATTCCTACCACATTTCCCAAGCAATAATACATCATACCATTTTACCTCCCATTTACTGAAGGTTTAGAAAAATAATTAAAAGCCACCAGTTTGAAAAAAAATACAAACTTTATTAAAAGCTACCAAAAATTGTTTTTTAAAATCCCTTACCTTCCATCTTAGAATCAATACTGTGTACTGAATGTTCCAAGGCAAAAGAGTGATAAGGGCTAGGCAATGGGGGAGTTAAGTGACTTGCCCTGGGTCACAAAGCTAGGAAGTATCTGAGGCCACATTTGAAACTAGGACCTCCTGTCTCTAGGCATGCCTCTCAATCCACTGACCTAATAAGCAGCTGCCCCAGAGAGATACAGAGAGAGTGGCTTACTTTAAGTGGCAGGGAAAAAAATAACCCACTCATTTAAATGAAGGTTTTAAAAGGTCCCTTCAAAGTTTCTATCATTCTTCAAGTCACATAGGTATTCTTCCTCAGGAAGGTTTGAAGTACACAACTAGAACTTAATAAAATATTTAAATTTTAATAGAAGTAGGTTAGTCATCCTATTATTCTAACAAAACTATTTCCCAATTAAATTCTCACTACTGGAAATACAAAACGTTTTTACATTTCTCTAACAAAGTCACTGTAGATATATGCTATACTTAGTAGAATAAAGGTAAATGACCAGATAATTCTGACTATAATAATGCCTAAATAGAAAAAATATGATCTAGGAGAAAAATCATGAGGATTGAGGTCATAACTCAGGTTATAGTCCAAGTCCTCCCATTATGAGATATTTGAAAGACAAATTATAGTTACTTAGTACCTTTGTCTAATATACTAGTGTTTTAAAAATATAAGCTGTGAGAAAAGAGTTGTTACATGAGTAGATATAATTAACTAGATGTCCCTTACAATATGTAAAAAGAAAAAAAGTAATGCAAAGTTTAATCTTTGATTCATTACAATAAAGAATTTTTTTTAAAGAAAAAATATTCCTAATTGAATTTTGGACTTTGCTGAAAATGACCAATTGGGGAATGACTTGATTTTTTGTACAATTGATTTAGCTCCTTAAAAATTTGAGTAATTAGACCTTCGTCAGAGTTTTCTGTTATAAAGATTTTCCTTCAGTTCATGCTTCCCTTCTAATTTTGGTTTTGTTTGTACAGAAACTTCTTGATTTGATATAATCAAAATTATTTATTTTATATTTTGAGATATTCCCTATCTCTTGGTCTTAAATTCTTTCCTTTCCCATACATCTGACAGGTATACTATTCTATGTTCACCTAATTTGTTTATAGTTTCCTTCTTTATATTTAAGTAATTTAGCTACTCTAAATTTATCTTGGTGTAGGGTGTGAGATGTTAATCTAAACCGAATCTCTCCCATACTGTTTCCCAATTTTCCCAGCAGTTTTTGTCAAATAGTGGATTTTTGTCCCAAAAGCTGAGATCTTTGGCTTCATTGTACACTATCTTGCTGAGGACATTTACCCCAAGTCTATTCCATTGATCCTCCCTTCTGTCTCTCAGCCAGTACCATATTGTTTTGATGATCACTGCTTTATAGTATAGTTTAAGATCCGGTACTGCTAGGCCACCATCCTTCACACTTTTATTTTTCATTAACTACTCCCTTGATACTCTTGATCTTTATTTCTTCCAAATGAACTTCGTTATAATTTTTTCTAATTCAGTAAAAAAAGTATCTTGGTAGTTTGATAGTTCTGGCACTAAATAAGTAAATTAATTTGGGTAGGATTGACATTTTTATATTAGCTCATCCTATCCATGAGCAATTAATGTTTTTCCAATTATTTAAATCTAGTTTTAATTGTGTGGAAAGTGTTTTGCAGTTGTGTTCATATAGTTCCTGTGTTTGTCTTGGTAAATAGATTCCTAAATATTTTATATTATCTAGGGTGATTTTAAATGGAATTTCTCTTTCTAACTCTTGCTGCTGAGTTGTATTGGAAATACATGGAAATGCTGATGACTTATGTGGGTTTATTTTGTATTCTGCTACTTTGCTAAACTTATTGATTTCCACTAGCTTTTTAGTTGATCTCTAGGATAATTTAAGCAGACCATCATATCATCTGCAAAGAGTCTCCTCATTGCCTACTTTAATCCCTTCAATTCCTTTTTCTTCTCAAATTGCTACTGCTAGTGTTTCTAGAACAATATTAAATAATAGAGGCGATAATGGCCATCCTTGTTTCACTCCTGATCTTATTGGCAAGGCTTCTAATTTATCCCCATTGCAGATAATGCTTGTTGATGGTTTTAAATATATACTCTTTATTATTTTTAGGAAAGGCCCTTCTATTCCTATATTTTCTAGTGTTTTCAATAGGAATGAGTGTTGTATGTTGTCAAAGGCTTTTTCTGCATCTATTGGAATAATCATGTGATTTCTGTAGGTTTGGTTGTTGATATGGTCAATTATGTGGATAGTTTGCATTTCTTCTATAAATCCCACCTGATCATAGTGAATAATCCTCATGATAACTTGCTGGAGTCTTTTTGCCAGTATTCTATAAGATTTCTGCATCTATGTTCATTAAGTAGACTGGTTTATAGTTTTCTGTTTTAAGTCTGCCTGGCTTTGGAATCAGTACCATATTTGTGTCATAAAAGGAATTTGGTAAAATTCCATCTTTGCTTAATTTGTCAAAAAATTTATATACTATTGGGGTTAGTTGTTCTTTAAATGTTTGATAGAATTCACTTGTGAATCCATCTGACCCTGGGGATTTTTTCTTTAGGAGTTCCTTGATGGCTTGTTCTATTTCTTTTTCTGAGATGGGATTGTTTAAGTATTCTACTTCCTCTTTTGTTAATCTAGGTAATTTGTATTTTTGTAGACATTCACCCCATTTCACCTAAATTGTCAACATTTCTTGCTATATTTGGGCAATAGTTCTTGATAATTACCTTAATTTCCTCTTCATTAGAGTTGAGGTCTCCCTATTCATCTTTGATACATCTTTTGATACTTTGATTTTCTTCTTTCTTTCTTTTTATTAGATTAGCCAGTACTTTATCTATTTTTTTTTCAAAGTACTAGCTCCTGGTCTTATTTATTAATTCAAAAGTTCTTTTGCTTTCAATTTTATTAATTTTTCTTTTGATTTTTATGATTTAAATTTAGCATTTGGGGATTTTTAATTTGTTCTCTTTCTAATTTTTTAAGTTGCATTCCCAATTCATTGAACTCTTCCCTCTCTAATCTGTTGATAGATGCACTCAGGGATATAAATTTTCCTCTGACTACTGCTTTGGCTGCATCCCATAGATTTTGATAAGTTCTTTCCTTATTGTCATTCTCTTCAATAAAATCAGTAAATGTTTCTTTGATTTGTTCTTTGACCAACCAGTTTTGAAGAATTAGATTAGTTTCCAATTAGTTTTAATCTGCCTTTCCACAAGCCCTTATTATGATTTTTATTGCATTATAGTTTGAAAAAATTATATTTATTATTTCTGCTTTCCTACATTTTTTGCAATGTTTTTATGAACCAGTACATGGTCAATCGTTGTGTCTACCCTTTGTACTTTACCTTGCCTCAAGTATGTTTCTTGTAGACAACATATGGTAGGATTCTGGTTTTTAATCCGTTCTATCTGCTTCTATTTGCTAGTTCATCCCATTGACATTCAGTTATGATTACTGTCTGTGTATTTCCCTCCATTCTGACTTCTTCCTTAGATTCTGCCTTTTTTCTTATCCCTTATACTCTCCCCTCCAACTTTTTGCATTTAGTCAGTCTCCCACCTTCCCCTTCCTAATGTTATTCCCCTTCCTAGCAACTCCCCTCTTATTGATTCCCCTCTTGCTCTAGTGCCTTTTAAATGATGCCCCACCTTTTCCCTACCTTGTATTGCTCCTCATCCCATTTATTACTCTCCTACTTCTCTATAGGGCATGATAAAATTCTCTGCCCCAGTGGATCTGATTGTTCTTTCCTCTCTGAGTCAATTTCAATGTGCATACAATTTTAAGTATTACTTATCTCCCACCTCTTTTACCCTTCCATTGTGTTGGTATTCCCCCTCCCCCATGCGATTCTTTATGAAATATAAATTCACTCTATTTTATCTCTTTTCCCATTTATCTTAGTATTACCCTATTTTTTTTACCCCTAGTTTATGTTTACACACACACACACACACACTTTTTTTTTACATTTCATCCTGTACAATTTTTCACTATTCACTCTAAGTATAGGAATACAAATCATTTGAACTTATTGGATCCCTTAAAAAATGTTTTTGTGGCCCCTCCCACCCCCTTTTAAAATTACCTATTAGTGATTCTCTTGAGTTCTGTGTTTGGGCATTAAATTTTCTGTTCAAGTCAGGTCTTTTCTTTAGGAATACCTGGAAATCTATTTTATTAAATGACCATACTTCCCCCTGTAAGAATATAGTGAAGTTTGCTGGGTAGTTGATTTTTGGTTATAGACCCAGTTACCTTGCTTTCTGGAATATAATATGCCATGCCTTCTGGTCCTTCAATGTGGATACAGTCAGGCCCTGTGGTTTCATGATATCTGAATGGTTTGTTCTTAGCAGCTTGTACACCTTTTCTGTGATCTTCTTGAATTTCTTGAATTTGGCTATCACTTTCCTGGTTATTGTCAATTGGGTATTAAATGTAGGCGGTGATCTGTATATTCTTTCAATCTCCACTTTTCCCTCTTCAAGAACGTCAGGTCACTTAACTCCCATTGCCTAGCCCTTACCACTTTTCTGCCTTAGAGTCAATACACAGTATTAACTCCAAGAGGGAAGGTAAAGGTTTAAAAAAAAAAGACCGCCAGGAAAGATTCCTTTGATAATTTCATGTTGAATGATGTCCAATCTTTCTTTTGTCATGATTTTTGGGTAGTCCAATAATTCTTAAGTTATCTCTCCTGGATCTATTTTCCAGATCTGTAGTTTTATCAATGAGGTGTTTCATATTTTCCTCAATTTTTTCATTCTTTTTATTTTGTTTTATAGACTCTTGCTGCCTTGCGAAGTCATTTGCTTCTAGTTGTTGGATTCTAAACTTCTGGTTGTGGGATTCTAATTTTTAAAGACTGAATCTCATCCCTGGCCTTTTACTCATCCTTCTCCTTCTGGTGTTTTCTTTGTAGGTCATCTTTCACTTTCTTTGCCTCATTTTCAAGTTGGTCAGTTCTGGCTTTCAAAGCACCATTTTCTTATTTTAGCTCATGTGCCTCTGTTTCCAGATGACTCATTTTGCTTTTTAAGTTCTTTTCCCAATTGTCTTCAGCCTCTCTTGTTTTTTGAATTGTGTTTTGAGTTCTTCCAAAGCCTGTGTCTAATTCACTAAATTTTCTGCATTTTTGCTTGGTGTTCCTTGGTCCTCATCTGATCCATTTGCCCTTCATTCATTACCTGGATAGAAGCTGTGGATTGTAATTTCTTTTTTTTTGTTGTTTGCTCATATTTTTTTTTCCTTCTCTCCTCCCTGTCATTGGCTATAATCTTGCTCCTCTGTTTATTTGGGCTATTCTGTCTCATAGGGGCTTCTTCTTTTCTCTGCTGATTGACTATATTGGGCTGATGGAGTATTAATGAGCCCTGAGGTCAGATCTTCCCCAGCTGGCAGCAGAAGGTGAAGGTATAGGTGAAGGTGTGGAAGTTCAAGGGAGCTGGGCTTCCTGCCTTGTTAACAAGATATTCTGTCAACTTTTGCCCTGGGATCTCAGTCAGTTGGATTCTTACTGCTATACACAGTGCAGTCTGTGGGAGAGGGGTGTTGGAGATTGAGTTTCCCTGCCCTCTGAAGGCTTCTTATCTACCCTATTGATAGACTAGATTAAGAGAAGTGTGGAGTTTATCTATGAAGCTGGATGTGCCCTGAGACCAAAACGTCATGAAGCTGTGGCTGTCAAAATGGAGAATGGTGGCTGGGACCTGGCTGTCCTCCTGTCTGCACCTCTCCTTCAGCTAACTCCTTGTTGGCTGTGGTCAGTGCCCTGCGCCTGGTCCAGCCATGGTAGCAAGGCACTTCCTCCTGGCTAGAGCCCTTGCCCTGAGAGCCCAGCAACCGCAGGAGACTCAACACAGTAAGTGGGGAAGGGGTCCTGGAATCTTCCTTCTTCCTTTTACTTAAACCCACTTACTTTTTGAGTCAAGCAGGAGGGTCCACTAGCTCTGTCCTGTGGTTAGACATGGTTTTCTGTTTTTTTCTGTACCCTCAAAGAACTTTGTTTTTGATTGGCATGGAAGGGTTTTCACAGAGGACTCGGCTTTTGCTGCTTCTAAGTGGCTTGACTCCACCCCCTGTGCTCCAGTTTTCTAAACTACAAAATGGGAGAGTCTGGATTTAATAGTCTCCCTGGTCCTTCTCAGTTCTAAATCTATGATCCTATGATTCTATAATTTCATGCTTTATTTTGTTTGTAAACTTACTCCCTTCTCAATCAGATTTGATCCCATTTTACTTTCAAAAGAACTCTTTAAATTTGTGAATATTGCATGGTACAAAAGTTTCTTTTGTTTTGGAAAGAGCTGAGCCACGGTGGATAAAGAACTACGAAGAATTGGATACAAGCTCTGCAACCCTATGGCAATCAGCCTTTCAGTGCCTTTAGCAAGTTCTCTAATATATCAAGATGATGTTAAAGTGTCAGAGAAACAAGTGATCTGTACTATTAGGGAAAACTCTTCAGAAAGAGATTCCAATGAATCTCCTATCTTGTACTTTCATTCCATACTTGTGACTTCAATCTTGCAGGGACAAAGGAAGCCTAAAATCTACAAATTTTTAGTCTGTGAGCTATAGGGCAATCTATGAGGTCAAGTGACTTTCCCACTGTGAAAATAGGTAAATATCAGAGAAAAAACCTGAACCTGAGTTTTCCTGACTCTAAGAATGTTATTCTATATCTTTCAATAGCTATGATCATAAATTGGTTTAAATGAATAACTCAGTAAAAACTCTAAAGTAAATGTGATTTTTATAATTTTTAAAAAGGACTAATTAAGCCTTCTTTTCAAATAAATTACCTTTAAATAACTTAACTTCCCAGAAAGAGGTTAAATGGCACTTAAGTTTTGTTTTTTTAATCACTAAAAAAATGTAAAAATTGATATAAGTCACCACTTACAATTTTCAAACTGATAAACAAGGTGAGATTTTGGAGTGGTTTTTCTCATTGCAAAAGAGGATTCTGAATTAAAGATTCATTTCAATATCACTACCATCTGAAAAAAAGGTACTATAAGCAATATTTTCATTAAACTATTATGAAAAGGCAACAGTATATATAAATGGAAACACATGAATGGTTCTGAATTACTGGAAGCAGAATCAAGTAAGTTAGGGAGTTAAATACTTTTTAAGTTCTATTTTTAAAACTGTCTCTTCAAAATGTAACATATAGACATGAATTACTTAACCTCCCATAAAACTTAGTAAATATCTATTGCAAAAAGGTAAACAGAAAGATCAATATCATAACCAAGCAGGACCTATAAAATCATGAAATATTTTAGAAAAGCACAATTATTTGTGGTTTATGACTATTTTCCAGTCATCTTTTCTGGGTGTGTATATCTTTTACTTGAAGTTCTACTGCAAATCTAACAGTCAGCTAAAGTGAGTCTCACCATTGTACCATGAAAAGACATTCAAACATTCAAAACCTAATATATTTGAACCATAAATAAAATTCCAGGAGTAGTTTCTCAGAGGAAATAGGTGCTGTACTCATAAAGTTAAGGCTGTATATAAGGTTTCTTTACTCATTATACACCTTCTGGAAACTGTTCAATAGTAATACTTAAGCCAGGGCAGTGATGCATTTAAATCCAGTAATTACCATACAATGTAATGGTCTCTGCAACAATAAAGGTAAGTGTCCCGGTTCAGCTCCTAGAATCCTCAGATCTCACATCCTGCTCTAATACAATTAGTCTACAAAGAGCTAATTACCTAATGGGGGAATCATAGTTTCACTGACATCTTACTTCCTCCAATAGCAATAAACACCAGTAAGCTAAGATAGCACCTAATTAGTTTGCTGTGTTACTGTTTACAAGGCAGTTTTAACTGATTATGCTTTCCATACATTCATTTTATCTTAATGCATACTTTGCTAAGCAAAAGAAATACCTTACATCCAATGATAAAGTTAGATATATTTTATATAAATAGTAAAGTATTCATTATGGACATATTGTACCTTAATAATTATTAACTGCAGTGGATAATTTAATTCATTTGATAGAATCATAAAACATTTAATTGGTGAAGGGTTTTTATTAATTTCTGGTCTGCAAACTACATACCATTTTAGCTCAATATGTGAATGTCATTTCTGGGTAGTAAATTTTTTAAAAGTAAGAAAGTATTAATTTTTCTTTAGCAACTAATACTGGATAGGGAATATTATGTACATAATGGCTTTTCAGTCACAGGTCACAATAACTCAGGCAGCAATTAAGAAGGCAGTTTTGTCATGGGATCATTTAGTAATCCTTAAATTTTGAACCATAAAAAAGATAAGAGACACAAAATCCAAGTTAAGCAGATTCCTTGATAAATACAATTAATGTGAAAAAATAAGCTAAAGTTAGATAAAGCAATGAAATAAATATACTATGCTATTTTTTAAATTTAGTTTATTCCAGAGTTTTGAAAAACAATGGGGAAAGGGTCCAAGAAGTACTAAGAGCAAATTCAATTTAGGATGAATTAAAAATTTATTTGGGTGTCTATTATAAACAAGTCGCTAAGTCTAAATTACCCAAATGACAAAAAAAAAATTTAAATAGTCCCTGCTCAGTTTTTAATGATGTTTAAATATTAAAAGAGCAGTCAAACTGGCAAAAACATAGCTATGGAAAAAACCATGGTAAAAAAGACTTCTAAGAAGTCAATTCCCATAACATAGGAATCAGCTTATTAATAAAATCCTGTATATTTTAATGGCATTAAATCAATATTTTCTATAACACAAATACTGTAAACTGTTCTCTATTCTCATGAATGCCCAGAAATTAAGAATAGGTCTGTTAGAAGAACAATAATTTTTTTTCCAACCTCATGGCTCAGAGAAGTAATCAAATAAACAAGGCTAACTTGCTTTTGAAACAAGTATTATAATTACCTATAAAATGCAGGGATAATAAAATTTGATGTACACACTGTAAGTGCACAAAAAATTATCACAAAGTTTCATTTTGGCCTTTCCAAAATTATAACTGCTCACTTAATAATAATAGTGGATTATATTTACCTGACTCTTGGCACCATCATTCGGTGTTGCACCATTAGTGTGTGGCAGATAGATGCCATCATTGTAAATACATCTTCACTGGCTGAATCCCTCCATACCATATTTAGTAGGGTGTTTGTCTGTTGTTTGGTATCCAACTTTTTTAGACATTCCTCTGTTATATACTGCACCGATATTCTACCATCTCCCTAAAAACATATCAGAAAAAAATTTTTCAATGCTGTTAGAAATTAAATAATGTTTTTAGTGTATATAAGTAGCATATTATTATCCTATACTTTTTTCTAATACATGATAGCATAGCAGTGAAATATTTACAGAAACACTGCTATCCCTACTTTACAGATAAGGAGACACTTCCCCAAAATACAACTTTCTTCCAAGCATCCCTATTTCTGTCCTAGGCATCCCTATTCTTTTAATCATCCAGATTCATAATTTTGGAGTCATCCTTGAGTCTTAACTCTAATTTATCTTGAATTGAATCTTCAATTAGTTGGCAAGCTAAGTTTCTGTCCCAAAATATTTCTCAGATGAATTCCATTCTCTCTACTAATACATATCCTTTTATCTTTACTCACATAGCCACCATCTAGTTCAGGGCCCAAAGGCCACATCTCACCTGGATAATTTCAAGTATTCTATTTGGTCTCTTTGCCTCCAGTCTTAACCCACTCCAATCCACCTTTCATATAGCTGCTAAAATGTTTCCTAAAATCGTCTGAATTTTTCAATTTGATGTTTAAAGCCTTAACAACCTGGCTAGCCTCAACCTGCTTTGCCAATCACAATATATATATTACCCCTTTCCATATATTGTGTAGCACATCCGAAATGGACTTGTTACTGTCCTTCACATATGATACTCCCTATTTCCCGTCTACAAGTTTTATATTGGCTGTTGGCTACACCTAAAATGTTGTTTTCTCCCCCTCACCTCTCAAAGTCCCTAATTTCTTTCAATACTCAGTTCAAGTGTTACCTTTTACACGTAGCCTTTTCTGTTTCTTGTGCTTTTCCTCTCAAAATTGCCTTGTATTTATTTTGTAAACATTTTACATGTTGCTCTATACATGCACTGGTCTCTCCTAATGGAGAACAAGTTCCTTGATGAAAAGGGCTGTTTCAATTTTATCTTTGTATCACTTGTACCTAACAGTGCCCAGCAAATAGTGGACAATTCACTTGAAACAATAAACCTAATATTTTCTATTAGATATATATTAAAAATAACACTATTCAGTATGTAATATATAGGCCATTTCTTGCAACAAATAGAATTTCCATTATGAAATCCTTCAGAGATGATGGTCCAACCAAAATATCATTATTACAAGGAAAGAATTTTTATTAATGAGAATATTTTCAAAATCCAAATGACAAAAGAAAACAGTCTCAATTTATCTTTTTTGGTAATATAATTAAATTCAAAAAAGTCAGTTCTTTGAATAAAATCTGCCAAGTAAATATCTGACAATTCACAATCATTTATGCCACAAATACATAAACAAAGTAAAAAGATTTCTGAATGTTTTTTAAGAACACAAGATGGATACTGATTTGTGAATTGCATTGTCACTATGCGTAATCTAATTGTCATTACTACTTGTGTGACCTTGAACAAGTCATTTAGCTTCAGTATGAGTACTTTTGAATTATTTTCCATTTGAGGCATCAAAAGATCTAGGGGGCAGAGCCAAGATGACAGAATAAGGTAGAAACTCTAAGCTCTCTTAAATTCACTTCTAAACAATCATTTAATACTGCCCCAAAACAAATTCTGGAATATCAGAACCAAAAAAAACAGGGTAAGACATTTTTAAATACAAGAAAATGTAAAGGGTCAGCAGGAAAGTTATGTCTCACTGGGGTAAGAGAGAAGCACAGTCCAGCACAGGCTACATCTGGATAAGCCAGGAGCTGGCCATCCCTTGTCCTTGCCCGCAGCACAGTCCCCACAGGCAGCCAGGCTCTGGAGACACCAGCACAGGAAGTTTGGGAAGTGCCACCTCTTCCCCAAGAGCAAAGCTCAATGTTAGTACAAAGTTAAGAGTCACAAAATAAGCTAGAAAAATGAACAAAAACCAAAAAAAGAACCTGACCATACAAAGTTTCTATGGCAAAAGGGAATATCAAAATACAAACTCAGAAGAGGCCATCCTCAAAAAGGCCACAAGCAAAACCTCAAAGTAAAATGTGAAATGGTATCTCAATCAAAAAGAACTCCTAAAGAATCATAAAAAGGATTTAAAAAATAAATTATGAGAGATAGAGGAAAATGGGAAAAGAAATTAGTGTGACTGCAAGAAAAACATCAAGATAACTACTATGCATACAAAAAGAATTTTTAATCTTCATTCTAGTTACTCTCAAGAGACAGTGGTCACTGTCAATATCCTCATCTTCAAATACACAAAAAAAGATCTAAATAGCTGCATAATATTAAAATTGGAATTTCTTTATTCAAGAGGTATTTTAATATTCAATTTAATTAATTTTAAATTAGTTAATAATAAAATTAATATTTTAAAATGTTAAAAATTAATAACTTCCCAAAAAAAGTCATTTCTAAGTACTTAATAGAGGCAAGTATATCAGTACTAAAACAATGTTCTGATAATCAATCTCCCCAAAATGATGAATTTTATAGGTATAATTTATATATTACACTTAAAACACATTGTACTTAGATTTGTGATTTCACCGATTGTCAATTCCTTTCAATGACACAGAGAGCAACTTATCTGGAGGTGTAGCCAACTACAGTGATCCCTCACCTATCCCGAGAATTATGTTCCAGAGAACTCCATGATAGGTGAAAATTCGCAAAGTAGCAGTGTTCTATTTATCTTATTATTTATATATATATATTAAGGTTTTATAAATCCTTCCCACTCCCCTATAAACCTTTTCCACACTCTTATCAAACTACAGTTACTGAGCCAATCAGCACTCAGGATACAGAAAACAGCACTGGGGTTGGTTGCCTTTCCAGTCAATAGTGTGCCACAAGTGTAACTCTATGATACAGAATTAGATATATATTTTTTAAAAACCTGCAATCCAGTGAAACATGATATAGTGAGGGATTACTGTATATGCTTCTTATCTATGTGCCTTCTTTAAGTTTTACATGGTGAGTCAATCCATTGTGCTAAAGGCCTTCCTTGATTTTTTCTGATATCAAGAGGGTCCCAGTGGAAAAAAAATCAAGTCATTTACCTATCATCCTTCATCTAGACTATGTGAGCAGTCTGCATTTTCTTTCTGTCACACATTTCTTTAATGACATTTTTATTCCTTTCCTCTTCCCAATTCCTAAATGGTTATATGGTTTAACCTACTCACACACAGCAGTGCCCTTCATGTCTACTTTCAGGACTACAAGTATATTTTGCAGTGTTGAGGGTTAATTTTTGTAGGAGTCTGACAAAAGTGAGGAGAACAGTTTCATAAAAACACTGAGTTTAACTTAGAAGTTCAGATAGAAAATAGAAAGGAGGAAAGTGAGATTATTACTCTAATACTTTATGACTATACCTAAAATCGTATTTCTACCTAAAATTTCTAAAAAAATCCTATTCTAATTGTCTTCGAGGACAGGTTCTTCTGCCTGGGCAATGCCAGGTCTAAATACCTACACTGTCTACCTAAATTTATCCCCTACCTACCTACGCTAATCAATAAACATTAATCACCTACAATCTCCCTAAATCCTTATCTCTATTCCAACTGTCAGTAAAACTGCCTGTCATAGAGAGCTTCTGCTCTCTAGGGAATCTCAAGGCAAAAGTCCCCCAACTCTCAAGTCTCTCTCCTTATGTATCTTCCTTGTCTCCTAGGTAATGGAATCTTGAGCTCTGGTTCACTCTCTTCTCAGCAATCCTGCCCTTACTTAGAAATCTTCTGCTCTTAAAAAGACAGGGGAAGATGAAGAAAATTCCTTTAACAGCAGAACTGTAAGTATTTATCTGTGTAATTATCTAGTCCAAATAAAAATGTTATACAACTGCTAATTGTGAAATGACCATTTTTAAAATAACCCAATTTATTTTGCAGTCACTTATAAGATTTCACATACACATATATAATCATATATATACAATATCACACACATATATGTGCATGTACACACAAACTTTGGATTTTCTGGACAAACCCATAATGCTTACAGGTTTGGTCATCATGCTATCAATCTCTTCATCCTCATCTTCAGAGTCACTGGTAGTATCCTGACGGTTTACACCAACAGTTGAAACAGGCAATTGAGAAAGAAAGGTCTGGAGTACTCTTAAATATACAAGTAGTCCTTCCTCAGAGAGGGTACCTTTGTAAAAAAAAAATTGTTAAAAAAAATCACTGAAATTACAAAACAACGGAAAATCCTAGTTAGGATATAATTTCTTCTTATTTTCAAGAAGAATTTCTGGCCAGAGCTAAACATCCCTAAACATTTTTTTTTTTTTAAAATAACCCTTACCTTCCATCTTGGAGTCAATACTGTGTACTGAATGTTCCAAGGCAAAAGAATGGCAAGAGGTAGGCAAAGGGGGTTAAGTGACTTGCCCAGGGTCACACAGCTGGGAAGTATCTGAGGCCAGATTTGAACCCAGGACCTCCCAATCTCTAGGCCTGACTCTCAATCCACTGAGCCACCCAGCTGCTCCCCATCCCTAAACTTCTAAGCTTTTACGTATGTTTATTATAAATATTGGAAATATCAAGAAATGTCAAAGTTCAGGTCTCAGACACTTCCAAGCTCTGTGACTCTGGGCAAGTCACTTATCTTCAATTGCCTAACACTTCTGCCTTGGAACCAATATTCAGAAATGATTCTAAGACAAAAGGTAAGGATTTTTGTTTTATTTTTTAAAAAAGGATAGAAAAGGAAAGAAAGAAATGTCAAAGGTGGGGCAGAGAGAATTAAGTTAAAAGATCTGATCATATAAGGAATAAAAAAAGTTCCAGAACCACATAACAATATATTTGCCAAACTCAAAAAATGCTTTGATTCTTATGGTCCTACAAAAGAAAACATTTGCTAAAACAGATGCTTATACAAAATCACTAAATTTACATTGGTGGTACATTAGAGGCCATTAAAACAACTGACATATTAGAAAAGGGTAACAACCTCTTTACAAAGTCATATACTTCATAATGCTACCACACCTTCTCTTTTTCTATAATATCTACAGAATGTCAAAAGATTGAGATTTGACTTTCTAATGTTTGGCTATTTATTAAAATATGTACTATTTTCTTCATACCCAAATAAGTTTCGCCAATAGTTAAAACGAAGTAGAAAAGCCATGGTGCTGTGTCACTTTTTTGGGAATATCTACTCTCTGTTAACAACAGTGCATTCAGAAAAAGTTCATATGGAAAAATGATTTGTACATCTGTTAACGCTGGAATGACGAAATGAAAAATTTGATCTGTGAAAGGTGCTGCCAGAAACTCCTCTGTGAAGGCTGCAAAAATCTGTTGTCTGAAAAAGAAAAAAATATTATCCAAAACAAAATCTAAATATAAATTTTCTATAAATTCCCTGAAAAAAATTACATCTCAGAGTATTTCTATCTAAAGATGGTCTATTAATTCTAAATCAATCTAAATTGATCCACTTAATATTTCAAATTAGCTTACTATAAATGAACTACATTCTATCTTTTCACTTCTAAACTGAATATTAAATGTATTTTTTCATATTTCCATAGAACTATTAAGTACAAGAAAATGGAATTTTTAAGATTTAAAAAGTACTTCCCTAACAACAATCCTTTAAGATGAAGTAGTACAAATATTTTGATTTTAAATTTAGGAAACAGCATCCAAGAATTTGAGTAACTTAAGTTATTAATTTAAGTAATTTAAGTGGTATATGGTTGTACAGATAATTATCACAGCAAGAATTGTTCTTAGAATCACAAAAACCTAAAATTTTAGACCTGAAAAAGATTGAAATTATCTACTCCAATCTTCTTAAAAAAAAAAAAGAAACTAAAGTACAAAATTATAAACTTGGCCTAAGTTATACAGTGTGATTTCTATACAACCATAAAACTCAGGCATACATCCTATTCTTACCTTGCACCCTCTGGACAGGAGCTATAAGTAAAGTGCAATGGTTTCAGAATGTTCTCCAGCAGAATTTTTGCTATAGGAACTCGAGATACATCAGAATATTCAATACTTGGTGGAAGCTTGCTATTAATCAACAAATAAAGGGACCTGTAATATCCTGAAAGAAGGAAAATTACATAATCAAATGATTAAAACTTAAAAATAGGGTTGTGAAAAATTCCCCAATAATTAAGTTCTTTTTATACAAGTCTCTGAGCTAGGGATAGGTTTTTTTGAGGCAGTAAATGTTTAAGTAGAAAAAATTATTTCTAAAATCTACACAACCTTTATTAAACTTTAATTATATATTATTGCTGTGTTTAACAGGCACCAATTCTGTGTAACACCATTTATCCAAATTAAATAATCTCTAAGTAATATATATAAGAAGCATGGTTATAATTTAATGAATCCAGTGTGGTTTGTAAAAGTATCTGAATTCAGTTAACCTCATGACACTGTTATACAAACTAGAAACCTGTCATCACAATTTCACCATGAAATTTGACAAGTTCTCTAAGAATTATATCTATTATTGTTCTGAGTTGAGGTGGCTGTTACTGAATTCCATTTCTGTGAATGTTGAGGTTTTTTAAATGGCCTATTGAGAGCTGTGACCAAAAAATGCCTAATTACATAAATGATCTTTGTACAGTTCTCTTCAACTACAAAAAGATATATATTATAATGATTTGTAGTAGTATCAAACTCTGAATATAGACAATTGCAATATGAATAGAATGAAAATTCCTGAAGGATTTAGGGTCATAATTAGGATCTAGGAGGACATTCAACATCTTTTTTTCAAAAATAAGGAAACTGAGGTCAAGAGAAGTTAAATGACTTACCCAAAGTGAATGATAGAGCTGAGATTTTTTAGCCTATATTCTCCCTTAAAGATTTTAATATGATATGACATAAGTACATGAAGAATCCATAATTTTTGGGGGTCAAAATGTCTTTGTCTATACTGAAAACAATACTGGGCTAAATAAAATCTTGTTTTGATGTTAGGTATTTTATATTCTTATAAAAACCTATATGTAAATAAATGTAAAAATACAGTAACGGGGGCATCTAGGAGGCTCAGTGGATTGAGAGGCAGGCCTAGAGACAGGAGATCCTAGGTTCAAATCTGGCCTCAGACACTTCCTAGCTGTGTGACCCTGCACAAATCACTTGACTCCCATTGCCTAGCCCTTATCACTTTTCTGCCTTGGGACCAATATAGAGAATTGATTCCAAGATGGAAGGGAAGGGCTCAAAAAATAAATAAATAAATGAAAATTAAAATACATTAACATTTTACTAACAACACACCATTATATTTATCACACCAGAAACTGGAAAAAAGAGCTCAGAAGCACTTTTCACAAGAGAATAAGTCAAAATAACTGAATTTTAAAATAATATTTAAAAAAAAACACTTTTTAATCTTTTTTTGTCTTTTTTATTTGAAAGTTTTCATTTAATTAATTTAGATATTTTTTTCATGGTTACAGGACTCATGTCTTTTCCCTCCCCCTCCTCCCATCCTACCTCCTGTAGCTGATGAACACTGGGTTTTACATAACACCTTTTAATCTATACTTAAAACAAACTACATCTTTAATAACATTTTACATCATGAAAAGAATTTGAACAGTGATGTTGAACATCACTGGAATATCAAATATACAAGCTACAATTTAAGTACAAAATACTAATTTTAAGCACTAATATTTGGAGATAGCAATTTATTTTTTAAAGTCTAACTTTCTACAGAGGATTTCTGAAGTGGTTTTAATTTAATGTTATCAAATGAGAAAGCATGACAAAGTGGAAAGAGTGGAGTCAGGAGCACGGAGTTTGAATGAGATACTGGTTGTATGACAGCCAGCAAGTGGCTTAATCTCTTATGAACCTGGTCTATTCCAAGTATAACAGTTGTACCAACTATTTCAGAAAAAGTATGATTCTCATGCCTGGTACTGTGTGTTGTTATATTTTAACATAAATTTAAACATACATTAAAAAAGTAGCATTAAAATAATTTGTTTTTGTCATCTACAGAACTTGAGTTTTTATTATATTCACACTGCAATGCTTATTAAGGATAGTAGACAGAAGATGAATCTACTATATTTAGTTTAGCTTCCTATCTCTAAGAAAATAAAAATATAATTTTGAAAGAAAATTTTGATCACTAATTCTAACAACTTATTTCCAATTTTCTCAAGGACTTTCTGAAATATACCCAAATCATGATATACTGAGGAGAATACTTTCAACGTTTATTGGTATTCCTGATGATTTATATATTGGCCCTTTTTTAAATTCTAAAAAAATAAACAAAAACAATTAGCAATCTAAAAAAAAAGTATTTTGAGAGTAGTCATACCCTACCCCTAATATATTCATGTAAACTGACTGTACCACTTTTTCAAAAAGGTTTTCATTGATTAGCTCTAGTTTTTAACAAGGTACTAATCTTTCAACTTCAATTAAGGTGTATCATACACAGAAATGATATAAATATATACACCATATTTCTATATATATTACATAAAATATCTATAATATGTATGAATTTTAAATATTTTAAACATTAATAAATAAATCTAAACAGTATATGTGTATTACAGTGACAATATAAAACTGATAACAGGAATTTTTGTCTATGTACTATTTTCTAGTTTCTGAAGGACTAAATACTTTACAAAGCACAATTATCCTCATCTTGCAGATGAGAAAATTGATGCTTAAAAAAGTTAAATGCCTTGTCCCAATTACGTGAATAACAAATGGAAGCAGCATAAAGACTTACATCCAGGTGTTCTCTTTAGCACACTAGGCTACCTCTCTGAAATCAATTCCCTTAAAATACAAACAGAAATCAGTCTTCTTGAGTCCTTTCAGCCAAAGCTGATAGCATAAACAGAATCTGAAATAGCAAACATGGTCTCATTTCTAAGATAGTTAAGAAAATTATTCCGGAACTTTTCCAATTCTTCCCCCCCAAAGGTCAAGATTACAACGAAGGTCAAAATTTTACATCTTACACAGATGTATACAAATATAAATGCTTTCCAACAAAGAATCATCAATAATTCTATTACAAGATCCAATTTCTAAAGGGGATAATGTTTATATATAACTGATTTAAATCTATTTTAAAATGTGGTTAAGTAATATGAACTGCATTTATTTATATATATCAAAATGACTACAATACTCCTATCACATCTATTACTGACCTTTTTGAATCATGTAGTGCAAAATTTGTTCAATTACTGATGCCACATAGCTGGCATCTTGTAAAACAGGTAAATATGTGTTCTCAGATGAAAATACCTCAAGCATTCTCATAGGAAGTGCAACATTCAAACTGTCATCATTACAGTTCTGTAGTAACCTGTAAAGGAAACACAATTCACACATTTACTAATAGCATACTACTAGTACATAATACATAGCAGAAACTCCAACATAATTAACAAAAAATGTACCTCTGACTTTATAAAATTCATAATATTTTCATTTGCTAGTCCAAAACCCAGAATCTTTCCAAAAGGGAAATGTTTAAACTCTTGTCCTAGTCAAATATACTTCTTTTCTTTTTCCTCTCTCCAAAATCTAGTTTTTTATAAAACCAGAGTACAACCTGAAGTTATAAGGCCATTCTGTGGGATGATCAGGAAGACAATCAAAGAATGTAAGGCAGGCAAAATCAATACCACCATTAAAAAATGTCAAAACCTCTTTCACATGTTTCCTAGTGTTTTTAAAAATATATATGTGCATATATATATTTTTCTATATTTCCCCCATCAACATTTTTTTTTGCTTTCAACGAACTTATTATAGGGTGGAGCCTACATTCACAAGATCATATGGTTTGGGAATTAAAAGGAAACTTAACAATCAACACCAATATTTTGCAGGTGAGGAAATTGAAGTTCAAAATGGTTACGTAGTTGCCCTAAGATCAAAAAAGTTAGTAAAAGTGGTAAAGTCTGTATTTAAAACCAGGTCTTCTGACTCCGAATTCTAACAGTGGGTCGGCTGCCACCAAAGTTTGGGCAGGAGCAAGAAGCTCAATAGCAGGAGCAGGGGCAAAGTGAGTAAGTGGAAGCAAAGCTCAGAACAAACACTTGAACAAATAGTGTAAGGCAAGCTGACCATCTTCCTGCTGACTGCACATGGCCTTTGCTTGAACTCCATGTAGGAACAGGCCTCACAGTCATCACTTATAGGCAGGCAGCAAGAAAGAAAATGTGGCAAAAGTGGGACTTAAAACAAGACACAAAAGACCCTAAAAGTATGAAGAATGTATTCCTCATCCCTCTGGTTGCTCAGTGTGGACCACAAGAATCCAGATGAAGTAGTACCAATTGGCTGTAAGAGTCTTTTGTTAATAAATGTATTTGGACTAGCATTTATAAATCAGTCTGTTCCTTGGAGGGGCATATTTTTACAGTTATTTTACATTTCAACAGGATAATATACTACTGTGAAATAAAGTGTATTAAAGATAAAGAGTATAAAGATATTTGATCTTAAACTAACCTACTGATCCTAATGATCCATCTAGCTGCCTGCTACCTGACAACTGAAGAAAATATTAAGATCCTTGAGAAATGTAATGAATAAAGCAGTATGCTCACTTCAGTTTGCTAACTGTGGTCCTACCTATACGGTTCATGACTCACAAGAAGCTTAAGAATCTTCTGAATACTTTCACTATTAACAGTGAAATACACTAGAGTTGCTTTCCAGTGCCAAGGCCATAATCTATCTGCCATAATACTAGCTAATCAATAAACAAGATCACCAGTGACCAAATTAAAAATGTTGATCAGCTGGTTATTTGTGGCATGGGAAGGCACTTACAAATGACAGAAAAACTAATAAATATGTTCAGAAATATGAAGCCAGCAAATAAATCAATACTAAAGACTCTGAAAGCACTTTTGCCATGCAAATGAATGTTTTTAATGAACAAAAGTAAAAACAAAACAAGGAAAAACAAAGAAAAACCACACAACAGTCCTTGACTTTAAGGAGCTTCTATTCCAATGGAAAAGATAAGATATATAAACTAGAACCCAGGGGATGCTGGGTGGCTCAATGGATTGAGAGCCAGTCCCAGAGAACCTAGTTTCAAATCTGGCCTCAGATACTTCCTTAGCTGTGTGACCCTGGACAAGTCTCTTAACTCCCATTGCCTAGTTCTTCTGCCTTGGAACCAATACACAGTACTGATTCTAAGATGGAAGGCAAGGGTTAAAAAAACAACAATAAACAAACCTAGAACCTAAAGACAAACATAGAATGGAGAACTTTAGAATACCACTAGCAACTAGGGTAGCCAAAGCAGACATAGAAAATTTGGAAAATAAGTACAAAAGCTGAGACTAGAATATTAGGTGTAGTAAATGTGTAGTAATTTTGAGGTCATGCTTATTCTTTAGGTTATTATTACCAAACTGATGTTCTAATAACTAAGTTTCTGCTATAACAATAATCAACATTCAATAATTCAACAATAATTTAAAAATCAATAAACAATGGTTGACAACAATAATAAATCAGAAAATGGATGGAATTTAAGAACATAGTTTGATTATTCTCTATAAAGGAAAGGAACATGTCTCCTCTTTCCTTGGCATTTCCCCATAGTGCTTATTAATGCAAGACTGTGTATACCTGAAAATTTTAATTGAATTCAATGCTTCAGTATAAAAGGTTAGAAGGACCAATTTATAAATTAATATAATTTCAGATATAAAGCAATGCTATGATCTCCAAAAGCCTAAAAAATTAGTTATTCTGAAATACCAAGAATTCAAATTACATTTAAAAGATGATTATAACAAACATAAACAGCATTTTTTTGGTTTTGTTTTGAAAAGTAGCAAAAGAAGTGAGAACAAATAAATACAATTTTTATGGTGTATTGCAATGTTTTAAATTAAGCTCACTTTCATGGTTCCATGTCAATTTTCCCCTCCCCACTTTTAGTTTATTTGACAAACTGTAATAAGAAGGTATAACTAACTGGTTCCTCTTGAAAGACTAGTCAGTCCCTGCAAAATGTGTGTTATCTCAGGGCTACAGAAATTTGTTTCTAAAGAGGAGCCAAATAAAATAATTGATCTGTATCTCTCAGGAAATCAGTTTTGGCTTTTATTTTTATTTTATTTTTTAAGCCTTTACTTTCTGTCTTGGCAGAAGAGTGGTAAGGGCTAGGCAATGGGGGTTAAGTGATTTTGCCAAAGGTCACACAACTAGGAAGTGTCTGTGGCCAAATTTGAACCCAGGACCTCCCATCTCTAGGCCTGACTCTCAATCCAATGAGTTACCCAGCTGCCCCCAGTTTTAGCTTTTAAATAAGATTTCCTGAGAAACTACATTAATGGTGTTGAATATTTGGGTTTTTCAAAAAATCTAATATTCAAAGAAGACAGTCTGAAAGGGTTTTTAAATAATCACTCAAGACATGTCCCTGCCTACATTCTGTAATCTGAATCATGTACAACACTAATTTTTTTTCAAAGCCTCAAAGAGGTTTGGGTTTTTTGTTTTTTAAAGAAAAAAATTTCCCTGAAAAATAAGATAAACTTTTAAGACAGAGATTAATATATTTTATTATGAACATTGTTAAACAATAATAACTTTACCTGCAACACAAGCCCAATAGCCTCTTTATTTGAAATAAGCAAGTAAGTTTGTCAGGACCATCCAGTTGCTTAACAAATTGAGAATTTTGTTTAATTAAATTCTGACACATCCATATCTGAAACAAAATGTATACATTTAAAATTAATAAACAAATATTTAGCACCATTTTCCAATGTTATACGTAATTTTCTGTATATATGTGTAGTTGAGCAAAATTAGAAATTATGTCACCTATAGGTATCTATAAATGTATAAATAATATAAATGAGTTTTACTTACTAGCATATATATAGCAAGTTTCTATCCTAAAAAAATGTAAAAGCATTAAGTATTACCAAATTTTACTGGGATGAGCTAACTATATCGAACCCATGTCTATCGAACAGTTTACCCTACCCATAGTCAACCCTACTTTTCAGCCCCTGAACAATATTCCACAACGCAAGGGTGTATTAAAACTAACAAAACTGAACACTTTTATCCATAGCTGAAATGCTTAGGATATAATCAGAAGCAAAATATTGATTCAGTACTAATCATCAAGTAGCTTTCTCTGCAATAAAGAAGCTAAAAATCCACAATTCTACCATTGTATTATCATTTCAAAATTACAATTGACCACAAAATCACCAAAATAGAAAATTATCCCATTAAAAAAATAGACCTGTCTATAAAAACAACAAAAACACATTTATTAGTTCACCACAGTGGCTGCCTCCATACATCCTTAGTCACAAATTCCTAGAAAGCACAGGGTCCTTCCTCCTAAGACCAAAAAAGAATGTTACTCATGAAAATACTATAAATTATACCTATTAATAAGAAATCTTCCATTTTCTCTACAGGGTTTGAATTTTTATGAAATGTAAGACATTTTGGAATTTCATATGACTTATTTAAAACTGGCTTTATTTTAAAAGAGCAGCTTAAATAGACATTTTTAAACATTGCAAGTGGTATTTTCTGTGTCTAATATCTTAAGTTTACTTTGACCACAATGCTTTAATAATCACAATTAAGTTGAATATGTCTTAAGTGAGGCAGAAATCAATTGAGATCTATTATGAAGATTAAGTTAATTGCAGACAAACACAAGCTTTCAGGTCCTTCTTGAGGTATTGTCAGTAATCCTGTCAACATTTTCCCAAAACCCAACATGTTACAAACATTTTCTGCATAATTTAACATGTTTTCTTCCATCCTAAGATTTGTTAATCTCTTAACACTAGGAGGACCACCAGAATTTAAGAATACCTCAAAGGACCAAGCTGTATCAAACTGATGCAGTACATTTTTTAATCTATAAAGCAAAGAAAACAGAAATAGTAGGATGAAAATTTTTATTTCAAAGTAAAACTGTATTAGGTTTGAATCAACTGAGCATCTGGTACCTCTAATGTTGAAAAATAACAATGTTTTGCTTACAATAAATACAAATTATAAGCAGCCAAAGGGCTATTTGAGGAGCTACAAAAACAGTATTGTCCTTGTATTCGAAAAGTAGATGTGGGTCAAGTAAGAGTGAGAAATATGCTAACTCACTGCAAAAGGGAAAGGTTTGTTTTCAAACACACACATTCTTATGTTTTAAAACATTTATTGGTCTTGGCTTTGTATATCTGTCTTACTCTGTAACAGCATCATTATTCAAAAGCAGTGTGGGACAACAGTGGATAGAGACCAGCCTCAATGAATACTTGAGTGTGATGAGAGGCAAGTCAAAACCTCTCAAGTGCCTCAGGAAATTTTTAACAACAAATTGTTCATGTGCAGTGGGAGAAGAGTTTCCAAAACCCAAGTTCTCCATGCAAAGAGAATAAGAGATCTGGACCAAATATCTATCTATAACTGAACACTTAACCTCAATTTTATATCTGAAAGATGCAAAAAGAAAATAAGTTAATTACAATTTACTCACAAAACCAAAGATTTTGTTATGGTGAATAAAAAACTTACGGTAATATTTTGCTTATCCCAAATATTTATTCTAATTATTTTAAATAAATTTCACATATAACTTCTGTGCAAATTTATAAGAGAATAATACTTGAGAAACTAATAATCTATCTTGTACCTCCAGACTAAAAAATTTTAAGGAAAAACAAATGAGAATAAAATATTAGAAAAGGAGCATATTTACCAAGTATATTCATGAAGCATCATCAAAGAATGTTTCAACTAAGTGAATTTTCCACATTTCTTATTGTTTCAAATATAGGCCCAACTTTTACAAAAATATGCTTTTTGCTATCACCTTTGGCTACTTCAATGCTTTTCTTTCTCATGTACTTCCTAGTTCATGATTATACTCTTAGAATAACTCCCCAAAAGAAAAGGGAAAAGCATTTCAAAGTGCTTTACAGTGAATCCCAAGTAGAATGTAATTGGCATCTGCTTTAACATTCATATCTGTAAATAACTAAAAATATATGTGTTAAGCTAACTTAACAAAATTAATCTAAGAATTTCTCAGAGTGAATGTTTACCCTAAAAATTATATATTTCCATTTTCCTTGACAATCGACTACAATACAAAAACATTATTTTAAAATACTAATTATTAAATGCATCTATAGAGGAAGTCTTAAATTCTATTCTAACTATATATACTCCCTTAAAAATATTCTAAATAACTAAGCCAAAAGTTTATTAATTTATAGCAAAGTTTTTAGTAAGTGATAAAACTATTACTCCCAAAACAACCAATTTTGTATTTGCATTGTAAATGGCTAAGTGTTCCAAACAAGCAAATTTTTGCTGCCAGATTCAACATCTTAATTAGCTGTTTAATAATTTCAAATAAAAAAACAGCTTCAAAATATTTAAAGGTAAGACTTTGTAAAGCTTTATGTAGAAACTTACCAAACGTTTTGAATCTTCATTCTGTTTATAAAAAAACAGAAGCTGCCGAACTAAAAGGGTCAGGTTGGGCCCATTAGCAATAGAAAAAGTTCCACCAGACTGTGCCAAATTAGCACACTGATCAAATTCACTTCTTTGGATAGAATACTTAAAAAAAAAAAAGAAAGTACAAACTTTCAATTATGTTCTGAATTAATTTTAAACTATTTTTTATTACTGTTGGGAATATTAACAATTAAGTTGCTATTACTTTAAATTATCTTATCTCTGCAAGTTCAATAAAAACAAGGTAATACATGGCTCTTAAATACCTACTAAAAGATAATCATCCACAGCTTCCTTCTATTATCAGCTCTGTTTATATATAATTTAAACCTTTGTTTATATTTTGTTATCTGCATTCAAACTGTTGCTAGGTAATTAAGAAACAAAAGTACCTCATAAAATGTTAGGAAAAGCTTATATACCATTCCATTTTCACTTGTACTCTAATGCAAAAACATTACAAAGTATTTTAAAGTTAAAATTTTAAATATATCTTACTTAAAGATGTCATATCATGTAAACAACTGCTCTGATGTTAAAATCTTTTATCTACTCCAGTGAAAAATCATTCTTAGGGGGAAAATACCAACTCTTTACTTTTATTTGAAGAGGCTTATATGTTTGAAACTAACATTCCTAGCAGCAGCCAAAACATATCAAAGTAAAGGGTTGCACATGTTTTCTCATAATTATTTTGTAGTGTTAAGAAATACTTACTTGCTGTTTTCTGTCTCTATAACCTCGGACAAAGGACTGAATAATTATTGCATTTTTCAGCCTCCTCCTTTCTTCCTAAATAATTAAATAAACAACAATTAAACTAATAACCAAATTTTAAGTTTAATGGTTAGGAAAGGATCACAGGAGGGACAGCTATATGACTCAGTGAATAGAGAACTGGGCCTAGAGATGAAAGGTCCTGGGTTCAAATGTCGCCTGAAAGAGAAGATTTTACACAAAGTTGAGATGGAATGCTGGAGAAGCAGAGGTGACAGACAGGGGCAGTTGGAATGTTCAGGGGCAGGGACTTCTGGGAGACCAAAGAACTTTAAGTTCAGTTCAGTTCTGAACCCTGGAATAAAACAGCTCCCATTCCCACCTCAGGAATGGAAACCCATCATTTCCTGAGGATTTCAAGATCATATCCAATGCCCAGTGACTGTTTACTGATCCTGTCTGCTAATTCAAGACTTGTGTGAACTGACTGGACATTCAGCTGCCTGAGAGGGTTTTACCCTGAAGGGCAGGCTGAGTCAGTCTTGAAGCCTGAAACATCTCCCTCCATGCCTAATATTAGATTAGGTTAGCCAGCATGGGAGAATCAAGAAGACTGAGGTTTCCAGGGCAGGAATCTGTGCTTTTAGCCTAGGGAACCCTTGTTTGAACTCTTCCCTAACCTCACCCTTGTTATCCTATCCCAAATAAATAGCTCTTGTTCATAAATAACAGTCAGATCTTTAAAGGAAAAAGAAGGAAGGTAGATGGGTGAAGGTTTTGATCCGGGAGGGAGATCTCTATTAGATCCAGGTTAAGCCAAATCCTGGATCAAAAGTCATTGATTTTCCTCTAGCAAGGGCTTTGACTAGAAGGGCATCCAGGGGGCTTAGGTTTCACAAATTTACCTAACCAGCCATCAACTTCCACTCCTGTGGTGTTCCCTGATCTGGTAGAGACCTCTGCATTTGTATGTGCTTCCACCTTACCCAGTCAAGGACAGAGGGCAGCCATCAGATCTCTGTCCAGATAGGGAAGGAATACACTTAGTAAGGGTTACCTCATCAGCACATTCTGACTAACCATTATACCATCATCCCAGGTATTCTCATCCTTTCCCTTTAACGGGCCTGAGATACTTCTTACCTGTGTGACTCTGAGAGGTCATAACCCCCAATAAGTAGCCCTTGCTGCTCTTCTACCTTGGAACCAATATTAAGTACTGAGTCTAAAATGGAAAGTAAGGATTTTTTCAAAAAAAAAGAGAAGAAAAGAATATATGTACTAATATTCCTTTTTTGTTGTTTTTCAGTTGTTTCAGTTGTGTCCAACTCTTCCCATTCTCACTTTTGAGTTTTCTTGGCAAAGATGCTGGAGTGGTTTGCCATTTCCTTCTCCAGCTCATTTTGAAGATGAGGAAACTGAGGCAAACAGTTAACTTGCCCAGGGTCACACTAATATTCTTTACTTTTATAAATGTTTTATAGTTTCAGAGAACCTTGGTTATTTATGAGTTTATATATTATTCTCACAACAACCCTGTGAGGTAGGCAAAAGTATTATTATCCCCATATTACACATTTTAAAAAAAGGAATCTAGACGTGAAAGGTTTGACCAAGGTCCCATTATAGCAAAGCCAAGACTCATACTGCTATTCTGCTTAAATGTTCTTGAAATAAGTCACAATATTAATGTCCAGTAATACACTAATACTGTCTAATCTCAGCTGAACAATCTTTCTACTCCATGAGCAACTTGCTATTTCCCTATTACCATCCTCCTAGTCACCCAGCTCACAACCTGGTTGCAATGCTCTCCCTCACCTCCGATCAGTTTTCAAGGTAGCCAGGTGGAGCAGTGGATAGAGTGCTAGGCCTAGAATCTAGCAGACCTGAATTCAAATCCAACCTTAAAATCTTACTACCTGTGTGACTCTGGTTAAGTCACTTAATCTTTGCCTTAGTAACAGTATATACCTAGTAGAGTTGTTCTGAGGATCAAATGAGCTAATATTCTAAAGTGCTTAGCCCAGAGTAGGGTCTTAATTTTATTCTCTTCCCTTTCTACCTCCTTTTCCAGTCTTAGTTCTTATTCCTCTCCATTTACTACACTATCATCCAGTGACACTAGTTTCCTTGCTGTCACACCATATGATACCTTGTATTTTCTCTGGCTGTCCTCCAACTCTTGAGTTCTTTCTTTCTTCATCTCTTACCTCATACCTTCCCTAGCCTTCTTCCCAGATTCAGCTAACATCTCACTATTCACATGAAGCCTTTCCCAGTCCTCTTTAATCTTAGTGCTTTTGTTGAGACTATCCCCAATTTATCTTCTATCCATCTTGTTTGTACATAATTGTTTGCATCTTGTTCCCTCTGTCAGACTGAGAGCTTCTAGATATCAGGTATTGAGTTGGATTTTGTTTTTGTCTTTTTTTGTATCTCTAGTGCTTGGCACACAATGCCTGGCACATAAGTAGGCACTTACTAAATACTAACTGATTCAGTTTCAACTCCCACTCTATCTGTAGAAGGAACTCTTACTGTCACAGCAAGCTCTCTATCTATACCCCTGATAACAATCCCTTTAGATCATCACATCTCTCTTTATTCTTTAGATTCTTCCCTACTGCCTATAAGTGGGCACAGTTCTCCCTCATCAAAAAAAAAAAGGTTTTTATTTAATATTGCCATCATCCCCAAAGCTATGATTCCATAGCTTTTCCCCCTTTTCTTCTTGGCCAAGCTCCTAAAAAAAGCTGTCTATAGCACTGTCTTTTCTTCCTTATTTGCCATTATACTTATAACCTGGTTTCCCATCCACAGTTTAACTGAAAGTTTTCTCTCCAAGGTTACTAACAATCTCCTGTTAAATCCAAAGGTCCTTTTCCATTTTTTTTTTCAGATAAAGGCTATGATATAGTCTCCTGACAGGAAAGAATCCATTCCTAGGAAAACGGGGACTGTGGAGAAATTCAGATTGAGCCAATTCTCTCCGCCCAGAGCTTATTCTGGTCAGTAACCCCAGAAAATCTAACAACCTCCAACTCTTTAAGTGGGATGCAGAAGCCCAGCCTCAGAGGTCTTAGCAATGGAAGGAAGAAGGGCAAAAGAGTGAGAAGAGAATCCAGAGAAAAGCAAAAGAGAAGACAAAGTCTCAAAGAACAAAATTATTCCAAGGGAAATATTCATCAGTAAATAAGCCAGTTCATGACACAAGGAAGAATGAGCAAAGAAAGGCCAAGGAAATTTGGATAAAATCCACTCATGAAAAAGAAATCTGCAGACTCCTCAAAGACCGTGAAATAAGAAACTCCAAAATGGTTGAAAAGAGAAACAAAATTATTAGAATATTAAAGTAGTAATAAAATTAGCTCAGAAATCATAGCTCTCAAAAAAATTTTTTTAAAGAAAATAAGAATAAAGAACTTAGAAGACAAGATGGTCATTCCAAAGAAGTAGAAGCTCTGAACAAGCAAATGACAGATTGAAACACATATGGAATTTATTTATTTATTTACATGTGAAGAATCTAAGCTTTGTTGTAAATCATCTCTGAAACCAGAGATCTGAAAAGCTAAAACCAGAAAATGTGTTTTGGAAGAGGATTCTACCCTTTCATCCCCAGAACTACAATTCTGAAATCTCAAATTAATTCTATAATTTTTCCCTGGAAAAGAGTATGTCCATCTACTGTTTTATTATTCCACTAACTAACTATCCCTGTAACCTTTCAAACCATAATATTCCTCTTTGGCCAGCATTCACCTTTCTAATAGAATGTAAGCACATGAGAGCAAAAACTGTTTTTTTCTTTTGTATTTGCATACCCAACACTTAGCATAGTACTAGGCACAAAGCAAATGCTTAATAAATGCTTTTTCATCCATTTATTTGCAATCAAGTACTTCGAAAAAAGTCATTCCTTTTTTTTGGTGGTGGTGGAAAGGTAGTAGAGGAGGTCTAGCCTGTTATAAGAAATACCTAGGTTTAAATCCATCTTTGACATCTTAGCAAAGTCACCTCTCCTAGCTTCAGGTTCCAGGCTGTACAATGAGAGTAATAATATGCACTTCTCTGTAATGTTACAGTGTAAAATAAGTTCAAGTATGTCTGGCACATTGTAGACTTAGACATGCCATATCACTTATTACTATTATTATTTTGAGAAGTTACTTTTTCAAGCATTGCCCCAAATGTTTTTTAATAGAAAAGTATGCTGAAAAAAACTTAGCATAAAAAGCTTACCAACACTGGGTATCCCAGGAACTGTTTCATTTTTTTATCTTTGTATCTGAATTACCTAACATTACAAACAGTAGGTACTAACTAAATGTTTAACTCAACTGAACTGTGATATAAGATTTTAAATATATAACTATTACAATGAATAGAACTTCAAATATCACCATAAAGTCTATTTTACCTCTCTTTTCCTTCTCTCCTCCTGGGTACGATGCAAAAGAGATGCCTTTTCCTCCTAAAATAAAAATACAAAAAAAGTATTATTTTTTTACTTTTAAAATCTGCCTTATTAAAAAAAAAAAACAACTGTATCAAACTTTGAAGCCAAAGGACTTATCTAGTAAACATTCATTCAATCTTTTTTTAAAAAACACTACCACATTTTTTTTAAACCCTACCTTTAAAGCATTTAAACTCTAGTGTACAAATAATTTGATAGAAAATGTCATTTTTAAAGGCTGAAAAACTAAAGCACAGAGAGCAAGAAAAAAAATTAAAGGTATGTTTCAATGTTTTTTGTTGTTTTTTTTTTAAACCCATACTTTCCATCTTGGAATCAATACTGTATATTGGTTCCAAGGCAGAAGAGTTGTAAGGGCTAGGCAATGGGGGTTAAGTGACTTGCCCAGGGTCACACAGCTGGGAAGTGTCCGAGGCCAGATTTGAACCTAGGATCGTCCTCCTCTAAGCCTGACTCTCAATCCACTGAGCTACCCAGCTGTCCCCTTTCAATGTTTTTCTAAGAAAAACATCCATCTGATAACTCTAAAGTCAGTGAAAATTATTTCTTCATAGAGGTAAAAATGGAATTCTTAACAGAATTTTTCAGCATTCTAGATACCTTAAGCAGAACAATAAACTAAGGCAACCCAAAAGATGTTTCAAAAGATTGGCAAAAAAAAAAGATAGAGAATAGTATCACTAATATATATAACTTGATCCTTTTGAAATTTTGACAATTTAAAGTTATAATATTTGTCAATTAGAGGATTAGTAAAAATCAGTTTAAAAAGCAGTTAAAAGTTTTCAGAAAAACTGTTCCTTGAGAAGTCAAATGATGTGCCAGACACTGTGCTAAGGATACAAAGGAATACAGGCACTGTGCTAAGGATACAAAGGAAAGAAGGGAAACAAACAAGTAAATAACCCAGACCCAGTTCTCAATTCACAAGTTTAGTAGGGGAGACAACATGCAAATAACTACAATATAGGTATAGATTAAGTTTGGGGCAGTCTCAGAGGAAAGGCACTAAGATAAAGGATGACTCGGAAAAGCTTCCTTTTGAAAGGTGACTGAGGCTGGGAAGGAAGTCATGGAAACCAGGTGGGAGAGATGAGGAGAGAATTTCAGGTTTAGGGAACAGCCAGGCAAAAGGAACAAGTTGAGAGGTAGGTGTGTGAGTAGTTGGCAGGGAGGCCAATTTCAGTGTACTGCACTGGAATAAGACAAAAACTGAAAGGTGGGAAGAACTTTGGTTATGTGGGGAATAAAAAGTTCTTCTTAGGGTGGACATGCATCCTACAATCCCCATTAGGAATGAAAGCCTATTTAGGTTTACAGCGTAAAACCTCAAGAACATTTTGCTATTGCCACAGGCCCAGTGACTTGGGAGGCTTTTTATCTCATTTCAAGGATGAAAGCCACAAGGCCAGTGATGGCAAACCTATGGCATGGGTGCCAAATGGGCACCTGGCCACCCTCCCTCCCCACCCCTTACCACCAGAGTTTATTACTAGAAAGTCAGAGGAACTCAGGGGCAGAGCACCTCCCTTCCTCCTCTCCACTATGCTGCCCTACTCCTCTGTCCAGCAGCCCAATGAGAACACTTTTTCCCACTCCTGTGTGGGGTAAAGAGGGGGACAGGGCACTTAGTCTGTGGGGGAGGTTGGGGACAGGCCTGGTACTCCATCTCTAAAAGGTTCACCAACACTGCACTAGGCTATCCTACCTCTTATCTCCTCACACCTTTAGGAGTCAGGAGTCACTCCCAAGGATATGGTTACCTTTCTATAACCTCCCAGGTGGAAGCTTGTGATGAGTTCATGTTATATATCTTGCTGTTTTCTGATTGGGACAGACTTTAATGCCTAGATTGTAAGTCTGGCCCCCAGATAATGGGGTATCTGACAGAGAGGGAAGGGGATATTGTGTCAGGAACCTACATAATATTTGTATCTGTATCTATGCACTGACATTTGCTATTAGTGAATGCTCCCTTCCTCATGAGAAAGAATAAAGATCTACTTCTTCTACTCTCTGATTCCAGGTTTGATTGTAAGGATAATCCCCCACCCCCACTCAATTATGAGGGGCTTTAAAATCCAGAGAAGTTTATATTGGATCTGAAGATAATAGGAAGCCACTGGAGAAACAGAAACGATATTGGACATAAATACTAAGCGAGGGGGGAAAATATCAAAAGAGTGGGCAATTATTTTAACTTTTTTTAGTATATAGACAAAAATAAAAACACTTATAGAAATAAATGAATAGTTTATAAAATTTCAATTGGAGACCAATGTTCCAAATTTTTCTTATCATGAAAAACTTTATTTTCTGAATTTGAAATGTCTATTGCTGGCTTTAATAGCACATATACCAAATATTTGTTTTTAAAAAGTGCTCAAAGCAACCAAAAAATTCACAAACATTCATTAAGTGCCTGCTATATGCCAAAACAAAGACAAGGACAAAACTACACTTCCTACCCTCAAGAAGCTTACATTCTATCAAGGGAAGCAATCTATTCACATATAGGTATATACTAAAACAGATACAAGACAACACTTTCTGGAAGATATGAGAAAATTCTCACTAAAAAAAGTGGTGTTTAATGTGGATCTTAAAAGAAACTAAGAATTCCAAGTGGCAGAGCTAAGAAGGGTTAGGGGGAGGGGCTACTAGTTAATCAACATTCCTCACATATCACAGTTGTGTCCTGAAGGTCAATAAAAGAAAGGAGGCAGGTCTTTTGGGGGGCTAGTGGCAGACTCTGGGAGAGAGCAGACATGTGAGAGAGAGGAAGAGACAGGCTAGGCAACATGTGGTCTGAGAACTTAAAAGAAAGACATTTACATCTATGCTTATTTGCCTTTTCTATTAATAAACTTTATGAAAATTAGTAACTGGTAGACATAACAATTTTAATTATAACACTGGTATGAAAGCAGAGAATGAGAGGTAGAATGTTTTGTGTAAAGAAAAATAAGGTCACTTCTGTTGAACCAATGAGTGGAAGGAAATTATGTATAATAAAGCAAGAGAAGTAGAATGATGACAAGATGTGAAGTTTTAGATGTCAAAGAGCATTTATATATGATTCTAGAGAAAAAAATAAATCAATGCTACCTATGGGTGGGAGGGGAGAAGAGAAGATTACTATAGAGAAGATGGATTGGAGTGGAGAGACTTGAATCAGGGAGAGCAATTAAGAGTCTTTTGAAAAGTCATGAGGGGGCAGCTGGGTAGCTCAGTGGATTGAGAGTCAGGTCTAGATACAGGAGGTCCTAGGGTCAAATCTGGCCTCAGACACTTCCCAGCTGTGTGACCTTGTGCAAGTCACTTGCCCCCCATTGCCTTTAAAAAAAAAAAAGTCATGAAACATTTTTTTAAAAAAGACTGGGTGGGGGAAGCTAGGGCTAGGGACAGGAGGTCCTGGGTTCAAATATGACCTCAGACACTTCCTAGTTGCAGACCCTGGGCAAGTCACCTAACTCATTTCCCAGTCCTTACCACTCTTTTGCCTTGGAACCAATACACAGTATTGATTCTAAGATGGAAGGAAAGGATTTAAAAAAAAAAAAAGGTAAGGGGCAAAAACAAAAAAAAAACAAACAATCCAGTAAAACAATTTTTAAGAATTGCTAAAAAGTCCACAAAGTAGAGGTAGCTTAGTTTTATTATCTTTATTTCTAATTATCATAATCATCTCATTAAGCTATATTATAAAGAATTAATTGTTTAGCCATATCAAACTCAGTTTCTACATCTACAAAACAAAGGAGTTAAATTAAATGACCTCCAGTTAAAAATAACAACAAAACATGCTTAGTTCAAGATCTAAAGGCCTTAGTTTACTGGTCTTCAGACCCTTGATTCTTCTAACCTCTTATTCTTCAAAGTTAAGAACCAAAAAAGGAAAGGAATTCACCCAAGGTCACATTAAGCAGTAGTGGTTATATAGAAAGAGTCAGCAGTATAGGACAGAACAGGACAAGATACTGTTTCTGGTCTAAAAAGTCCAAAAGAAAATCCCGTGTTCCTAAGTAAACTAATTGTCTTCACCATCATTTTGGGAAAGGCAGAGGAAAGGAGTAGAAATCAAAGCCAAGCCAGGACACCCACAGATAGGGTAGTGTACCCTATGGCTAGAGTTAACAAACTCTGGAGATCAAAGCAGAGAATACCAAGATCATAAATCAATATATATTTATTAAAAATCTATGTGAAGCATAGGAATTTTTCATAACAAAAAAAAAATGGGGTGGGGGTTCACAACTCAAATGGATCAGTTGTGATCCCCTACCTGCATAAACTGATAGATTGATAAACTCTTGTCCACAGCGGGCCTACCAAAAATGCCGAAGGCCTTCCTCAGCTTCTCTTGACATCATAAGAATGCCAATGGAGCAATCTAACTCTCCTTGCCAGATGACCAGCCCATCTTCCCTTAGTAAAGTGCCTGGCACATAAGCACTTAATGCTTGTTTCTTTCTTTCCTATCTCTAATTTTATATTTCTTTGATGACATCTTTTACTCTTGTTCTTTGAAGTTCTTCATTGGTTATATAGATTGCAGACACAATGTGTTCTATTGACCTCTGTGGGATATTCATCTTTAACTTGATATTGTTGCATTTCACATTTAGAAGACGTATAGGAACACTGGTACAAAAGTAAAGGTTTTATGTAGAGGATGACTCAAATTGAGTCTTGGAGGAAATTGGAAAATTCAAGATTCAGAGGTGAGGACTGTTTTCTAGGCCCTAGGTGCCAATCAGGGCAAAAGCAGAAAAATTAGGACAGCATATGGTTGGGTCATAGAGTTCATGAAGAAGAATGCATGTAATAAAAGTAACTGGAAAGGCAATTTGGGCCAGTTCTTAAATGGCTTTAAATGCAAAACCTACAATTTTGTATTTGTTCTTGCATATAATCAGAAACCTTTACACAATTTAGGGATAGTAGCTCAGTCAGAACTGTGACTTAGGAAAAAATCTTTGACAGCTTAGCTGAAAATGAAATTGTATGGGAAAAGACTTGAGGTAAGGAGATCAATTAAAAGATTAGTGCAATAGTCTAGTCAAGAACTAATGAGGGCCTGGATTAGGGTAGTGGCTATGTGAGTAGAAAGGAAACAAAGAGATATTGGGGAGGCAAAAACAAGATCTGGCAAAGGACTAGATATGTAGGATGAGGGAGAGTGAGAAAGCCAAGGAAGTCAAACATTTGAGTGACTGGAAGGATGGTGGTGCCCTTGACAGAAATAGATTAAAGGCCTAGGGGGGCAGTCAATCCCAGGCACCCAGAGTTACTTTTTTGGAGCAGTTTCCAATCTGGCTAAGAAGATAAGATCCTGCCTTTAAGAAACACACACAGGCATTTTATTAAGAAAGCTGGGCCAGGCCAAACTCTAAGAAATGTAGTATCTGAAAGAAGGAAATCAATGAGGGTTGGAATGATCAAGGAAACAAAGTTGCCTACAGGAAATAATGCCCACACTGGGGCCTTAAGGAAAAAAAAAAAGAGTCCTCATATCATAGAATTTGTGGCTAGAAAAGACGTTCAAGAACTTTAAACGTTAGGTAAATGTAAGTTATTATTATAAGACCTAGGATATGATAGGAAAAGGAGAACTGAACTTGAAATCACAGAACTTGGTTCAGAATTCTGCTCCTGGACATATATTAAATGCGTAACCACTTAATTTCTCTATTCCTCACTTGTAAAATAGGTATAAAATACCTGTAGAATCTACAATAAGATTACAGAGATCGAATGATATAATAATAATACATACAGGGTATTATGCAAAATCAATTAACAAGCATTTACTAAACAGTGTTAGCCCAGGCACTAAGCTAACTGCTGGGAAGACAAAGAAAACTGAAAAAGAATCCTTGTCCTCACAATATGAATTTAAATTGGTACATATAAGATTAAAAATAAAATTAAAGAGGAGTTGGAAGGTAACCCTACAGCTAAAGGCATTAGCAGCCCTAAGGACTAAGAAAAGCCTGGTCTAAATAAATTGACATTTAAGCTAGATCTTAAAGCACTAAATAAAAATTCATTAAAAAGTCCTTAAAAAAAGGTCATTGATAAATTTCTAGAAACTCTTGAAGCTTATAAAATGCAAATTTTATGCAAACAAAATAACTATGTAAATAATAAATTTTAATAATTTGTCCTACTCAAAGGAAAAAACTATTTCAAAGATCCATTGGGTATTAGTAAAAGAAATAAAGATTTTAGGTAAATAACCTAACCTTTTGAAGCAACCATTTAAGAAATCCATGTCCTCTTATAAAACATTCTTTGTGACTACTATCAAAGATGGCAAAAGAAACTGGACTGAATCAATATGTAATAGATCATAGTACTCTCGGGTCAGGGAGTGAGGTCTAACTAGCTGCTAACAAAAATAACATGAAATAGTTCTTTAATTTATATGTACTTAATAAAAAACTTTTACATAATGTTAACACAACTCTGCAATTCTTATTTCTTCAGACTCACAAGGAGGCTGAAAAGTATCAGAAAGAGAAGACTGAGTCTCAAAACCAGATGAATTTGTATCTGATGTCTAGACACAAATCTGGGCATTTCTGTTTCTCAGGTCCATTATTGTGGGCAACTTCTTTCTTTGTCTATAGAAGAGGGAGCTATGCACCCATCTCACAAGAAGAAAGTATTTTGTTACAGGGGAAAGAAATGAAATGGTTGGGGTTGTAGAAGGGAAAGCACACTAATGAATAGTTGCAAGGGCTGTGAAATGGTTCAACTGTTCTTAAAAAAACAATTTAGAATTATGCTCCAAAAAAAGCACAAAAGTATATTTATACCTTCTGATCCAGCAATACTGCTGTTAGGTATGTACTCCAAAGAAAGCAGGGACAGAGGCAAAGGACTCATTTATACAACAATATACAACACAATTTACATCAGTACTTTTTTTAGCAAAAACTTGGCAAACAATATAGGTGCCTATCATTTGGGAAATAGCTGGATATGGTAAACTGTAAAATATAAATGTAATGGAAATTTATTCTAAGAAAAATGACAAATAAGATATGGAAAGACTTAGATGAAGTGATACAGAGTGAAATGAAGAGAACTAGAATAATTTACACAATGATCATATGAGGAGAAACAACTCTGAAAAAAATCAGACCAAGACAGTAACCAACCATTTCAAAAGACTGATAAAGAAAAATATGCCATTCAGTGAGGCAGCGGGTCAGAGCAGATAGACAGCTAAAGTTAGGAAGGCCTGTATTCAAGACATGCTTCTTATATAAAGTGTCTATGTAACCCTGAGCAAGAAACTTAGCCACTTAGTGTCCTGGGTAAATTCTCTTAAGACTGTAAATTACAGGACTGTTACTCATCTATCTGCATTAGTAGGAGTTTCCTTACAGGGAGTTCTCTACAGCAATAAAACCACAGATCTGGTCAAAAAAATAAAAAAACTAACAAAAATCATCAAAAAGGGAAATCACCTTCTCAGAGAGATGATAGACTAGAGGTACAGAATTAGGCATGACCAACATGTGAATTTGTTTTACTTGATTATATGGATTAGTTACATGAGAACTTCTACTGGTGGAGGAGGGGAATGGGTAGTGATAGACCTGGAGAAAAAAAAAAGAGAGCAAGAGCATCAATAAAATAGTTTAAATATACATTAAAGAAAAATGTACAGACAGGGACATAAATACAACAGTTTTATTACTACATTGCTAAACTTTCTATGTTTCTTAAAACTTTAACACAAGTTCACAATTTTTTATATAATTCTCTTCCCTATTCTTTATATCTTAAAATAAATGTTGATAAAGGTTAAATTTGCAATAAAAGGAGTGGAAAGCACTTTGTAAAGCCTGCAACACTATATAAATACGAGCTGTGGGCTTTTAAAAAAATCACCTAAGTTGAAATCTTATAAGCATCAGTGAGCCAGATGACATTGAGAAAAAACATGTCCTGTTTCTACCACAGAATCTGGAACCTGAGGGCCTGGATCAAAAAAGTCCAGTTTTGTTGCTTAGTACCTGTGTATAAATAATTTTAAAATTCCCTTGGCCTCAGTGTTCTCATTTACAAATGAGGTGACCGGACTTGATGATTCTTAAGTTCCTTACAAGTTCTACATCCTAAATCTAAATCTTAAATATTAAATGTCTCAGGCAACAGATATCATCTGTATATTGTGAAGATGTGTTCTTCACTCTCCCCTGCCCATCTTTAGATATATCCCACTTAAGGATAAGTGGGGAGTAATGAATCAGAAACCATTGACTTCTCCCTGGACAGTCCTAAACAAAGTTTTAGCTATAATTGGTCCATGTAAAATGGAAGGAAGTCACAGGAAGTGATGAAAAGGAATGGTCATTTAAAATGCCAAGAACTTCCTGTGATGACACATTTTACCTTCAACTTGACCTTGGAGGAGCTCTGGTTTAGGATTGCTTCTATTAGGACTACCACATGGGTGAATGAGAAAGGCTGACTACTTTCCCTGGCTTGTTCTGGAGATACCAGCCTCCAAAGAGGTCCTTCCTCTTAGAGAAGGCCTCATGGTTAAACCCTTGTTTAATTTGCCTCTGGGCCCCCTTTGCTGGGACCTCTTAAGCTCTGGTCTCTCTGATTTTCTTACTTTCACTCTTTCTCCTTTTGCAAATAAACTACCATAAAAAAATCATTTGGAATTGAGTAATAAATAATTCCTGGTGATCACACTCTTAAATAATTTAATCCAACCCTTTAATTTTAACCTCTTACATTCTGGCCCTTATAATATTAAGGGTCTTAGTACAGACTAGGATAAAGTAAAATCTCCAATGCTGCATATATTCTGACTTTGAATGCACCCTTGCCTTCCTATTTGGACTGTAGGAGAAACTGGAGTAAAAAGGGAAGTATAGTTTTTATTAGGCAACAGTAACAAAATGAAAAAAAAAAGGAGGGGGAGACCTGTGCTTCCAGCCTTTTATAGCACAATAGTACATACACTTGGAGCAAGTGGTAAGATATTTTACAAACATAAACGGCCTTTTGTCCCCCTTATCATCATAATTAGTGTCATATGCACCCATCCTAGTCAAAACTACATAAAGAGAAATAAATCAACAAAGTACATGGACACATATCAAGAATATTTTTCATAGTAGGTTGAAGTGTCCCAAAGCATGGTTGAGAAACCATGCAATAGAGTACCATTTATCATACCATTCTCAATAACCTAAGGATTCTTCCTTATTGATTAATCTGGTTGTAACATTATTCTTTTCAGATTGCTTATAGTCTCAAGGAGGGATAAGGAGTATAAGGGAATAAGGGAAGGAGGTTGGGAAGAAGGGAGAGAATTTGGAACTCAACATTAAAAAAAAAAGAATTTTAAAATATTATACATATAACTGGGGAAAAATGAAAGAGTATTTTTAAAGGGTAGGGCTATGTAAGAGAAGGTGGAGAGAGAAACGTGAAAAGCCAATAGACTAGGGCAGCAAGGTGACTCAGTGAATAGACCCAGACTTGGAAAAGGAAGTCCTGGGTTCAAGTATAACCTCAGACATTTCCTAGCTGTGTGATTCTGGGCAAGTCACTTAACCCCAATTGCCTAGCCTTTTCGATCTTCTGCCTTGGAATTGACAGTACCAATTCTAAGACAGAAGGTAAGGGTTTTTAAAATAAAAAAAGAATAAATCAGACAAAATTTGTAATAGTGCCTGGTAGTGGTAGGTAATATGTATGTGCTTATTCCCTTCATAAGCTTGTGGAAGACAGTAATTGTGGGGGTCCTTTCAGCAACCTCTTTTCAGGTTATTGTGAGGAACGTGAAAGGGAAATTCTTAGAAATGACTGAACCATTTCATTGGTTTTGAGTTTTTGTCTTTTTTTTTTTTTAAGATTAGGTGTGTCTCCCCACCATGACCTGGCTAGAAGCTTAGGAATTAATCACAGACCCAAGAGCAGGGTTATTTTACTCCACTTTAGGTAACTTGGCAGATCTCTTCTTCCTAGGGCTCACACCATATTGATTTTGAATTTAGTATTGCCACCCAAACACCAAAGCACAATACAACTTAAAATTCCCAAGTTTAAGAGATTACTTAGCCTCAGTCTCCCTAGTGGCTGGGATTACATTAGTATGCCAGCCATCCCTAATAGTTAATACCAAATAGTATCAGCTCCAAGGGAGTAAAAGAGTTCTCTACTACTGGAGCTGGAAAGCCTATAATAATACCACCTCCTATTAAAGTTAATACTGGACAGATTTAAAAAGGCAATGACATCTAGTAGCTTATGGTGGACTAAAGAGAGCTAAACAAAGTCATCAATGCCGATCACTAGAAGTATTCCTCTTATTTTGGCAGATCAGGTAGCTCAGGCCCAGGACAAAAAGATCACAAACTCTGCATAGCCACTGACCCAGTGATACCAAATGAGAGAAAGGAGGGAGGGAAGGAGTGAGGAAGATAGATGATTGATAGATAGATAGATAGATAGATAGATAGATAGATAGATAGATAGATAGATAGCAGTTTTTATGGTAGTAGCAAAGTACTAGAAACTAAGGGAGTGACCATCAGCTGGGAAATGGCTGAACAAATTATGCTATATGAAGCTATGGGATATAGAGACCAGATGGATTCAAGATGCAGAATCATAGCATAATTTTTGATATGACCAATGAGGGCATGTTTTATTTAATTTGCATATGCATGGCAAGGATATTGTTTTTGTTTAAAATGGAGGAGTATAGAGGAGAAGGAGACTGAGAAAATAAATCATTAATTGAGAAATATAAAGGGAGGGGTTGAGTCAAGATGGCAGAGTAGAAGCATGGAAAGCTTTAACCTCTCTGAGAATCCTCTCCTTAAACCAGCCTTAAAATAACACTTCAAAACAAATTACTAGAACCAGCAAGAGGAGAAAGTGAAGTAATTTTATGGCAGAAAACAAAAGAAAGTAGGCAGTAGGTCTGTTTCTTTGGAGTAAGAAAGGAACATAGCCTGCAGCCATCTAATTACAAGCCCTCCCCACTCCATCTACTACTCCAGGTTCTGAACCTGGGCCCAAGTCAACATGAAGACCATGAGACCCAACTTAAAAGTCAATAGCAGAACACTCCATCACTTACCCCTTTAAGTTCCAAGCCCTAGCTCAAGCCTGCAGTGAGGCCTCAAGCCCTAGCATAAGGCAGTCCACAGTGCACCCTGGTACAAGCCCAAAGGGAGCCCAGAAACCCTGCCCTGTCCTGCAATGAGGACTCAGACCCCAGCACAAGGTAGCTTGGACAATATAAACCCAGAGTGAAAATTAGAGCCCCTGCCCAAGACTGCAGTAAGGCCTGGAACCCCAGCACAAGGTAGCTCACAGTGCTCTGGGCCCTATAGGAGACTGAATCAGCAATGGGGTGTGGTTTTCAGAGCTCCCTGTCCACAGGTTCATCATACCACCTTGGAAGAACCGAAACTTAAAAACTCACTATATGACAAAAACTGCTGGGAAAACTGGAAAACAGTGTGACAGAAACTAGGTATGGACCTTGCATCCAATACTCAGGTGAGGTCAAAATGGAGATACGATATAGACATAAAAGGTGAAACCATAACCAAATTAGTAAAGCACAGAATAGTTTATCTGTAAGATTTATGAGGGGAAGAATTTGAGTTTGTACAAACAAAATCAATGTAACCAATTTTAGAAGGGAAACCACAAACTAGGGGAAAAAACTATAGCAAACTTCTCTGACAAATGCCTCATTTCTCAAATATATAGAAGTGAGTCAAATTTTTAAGATCACAAGTCATTCCCCAATTCACAAATGGTCAAAGAATATGAACAAGCAGTTTTCAGAGGAAGAAATCAAAGCTATTGATAATAATATGAAAAAATGTTCTAAAACGCTCTTGATTAGAGAAATGTAAATTAAACCAACTCTGAAAACCACTTCACACCCATCACATTGGCCAATATAATAGTAAAGGAAAATGATCAATGTTGGAGTTGATGTAGCAAAATTGGGTCACTAATGTATTATTGATTGAATTGAAAACAAATCCAACCATTCTGGAATGAGTGGGATATAATTTTTCTCATAAGAAGTGTTTCTTTAAGCTTTTTTAGCCTGTACCCCAATATTATTGAGAATCTGGATAGAAGTACTTCCCCTTAGACCTTTTTATATACCCTACTTCTCTGAAAACAAAACCTTTGGTCTATCTACTTTAAATTTCAAAGACCTTGAAGAATAGAGTGATTCTCTGGAGCCACAAAGTCTCCATCAGATGGGAATTCACAACTCAGTAATTTTCCCTTACCTCTGGAAGTTATTAAAGGTTCATGTTCCCTTTCCATATGTAAATCTTGTTGCATCTTTGAACTTACTCACTGTTCTTCAAACCCTAACCTGGAAGTCTTGGTTCGAATGACCAAGGGGGAAAGGACTGGGATGTGTGGGTGTTTCTTTCCTATGATTAAAAAACCCTATAAATTGGTACTCTGAATTCAATGCACTGGCATTCCCTAAGGGAAACAAAGCTGGGAGTGTCCTTTCATGAAAGAATAAACTGCTATCTTATACTTTGGCTTCTCAACCCCAAGTTTGTCCACTATTCATGACCCTGTCCAACATTTGGAGGGCAATTTAGAACTAGGCCCAAAGGGCTATAAAACTGTGAATATCCTTTGATCCATTAATACCTCTACCAGGTCTATATTACAAAGAGATCAAAAAAGGGAGTAAGATCTACAAAAATATTTATAATAGCTTTTTGTGATGGCAAAGATTTGTAAATTGAGGTGATGTCTATCAATTGAGGAATGACTGAACAAATTGTGGTATGTGATGGTGATGGGAATACTACTGTGCTATAAGAAGTGATAAGCAAGATGATTTCAGAAAAAGCTGAAAAGACCTACATGAACTGATGCAGAATTAAATAAGAAGAACCAGGAGAATATTACATACAGTAACTGTGCAATACTGTGGATTGAATGTGACTGACTTTGCTACAAACACCAATACAATGATATAGGACAATTCTGGAAGACTTATGAGAAAGAATGCTAACCACCTCCAGAAAAAGAATGGTTGTAGTAAAAATACAGATCAAAGCATCCTATTTTTCACATTAATTTGTGATTTTATTTTGGAGTTTTATTTTTTTGAGTATTCTCTGGAAATATGTTTTGCAGGAGCATACATGCTTAACCCATATCTAATTGCTCATTATCTCCTGGAAGGGAGATTATTTTGAATCTTATAATTAAAAAATATATCATGTTAAAAATTGTTATTACATACCTCGGGGGAAAAAAGAATGGAAACTTGTAGAAACCTAGAACTAGAGCTGAGGGTAGCAGCAAAGAAAAACAGAAATTTAAGAGTGCCCTCTCTAATGTGAAAACAGAGCTCACCTTTAAGAAAAACAAAAAGAGAAAATTACAACCTTGTCAACCTTGAAAAATACAGAACCAGTTAGAAAGTAGTTAGTAGTTAGAGTAGTTAGAAAGTAATTAGAAAGAGTAAGTCATCAAGACAAGGAAGACAAAGCTCTGATAGACCAATACACAGAGTCAAGTGCTAGATACTGCATTGACAAAGCTCTGGGCCTCTAGGAACAGTGTCTCTGGGAAAAAGCATCTAGAAAGGAGATTTTCCGATAAACCAAAGAACTTGGGGTCCTATATTCACTCTGGGGAATGAAGGATAGGACATACACTGACTGGTTACAAGCAGGCTTGAGAAAGAGACTGGTGTACTAAGGAGTGGCCTAAGATACAATGGGAGAAACTTCTAAGAAAAAGGGTACTTGAGGCTTGTTAATTTGGAAAAAGCATAGAATTTATTAAATAGAAAAACCAAGTCTTTAATCAGGAGAGCGTTAAGTGTTCAATATTTAGGCCTCCACACAATCAGGAGCCCCAAACCACACAGAGCCAAAAGCCCTGGCACTCAGGCACACTATCCCTGGGAGATGATAGCTCTGAGGAACAAAAGAATTTGGGAAACTTGTATACCTTTGGGGGAACCAAGGGACAAGGAAATATGATTGATTGGCTTTATAATGGCTACAAAGAAATGAGATTATCAGGGATAATCAGGGAGAGGCTGATGCTTTACAATGTACACAAAAGGGAAAGATCTAGCCAAGGGCTGGGCTACCTGAGAAAGGACTTTGACCCAATGGGAGAACCTATCAGGACCAAAAGGGTACTTAACATCTGATTCTCAAGTGACAAGGTCATACTTGAGGGTCTTCAGATTTCAAGTTGAGAGGTTTGAGTATTTCTATTACTCTTATTTAGGACTGCTTAATGGATGCTTGGTGGTCCACTGTTCAATCTAAGACAAGGTCAATCTGGGCCTTCTCTTAAGGCAAGTTCTCAAAGAGACAAGAGGCAAATTTGGGAGTTCCATAAACAAAGTTGACAACCTAAAGATATATTACAAGGGGTGGTTTCAGAAAAGCATGGGAAGATTTGTACAAATTGATGAAGATTTTAAGTGAATGAGACCAGGATAATAATTTTTACAATAGTAAAAATATTGTGTTGACCTGAAAAAAAAAATACAGAACTACCACAGTACTTATAATAATGGGTCTTTAATCAGGGTAAAGAAATTGTAATCTTGGAAAAAAACACATTAAATCCTAACACTGGAATTATAATCTGGAAAGAGGCAGTACTGGGACTTTCAGTGAACCAAAGAAAAGGGATTGTTAAATAATCTTCTGAAAAGGGGGAAGGAGCAATAGCCAGGTTTTTAGCATTTACAAAAGCTTGGGAAAGACCTAATAGCCAGATGATGCCAGATGATAGGACAAGCAAGGGAGTGGGTTTCTTCAGATTTTAATGTTTAATTGTTCTCTTTCAAATTCACTCCTCAGGGAAGAGCAATTTTTTTGCATAAAGAAAGTCTATTCATAGTCAATTCAATCTTTTAAATCTTTGTTTTGGTACCCTTAGGAAAGTCATTGAGGGGATTATCTAAAAATAACCATCAATTATAAAGGCAAATTAATACTGAAACACTTTTTTAAAAATATCTGATCAAATCAATACCCAACACTATACCCTGCCCAGGTATGGTGTTCTCCTTCCTAAGAAGCCATGTCTATGGCAAATCCATGTCATCCTAGAAAATGGTCTAGTAGCTTTATGGATACAGATGCTAAGAAGACTAAGATTAAGTAGGGTCAGCTAGGTAGGAAAATGGATCACCAGGTCTGAAGTCAGAAGGACCCTTGCTTCAAACCTAGCCTCAGACTTTTTCTAGTTGTGTGACTTGGGCAAGTAACTTAACTATGATTGCCTAGACTAGTGATGGCAAAACTATGGCACAGGTCTGAAAAATGGCACACAGATAGCTCTCTGTGGGCACATGGCTGCCCTCCCACCCAGTTTGTTACTACTAGAAAGATAAGAGGGGCTTGAGTGGAGCTGCTCCCTTTCCCCCTCTCTCCATTGTGCCTGAGGTCATTTTTTGCACATCACCTGCCCCTCTGCCCAGGAATCCAATGGGACAGCACAGGGGGTAAGGTAGGAGGCTCATAGGCAGCACAGCTGGAGGGGAGCAGAGCATTCTCCCCTTTCCCATCTCTACACTGGTTACGGACATTCCTTACTTCACCCCACACACCAGTCCAATGGAAGTGTTTTTCCCCTCCCCTGTGTGGGGTAAGGAGAGAGCAGTCCCAGCACTTGGGGTGGGGGTGGGGTGGGGGGGGAGAAGCATGACATGTGTCTCTGAGGGAGTCAGGAACAGTACTTGGTCTGGGGAGTGGGGTGGGGGTGGGGCTCAGCATTCTGGCTCTAAAAGGTTCCCCTAACTGGCCTAGCCTTTGCTATTCTTCTTAGAATTGATAATAAGACAGAAGGTAAGGGCTAATAATAAATAAGAAGAGGCAACTTTTAAACAGAGCTCTAGAAGACACCCTCCTCCAGTCTTTCCTTATTCCTTCCCAAGTGAAGTATCGGGCCCTCTAGGCTCTTCAACCTTCAGAGTTCCATATACCCTGGAAAAATAGTTCAAGTTCCCTTCAGTTAGGAGTCTTACTTATAGTGGAAAATTTAAATTAATATCTAATAACTCCAACTATCATATTTTATAAAGTTTATTAATAATCACTTGAAGTAGAAGAAATAAAAAGAACAAAAGTAAAATTCTCCTGCCTGGCACTTCCCCCACCTCAGGGGAAAAGAGAGCTCTAGGGAGGAACTACACTAAACTTTTATCTTCCCTATGTTAGTACCTAAGGTAAGAAGGAACATGGGAAGCTGGGAAAGAGAGTTCTTGGGGAGATAATTCTAATTACACAGCAGGAAGAACAGTGGGTTATCCTTAAAAAAAAAAATCTAGAAAACCTACCAGAACAAATCCTGAACTAGAAATCCAAAGGGTGGTTGGGGAGAAGACATAAAAAACTGTCAGCCTAAGTCTGGTTAGGAAGTAACAATCTTATCTTCTAAAAACCCTACACTGACTCTTGTCCCAGGCTAATGAGTAAAAACTCTTAAACATCTTTTCAATCAACCATAGCCAGAGCTCAGCTAAAGATAATCAAAACCTCAAGTACCTAAATGACACTAGCCTTTGGCTATTGCATCTTCCCCAAGATTTAGCTTTAAGACTGAGTGTGTTCCAACAGTCCTTTCTCCTGGGCCCTCTTTGCTATATACCATTTCCCCTAGTGATTTTTTTTTTAAAACCGTTACCTTCTGTCTTGGAGTCAATACTGTGTATTGGCTCCAAGGCAGAAGAATGGTAAGGGCTAGGCAATGGGGGTCAAGTGAATTGCCCAGGGTCACACAGCTGGGAAGTGTCTAAGGCCAGATTTGAACCCAGGACCTCTCATCTCTAGGCCTGGCTCTCAATTCACTGAGCTACCCAGCTGCCCCCTCCCCTAGTGATTTTATCAGCTTCCACAGATTCAATTATAATTTCTAAGGTAATGTCTATTGGGCTATCCTAAGTCAAGCTAAGCTAACATTGGTACAGATGAGACACAGTAAAGTGATGTAAAACCATCTATATAGGGCATGTTACTTCTCTTTGGCGCTTTTCCCTGGAGAGGTGGCTCTGGCTGGCAGCATGCTAAGCGTTCCGACATCTTGGCGTGGTGGCAGCTATTTGTCTGGGTTTTGGCAGTGAGTTTGCTCTTGAGCTAATTCAGGTTCAGGCATCTTGGCTGAGCCCTCTTGGAGTTCAGGCTGATTCCTTCCTCTTTTACAATCCAAAACCTTACCTTCCTAAAGCCTCTAATCTTCCCCCTGGAACAAGCCAGGCAGGAGAAATCCTACACCCTTTCCTTCTCCCTTCTTCTTAATTTCTTTCCACTCTATTAATTAAATCACCATAAATTTCCAGCTGATTTGGGTACTTTTTTTATTTGGGATATCCATAGCGACCAATACTTAATATAGTTTAGTTCACAATGCTAAAATTATCCTTTACAATGGCTCAGATCAGATGTTCAGCATTTCCAAAACATTCAAAAAAGCAGACTATCAAGGCCACATGGATTAGGGAAAATATATTGTTATTTGGGAAATATGGATTACAATTTTAGCTCAAGTATTAGGACAGTCAACCATCTCTTGGGAAAAATGAGGTTTGAACTAGAAACATAGCTATGTTTCCAGAAAGCCTGTGCTGAAACCAAACCCTCTGAAAACTACTTAGTTATATCTACCCATAGCACCCTGCATCTTCTTCACTGAATATTCATTGTACAAGGCCTCTCTAGTTCTACCATTTTAAGCTATGTTCAATTCTTGATTGAACTATGCTGCTAAAAAGAGGAGGTACAAAAAAAATCAAGCCATTCTCAAATTGATAAATGGGCAAGGGACATGAATAAGCAATTTTCAGTTAAAAAAATCAAAACTATTAATAAGCACATGAAAAAGTGTTCTAAATTTCTTAAAATCAGAGAAATGCAAATCAAAACAACTCACCTCACACCTAGCAGATTGGCTAACATTACAGCAAAGGAAAGTAATGAATGCTGGAGGGGATGTGGCAATAATGCATTGCTGGTGGAGTTGTGAATTAATCCAAACATTCTGGAGGGCAATTTGGAACTATGCCCAAAGGGGGCTAAAAGACTGCCTACCCTTTGATCCAGCCATAGCACCATTAGGTTTGTACCCCAATGAGATAATAAGGAAAAAGACTTGTACAAGAATGTTCATAGCTGCGTTCTTTGTGGTGGCAAAAAACTGAAAAATGAGTGGATGCCCTTCAATTGGGGAATGGCTGAACAAATTGTGGTATATGTTGGTGATGGAATATTACTGTGCTCAAAGAAAAAATAAACTGGAGGAATTCCATGTGAACTGGAACAACCTCCAGGAATTGATGCAGAGTGAAAAGAGCAGAACCAGGAGTACATTGTACACAGAGACTAATACACTGTGGTACAATTGAATGTAATAGACTCCTCCATTAGTGGCAACACAGTGATCCTGAACAACTTGGAGTGATCTACAAGAAAAAACACTATCCACATTCAGAGGAAAAACTGTGGGAGCAGAAACACAGAAGAAAAACAACTGCTTTGATACATGGATCAAGGAGATATGGTTGGGGATGTAAACTCTAAATGAACATCCTAATGCAAACACCAACAACATGGAAATAGGTTTTGACAAGGATACATGTAATACTGTTACAGACAAAAGAGTGGCTACCATAAACTGTGACCACAAAAATGTGGGTTCAAGACTGTGAATTGCCAAACTGTAAAGATAATTTTTAGTGTCTTGATTTAAATAAAAAATAAGTGTTCGCCATGGGAAAAATTCCCAAATATGAAATACCCAAGTCAGCTGGGTTTTATGGAGATTTTAATTAATACAAATTAAGGAATTAAGGAAAGGGAGGGGAGGGGGGAATAGGACCTAGGTCTTTCTCCTTAAGAGAGAAACTAAATCAGTCTTTAATCACTCACCACAAGATCTTTCCAAGCAAAACTCTAGTGTTCAGAGAGACCCTCCAGTTCAGCTCCTGAGCTCAACTAAGTTCAGCCACCGAGAGACTGCAATTCAGCTTCCTAAGCTGAACTCTGTCCAGAGGCCTCTGACCTCCTTTTAAAGAGAATTTTCTCCCATGTCACCTCCCCTAAATTTTTACATCTACCAATCATAGTAGACGTTTTCCAAAGGTCTAACCATTCTTAGTTTTTAGTTCTCACCTTCTCTGGGTAGATTATATTTTCTGAGTAAGTTCACACCTCTTTGCCCCTTGCAAGTTGCCTGACCTTTTAGTGATTAATTTGGTACCTAGGTACCAAATTGTGGTTACCAAAAGTGATTAATTTGGTACTTAGGTACTTAGCACCCTTTTGTATTAGATCTAAAAATAGACCTAGGGTAAGGGCTCTTGCCTCACTATAAGTATGGATTAAGTACTTTCATTGTACACTAAGGAGTTTTACAACTTTATCTTCCCCTAAGGTGTGCCTAAGTATGGGTGGAGTAATGGTGTTCCCAATCTATTCCTGATCAAGTACCTTCATTGTTTAAAATTGGGAATAGTCTTAACCATAACCTTAAGATAATGTTCCAAGGTAGTCTGAGAAATTTTAAAATTCACAATACCCAATGAAATTGTGCATCGGCTGTGGGAAGGGTGGGGGGAGGGGATGGAGGGAAATAATATAATTCTTGTAACCAAGGAATGATGTTCTACATTGACTAAATAAATCAACTTAAATCTAAATAAATAAAGCATTACCAAAAAAAGAGGAGACACACAAGGAAGAGGTTATCTCTAACACATTTATTCTTACTCTCCACTCACAAACAAACAGCATATTATCTAAGCAGAACAATCAAAAGTTTGCTCATGCTTGGACTCTGTATCATGGATCTTGGAGCTAAAAGGAATTAAAAATTTATCTAATAAAACCAACTAACTTTTACAGATTAAGACACAAGTATCAATTTACAGTTACTTAAGATAGACTGTGTACATGATACCATAAAAAACAAATTATAATCTCTAGAAGAAAATGATTTTTAAAAGACACACAATGTGTCCCTGCATCCAGAAATCTACATAATTACAATTCCCAAATTTCTTCCAAGATGGAATTTTTATTTTTGGTGCATTTGGGTATAAAGGTTTCTGAAACAATCTTGTAAAATAGGTAGTACATTAATTCCACTTTGTAAATAAGGAAGGTAGGGGAATTAAATGACTTGCTTAAGGCCACTGATTTTGTCCATAATAAGGCAGGTCTAAAACCCCATCCTCCTAGACTTCTCAGCAACTTTAAACTCTGCCAATCACTACCTCTAAATGAAGATTCTCCATTCCCTCAGCTTCAGACAACCTTACTCTTCCTCAAATAACTAAGGAACTCTAGTTCATTAACTGGCTCCCCATTCTCTTCCTGTCCCCTTAAGATGTGTATGGGTATACTCCAGGATTCAGTCTTTGACCATCCCTTTTCATCTCCCAGAGTTCAACTTATCATTACTAAATAAAACACATACATTCTATCTTAACTTCTCTTTTGGGTTCTAGGCATAGGTTTCCAACTATTTATAGGTCATTTATCCCCAAATCTGTTGTTCCTTCTATTGTTCATGGCACAATGTGCCAAATCTCAATTAGCTACTAATTGTTTTTACTCCCACCCCAGTAACATATCTGTCACCCTCGCCTCTCTATTACCACTTCCACTCACTAGTATATGCAGATCTTCATTGCTTCCACTCACCAATAATATTAAAATAGACTAACAATTCTCTCTTCCTTTCTTTAATCAAATCTTCATATCACTGCCAGAATAATCCTCCTTCTAGCACAAATCTAGTCATATTGGATATTGATCTTCATATATTCCATTCAACAAATATTTATTAAGCAATTACTATGTGTCAGACAATTAAACAGTTAAACGATGGAGATATGAGGACAAAAATTAAACAAACTCTAATAGATTCTATTGGAAGAAAAACAATATGAACAAGTAACACACACAGAGTAGTGGGGGATGGGGGATGAGTGAGGAATTAAGATAAACTGAATGTAAGAGCTAGAACTACAGTAGTCTGAAAGAATGCTAGGTATTCTACAAGGGAGGAGGAGGGATCATTACATTCTAGGGCAGGGGTCCCCAAACTTTTTACACAAGGGGCCAGTTCACGGTCCCTCAGACAGAGGGCTGGACTATTAAAAAAAACTATGAACAAATCTATATACTGCTGTCTGGGATAGTGGAAGCTGCAGCGTTATCTGTGATGGGCCTGTCACACCTTGTACAGGCCCATCACCACCAGCAGTATACCAGGCAGCAGTATACACAGTGCGGAATCCCCTGCCATAGATCACCACTCACCATGCTTAGGTCTTCCATTGTGCAGCCACATAATCCTTTGCTTGGCACCTCGTTCTTGTTCAGTTACTCTCAGAATAAGGTGCCACACAAAGGATTATGTCACCGGAGGTAGTACTGTATGTGAGCGACATACAGTGCTCCTCTCACTGACCACCAATGAAAAAGGTGCACCCTTCCAGAAGTGCAGTGGGGGCCGGATAAATAGCCTCAGGGGGCTGCATGTGCATGGTTTGGGGACCTCTGTTCTAGGCATTAGAACAGCCTAATCAAAAGCTTGGAGATGGGAGAAATTTCATCTAACAAATGTCAATTTGGTCTGACACAAAAATGTATCAAGAGAGGCAATTTGTAATAAATAACCCAGGAAACGCAGGTGAGAGCTAGAGTGTGAAGAGATTTAAATACTAAGCAGATCCAAGCTTTTGAGACAAGAAATCACTCTTACAAAAACTGCTGGGAAAACTTGAAAATAATCTGGCAGAAACTAGCTATCAGCCAACATCTCACACCAAATAACAAAATAAATTCAAAATGGGAACACAATTTAGACATGAAGGGTGATATCAAAAACAAATTAGGGGAGCATTGTCATATCTATGAATAAGGGAAGAATTTATGACCCAACAAGTGAGAGAATTACAAAACGTAAACTGAATTAATTTTGATTACACTTAAAAACTTTTTACACAAAATCAATGCATCTAACATTAGAAAGAAAGCAAAAACGGGGGGATTTACAGCAAGTTTCTCTGATAAAGGCCTCATTTCTCAAATATATGGAGAACTGAGTCAAATCTATGAAAATATGAGTCATTCCTCAATTGCCAAATGCTCAAAAGATATGAATGGGCAGTGAATTTCAGAAGAAATCAAAGCTATCTATATTAATTTGAAAAGATAATCTAAATCACTATTGACTGGAAAAAAGCAAATTAAAACAAGTTTGAGGTACAACTTCACTCCTATCAGATTGGATAATATGGCAGAAAAGGAAATGACAAAAGTTGTAGGGAATATGGGAAAATTGAGACACTAAAGCATGGTTGGTAAAGTTGTAAACTGATCCACTATTCTGGAGAACATTTTGAAACTATGCCCTTCGACTTGACAATAGCATTACTTATGTCTATATCCCAAAGAGCTAAAAAAAAATGTCCTATATATACAAAATATTTATAGCAGTTCTTTTTCATGGTGGCAAACAGAAAATGAGGGGACGATGCCCATCAATTGGGGAATGGCTGAACAAGTTGTGGTTTATGATTGTGACTGAATAAAATTATGCTACAGAATGATTTCAGAAAAACCTGGGGTTATATGAACTAATGTGAAATAAAGTGAGCAAAACCAGAACACTCTGCACAGTAACAGCAAAACTGTAAAAACAATCAACTGTGAATGACTTAGCTATTCACATCAATACAATGATTCAAGACAATCCCAAGTGATTTGTGATGAAAAATGCTATCCACCTCCAGAGAGGAACTGATGGCTTTTGAATGCAGATCAAAGCATTCTTTTATTTTTAACTTTATTTTTCTTAGGTATTTCTTTTACTATATGGCTAATATAGAAATGCTTTGAAGAACTGCACATGTATAAGCTCTATTAAATTGCTTGCCTTCTCAAGGAGGGGGAAAAGAGAGAATTGCAAGAATTTTATGTTTTATTATTATTAAAGTATATATGTATTATTAAATTAAAAATTTTAAATGAATAGCAATAATTTTTAAATATGTAATTGGAAGAAAATAAAATATTAAACAATTTTAAATACTGTAACAGAGAAGTTTATATTTGATCTTTGGCAAATGGGAGCCACTGCAGCTTACTGAGCATGAGAGTGGCATGATAAAATCTATGTTTGAGGAATATCACTGGCTGGTGTGTAGTTTGGATTGGAAGAGAGATTCTACTATGATTTACTAGAATTAAGATGCTATTGGAAAAGTCCAAGGTAAAGATTATATAAGCACTTGAGCTAGAGTGGAGACTAAAAGAGTAAAGAAAAGCAAATGGATACAAAAGATGGTAACTGACTGGAAAGAGAAGGGGAAAATTGTTAAGAATTGGGAATGACAGAAGTTGCATGACTGAGGAACTAGAAGAATTAATGACCCTCAACAGAAAAGCAAATTAGAAAAAGGAGGTTTAGAAGAAAAGACTTTGTTCTGGACATGATGAATTTGACATGTCTACAGGACATCCTGGAGCAGCTAAGTGGCACAGTGGATAGAGAACTGAGCCTGGAGTCAGAAAGACCAGAGTTCAAACCTGACCTCAAACTAGCTGGGTGACGCTTGAGTAACTCACTTAACCTCTGCCTGCATAAAACTGGAGAAGGAAAAGGCAAATCACTTCAGTATTTTTGCCAAGAAAACTCCATGGACAATTGGTCCACTAGTCAAGAAGAATCAGACATAACTGAAGTATAAACACAGGACATCCTGGGGGAATCAAGGAATTTGGTCTTGTAGGTGTCACATGAGAGCTAAGGATAAAAGGCTAACAGCCTTTCAAGGCTAAGGAATAAAATTGCCTAAGAGGGGGAAGTACTATGTGAATCATTTTAACTATAGTTCATGTGAAGGAGAGCAATGTACAAGATTGGAAAGGTAGGCTGGAGCCAGACTGTGAAGGAGGAAACCACAACCAAACCTGTTCTTAATTAATAATATCAATTCAGTAGCTGTATAAAGGGTAGATGGAGTGGGGGAGAAAGGAGATTTGAGGCCTTAAGACCAATTAGAAGACTACAGTATAAGTCCAGGGAAGAGATGATTAAGGCCTGAACTAAGGTGGCAGCTGTATGAGCGGAAGGGGTAAAATGTGAGAGTTAGAAATCATGAAGCTTGGCAACTGATTGGATATGCATGTAGGTGACAAAGTGAGGATAAAGGACAATGTTAAGGTTGAAAAACCAGGTAACTGAAAGGCCAGTGCTACTCTTAATGAATAATAACAATAATATTTATATAAAAGCATCTACTAGGCACTTTAGAAATATTACTTCATTTGTTTCTTTCGACAACACTAAGAGGTAGGCACTATTATTATTCCCTCTTTATAGTGGAGGAAACAAAGGCAAATAGGTTAAATGACTTGCCCAAGGTCACACAGCTTGTATTTCAATTCATTTAAGCATCTAATATGAAACAAGCAGCTGAAGTGATGCAATGGATAGAGTGAAGGGCCTGGAATGAGAAAGACCTGGATTCAAATCTGGCCTTAAGGCACTTCCTAACTGTGTGATCCTGGGCAAGTCTTAAATGTTTCTCTCATTTTCTCCTTCAAGGTACAGCTAGGAGACCAAAGATTGAGATTAGGGTGTAGGGTGAAGCCTGGAAAGGTAGGAGGTGCTAGGTCCTGAATGCCAAATGGATCACTTTGTATTTGTTCTAGGAGGTCCCAAGAGTCTAGGACGTGGATGTGTGTGTGACATGAATAGATCTGTTTTAGGAAAATCACATTAGTAGCTGAATGGAAGATGGATTGGAATGGGTAAGACTTCGGGTAGGCTACTGTAGTAATCAAGGATTAAGGTGATGAGGTCCTGCACTAGTGATGGCCATGTTAGAGGAAAGAGAGTATATTAGGAGAGAAATTACTAAGAAGAAATTTACAGGCCTTGACAAGTTGAATCTAGGGTTAAGTGAGATTGAGAGTTGGAAACTGATCTTGAGCCTGAGTATTTCCAACTCCAAGCAGTGATGTATCTACCATACCACCTAGATGACCTTAAGCAGAAAATGGCCCTCTGCAGAAAAGATTAAATCTGAAAGAGGTCTGGAAGAAAAGTTTGGACAGTTGAAATTGTATATTATACTGGCACACACAAATATATTACCTTCCTTCCCTTTCTATCACTTAAGAATGTAAGATCAAGAGTAGTGAGTTTAAATTTTGTATTTGCATCCCCAGATGCCTAGAGATGTGCCTATAACTCCTGGCCCATTATAGTTTGATGACTAATTTGACACCCCTACAATTCAGCCAAATCGGAACATTTTTTTTTAAACCCATATCTTCTTAGAATCAATACTGTGTATTGGTTCCAAGGCAAATGAGTGGTAAGGGCTAAACAATGGGGGTTAAGTGACTTGCTCAAGGTTACACAGCTGGAAACAAATTAGGCCATTTTCTCCATCCCAAACTTGATCTATATTGTCCTACCAATGCTATAACCCATCCTTGCAATGTTTCCCTTCAAAACTTACATTATATTAACTGTTGCATTATTAGTCATCTTTAAAGCCCAACTCAAATACCCTGTTCCTCACAACAGCATTAACAGTATTACTCCTCAGATTCTACATTGTACATTATTTTGCAATTATAATGCATATATCAGGCAATACCAAACAGTTGTTTGTATCCACCTCTAGAGTATAAAATTCTGGGAGGAAATGGACCAAGCTTAATCTAAACTTTGTATCTTACCAGTTACCTTTGCTACTCTGGAGTTTGATGTTTGCTATACTTGGTGTGTTAAAAAGTAATCACAATTGGATGTCAATGGATATGTAGAATACCTAATGTTTATACCAAAAAGAGATGCTCTTCCAAATGCCATTTCTGCATATTAAAATTTTATCTTTGACACTCAAACCCCACTCCCCAAAATGTGGCTTAATGAAAACCAATAGCTGGTCATCAGCAAAGGTTATAATAAAGTATCCTCTCATCTATAACATACTTGCACTTGAGAAAGGAAATGGACAGAAATTCTCCTTGATTCTAATTAAGATTTCATTCCTTCAAGCCATCAAAACATGATTTAAAAATCCGAGTGGTCAAGAGATTTTTATCCTCACTAAAGTGTAACAGAAAAGTATTTCATCACTAGTGATGTAAACAGCTCCTCATCTATGATGACAACACAGAAACCATTATTTAATTGCCATTCCTAGGAAGGGCCAATGTTGCTAACTAGAACTACTTTCAGTTGGTTTTCACCTCCCCCTTCCTTATTCTTTAAGGCCCACGAGAATCCTAAAGCTAAACAAAACCCGGCCAAATTACTATGCTTACTGCTTTTTTTTTTTTAAGAGCTCAATAGATCATTCTAAAACAGCAAAATGCCAATAAGACGGTCTAAGATTTGCCCAGTCAAATCACTTCCTTTTATCCTATTTAAAAGAACTCAAACCGTCGCTCTAAAACAGCAAAATGCCAATGAGCCGGCCTCTTGGTGACTCGAAGTTTTTTCCATCTGATTGAAAACTTAAAAGACAGTGGAACAAGCGGTTCCAAGGAGTAACAACAAAGAGAGCCCGGTCCTTTAGCGGGGGTGGGGTGAGGTGGGGGGTGACAGGGGGGTGACAAAGAAGGCCACCGGGACCCTCGGATCAAGGGTTATCGCTCCGACCTCCACCTTCTGGGTGGGGCCCAGGTGTCTCCGAGAGGAAGGGCACCGATGGGGGCGGGGAGAGAAGAGTTTAGGACACCAACCGGGCACCTAGCCTCGCAGCTAGCATAGAGCTTGGGGGGCATGGGGTTTGCACACTCCTCGGGGGAGGGGACATGGGGAAGGGGGAAAAGAAGGGGAAGGAGAGGAGATGTGGCGAAATTCCCGGGCGGCCAAGAAGGGGCAGGTCTCTTACCTTCCTACTTGCTCCTCCAAGGGACACCTTGGGCCTGGTTTTGAACTCCCCTTCAAAGCTAAACATCTTTACAGCTTATCCCATCTAGGAGGAGGTGGGTGCAGACCCTCAGCACGGTCTGGGGGTGCGGGAGGGGGCAGGTGTGGCCGCGGGGAGCGGAGGGCGGGCAGTGGGGAAGGGGAGCCCGACCCCCGCTCAGCTTGCCCGGCCCCGGGGCCTGAGAGGGGATCGAGAAAGGGGCGGCGGCGAAGGGCCGGTGAGGAAGGGGGGGCCTAGGGGAGGGAGTCGGGCTCCCCCCCACTCTCTGCCCTCAGGGACCGCTGGGGGGCGGCCGAAGGAAGAGGGGTTGGGGGTAGGCGCGCTGGGGGTGGTGGTGGTAACGGTGACCCGGGTGGAGGGAGACTCTTCCTCCCTCCCCCTGGCACCTCGCGGCCGCCGCCGCCGTCGCCACTACAGGTCGCCGCCAAGGCAGCAGGGCACCCGGACTCTGGGTGGCGGACTCCCGGACCGGCACTAGGAAGCAGCCGGCTTGGGAAAGAAGATGGCCGCCGACTGCAGTTCCCGTCCGCGGCCCCGCGCCCCGGCGAGCGAGCGCGCCCCCGCCATCGATGACAACGGCGATCCTGGCAGCGCGCAGGCCAAAGGAATCGACCCGGCGGGAGCGCGCTCCCCTCCCCTCCCCCCCCCCCCGAGCGTGCGCGCGCCGGCCAGGTAGAGGACCTGGACCTCCACCTGGCTTAGAGCTAGCACCTCTGAAGCTTACAAACGGGTTTGCTGGTTCGGATTGCTTGACCTGCTGTTGATTTTAGGGTCCTTAAGGTCTGGATCCCCAGGTTTCAGCAGGTTCCTTTTTATTCCCCTTTCTGGGGCCTCACTTTCCTCTTCTGTATAATACGCGTGCCAAAAGTGCAGTTGGAAACCCTGTATACTGGATTTGGTCGGGGTCCCTGAATTTGTACTGTGTATGTGTGTAGATGTATATCGCATATATGAATCCGTATACATCATACAAGCACATGTGTGTGTGCATATTGCAGGTCTGTGGATGTGTGCTTAGTGCATGGATACTGTGTGTGTATGTAGATGTACCTAAGGGCATGCATTTTGTTGCTGCTACTCAGTTGTGGGGTTTTCCTGGCAATGAATGATATTGGAGTGGCTTGCCATTTCTTTCTCCAGTGCATTAAAGTATCACACAACTAGGAAATGTCTAAGGTCAGATTTCCACTCTGGTCTTCTTGACTCCAGGCCTGGCTCTTTATCCACTGAGTCTTCTAGCTGCCTCTTGTGCTTGTATACATACAAACGTATTATGAATAGATTTCAATATAATTTATTTCCATATTATTAATAATGTATATTTTATTTTTTGCATTTAAAATCATTTTGAGAAGAGACCAAAGGACTGCCAGAGTAGTCCATGATACACACAAAAAGGTTTGGAACCTCTGGACTGTTCAGTTCAATCAATAGTAAGCATCTAGTATGTACACAATACTGTACAAAAAAGACAAAAGATATTCTCTATCCTTGAGGAATTTACAGTCTTATGGACAGTCCTTTAATCTGTAATCCAATGATACTGTAGTTGACTTGTCTCAGTATCTGAGACTATGTTTCTTTAAAAAAAAAAAAACCTATCTTTTGTTTTAGAGTCAATACTAAGTATCAGTTCCAAAGTATTGTTCCAAGGCAGAAAAGCAATAAAGGCTAGGCAATTGCGATGAATGACTTGCTGGGAATCTCAAAGCTAGGAAATATCTGAGGACAAATTTGAACCCAGGTCTAGCTCTCTATCCTCAGAGCTACCAAACTGCCCCTCCCTAGAACTGTTTCCTGTAGGTGCACAATAAATGTATCCTGCATTCCCAGTATACTGCATCTTGAGTGAGAAGACCTGTTTTAAAATCCTGTCTCTGTATGTAGAATTTGGTTTGAATCTTGCCTCTGATGATTACTGCCTGAATGAATCATTTAACCTCTCTGAATCTCAGTTTTCTCAGCTGGAAAAATGTCAACAATAACAGCACCTGCCTCTACAGAATTGTGAGGATCAAATAAATTAACATGTAAAACTAATGCAAGATATATAAATGTTAGCTATATGTAGCTGTTGACTGGGAAAAAACACAAAAATCACTCTTTAATCAAGGGCAAAAAGGGGTTCAGTACTCTACAACAGAGCCACATGCCACACACGACTGCAGAGTCCGAGGATTGAACTCTGGCTGTTCTGGACACTGACCAATGGGAGTGGCACCATGCTGGTTTGGACAATTCCAAGGAACAAAAGAATTTGGGGAACCTATATACCATTTAGGGAGTCCAAGAGCAGAGAAAGATGGTTGACATTACTATAACTACAAAGAAAATGGGAGTGTTCAAACTACCTAGACAGGATACAATCAAGCTTGGGAAAGGAATCATAGAGGCTAGGGTGTAAGAGAAGAGGCTGCTTACAATGGATATTAAAGGATGGTTCCTGCTCAAGTGTGGATCTTGTGGGGGGAAGGGTCTCTGAGACTATAGGGAGACTACCTAAGACAAAGAGGGTCCTTAGCATATGCTTAGTCTCACCCAACAAGGATTGTCTCACCTCAGAGTGTTCCCCACTGAGTCTGAAAGTGCCAGCCTGGGATTCCCATCAGGGTAGATTCTCATGGGAAAAGGTAACAAGTACAAACTTTGGGGTCTCCAACCTACAAGCTAGTCCTGAAACTTGGGGTTCATCAGATCCCACTAGGCCACAAGCTTGGGATTCCTAGAATCCATGTTGACATAGCTATACATGTATCCCTTCTACATAAAAAATTCCCCATTAGGGTTTTGTGGAAGCTGCAGATGACACTCCAAGGCCAATAAATGACACAAGCTTAGAAACTCAGACATATAAGCATAATATTACATAAAACATGAATAGTATTAAATATCAACATTTCTTTTCAGTACCCCAAATATACACAATTTCTTTTTTAAAATTAAAACAAAAATTTAAGTTTGTAAAAAGAATGAAAAAGCAAAAAAAAAATTAACTCATTTTCCAGATTGAGAGTGCTGACCCTCCCTCCCTACCCCAACTGCTATGATGTGGAATAGATGCCTTTATATCAAAATAGGAAAAAACTGGAGGGGGAAGATGTTGAAAGTAGATTTGGGGGACAATGTAACTGATTCCAGTTTCTGCTGTATTTGCTGTTATATAAATGTACTAAATGTCTCCTTCAGTTCGCCCCCTAATAATTTTATGATTCCAAAAGAAAAGTCAAAGGGCTTTGAATAGCTCCAGGAACTCACTCACTTCTCTATTCTATCTAATAAAGTAATGAATAGTTCTAACAACTGCTTATTAACTAACCTACCCATAAAGAAGATATTAGCTATGCTACAAGCCTTTATAATTGCTTAAAGTGCTTTGCTATTTTTTAAAAAATGTACCTTTTCTGTCTCTGTACCCTACCTGATCTGAACCAAAACTGCTTTGTAAACCTTTCAACTTGATCTCCACGATTTTTGTCAAAATTCTGGGTTGTGTAGCTCAGGAGTACAGACTATGTCATATGTGGAATTGTGAGACACACCCATCACCTACTCATGGGGAGTATCACATTCTTTTTTATTTTTAAACCCTTACTTTCCATACTGTGTATTGGCTCCAAGGCAGAAGAGTGGTAAGGGCTAGGCAATAGGGGTTAAGTAACTGGTCCAGGGTCACAGGGCTGGGAAGTGTGTGAGGCCACATTTGAACCTAGGACCTCCCATCTCTAGGCCTGACTCTCAATCCACTGAGCTACCCAGCTGCCCCCTAAACACAGAACTATGAAATAAGTCAAAATCACTCTTTAATCAAGGGCAAAAAGGGGTTCAGTGCTAAGGCCTTGACAACAGAACTGTGCGCCACACACGACTGCACAGAGTCGAAGGACTGCACTCTGCCCACTCTGGTCACTGACCCCTGGGAAAGCCAACCACACTAGATTGGACAATTCCAAGGAACAAAAGAATTTGGGGAACCTATATATCATTTGGGAAGTCCAGGGGCAGGGAAAGATGATTGGCATCACTATAGCTACAAAGAAAATGGGAGCGTTCAAACTACATAGACAGGATACAATCAAGCTTGGGAAAGGAATCATAGCTAGAGGCTAGAGTGTAAGAGAAGGGGCTACTTACAATGGATACTAAAGGATGGTTCCTGCTCAGGTGTGGATCTTCTTGGGAAAGGTTCTAATACAATAGGGGGGACTAGCATATGCTTATCTCACCCAACTAGGATTGTCATTCTCCTGAGGGTCTCCCACTCAGTCTGAAACTGCCAGCCTGGGATTCCCTTCAAGGTAGATTCCCCTGGGAAAAGGGAACAGTTACAAACTTTGGGGTCTCCAGTCCTGAAACTTGGGGTTCATTAGATCCCGCAAGGACACAAGTTTGGGGTTCCTAGATTCCATGTTGACACCCCCCCCTTTGGTCAAGACCGGATGTCCCTGACCAAAAAAATGGACAAATGAATAATGCTATATGACATTGGAATCCATCTCTAATGGTGGGAAAGCCTAAGGATACAGGTTCTGGCAATTGGCATTTGGAGGCATTCCCCAAGCCTTGGCACATTGACATTTGAGCCAGAAAGGCAGGCAGTCTGCCTTTGGCAAAAACTAACAATCAAAACACTACCCCATTTTCCCAAAGTCTTAAGTCTTTCACATCTGGTGGGTCCTGATATTGACGTGGGCACTGTACCCCCAGAAACTCAGACTATTATCAGGGAAACTCCCTTGCCTTTGCATCCTCCCCATTCTTAACCTAGAAACACCCAATGACCCCACCTAGGATCTTGAGCTGTTTACCCTCTTTTGTCCTCTAGACTTAAGATGGACAAAGAGATGAATATTTATGCCTCCAGGCAGACCCCAGTCAGATGACCACCTCATCCCACCAAATGCCTGAGGGACTAACACTCAATAGGTCAGGTCCACACCCTGACATAGCATCTGTTGTAAAGAGGATAAAAGCCCCAGAACGGATGTCATCTGGGGGACAGCCTCTCCATCCATGCTGTCCCCATGGAGGAACAGCCTTTCCATTCATGCTGTCCTCCCAGGAACTGCTCTCCATCTTGCTGTCCCACCTTGCTGTTCTCCTGGCCATTCTCAACATTACTTTCTAAATTAATAAATTTCTCTTTTTGTTTTTAAACTAAGTTTTGGAGTCTTGCATTCTTGTAAAAGGTATCCTTCCGGAACCCCAAAGGGATCCTTCCCGCCCATAACAATATGATGCCTTCAGCCTCCTTTTGTCATGGGCATTGTAGCCCCAGAAACTCAGACAAACTATTATCAGGGAAATTCCTTTGCTCCCTTTACAACCTCCTACTCCCAACCCCAAACATCTGACCTTGAGAGGATTATCCTCCTTTGATAGTCCCATTGATTTGAGATGGACCAAGAGACACACCTCATCCATCTGTCTTCCAAAGAAGCACCCCCCATGCCTTCAGGGAAACCTCCTCCCCAACCCCTGGCCCCAGAGTCAAGTCCTCACTGCTATAAAAGAATATAAAAACCCCAGAACTGAGGCATTCTGAGAGCAACTCCCAGGTTGCTCCACTCATGCTGTCTTGCTTGCCAAAAATTCAGCATTACTAATAAAACTCTCTTTACTTTTAAGTTAAGATTCAGAGTCTTGCATTCTTGCAAAAGCTATCCTTCCCAAACCCCCGGGGTACACCTCTGCACCCCACAACACTCTTCTGTGCTCCTGCAGGATCCTCCTTTGTACTGAAACACTTCCTTAAGGCTGCAAGAGAAAACCAGATGACATGGGCACTGTACCCCCAGAAACCCAGGCTAACTATTATCAGGGAAACTCCCTTGCTCCCTTGTATCCTCCAGACTGAACCTGGAAACACCCAATGACCCCCCCCTAGGGTCCTGAGATGCTTATCCTCTTTGATTGTCTTCTAGATTTAAGATGGACAAAGAGATGAATCTTTATGCCTCCAGGCAAATCCCAGTCAGATGACCACCTCACCCCACTAAGTGCCTGAGGGTTTACCACTCTAAGTCATGTTCACACCATGACTTAGCATCTGTTGTAAAGAAGATAAAAGCCCCAGAACTGATGTTGTCTGGGGGACAGCCTTTCCTTTCATGCTGTCCTCCCATGGAACTGCTCTCCATCTTGCTGTCCCACCTTGCTATCTTCCTGGCCATTCTCAACCTTACTCCCTAAATTAATAAGTTTCTCTTTTTGTTTTTAAGCTAAGTTTTGGAGTCTTGCATTCTTGCAAAAGGTATCCTTCCCAAACTCCAGGGGTACAATCTGAACCCCATAACACAGAGAAATCCATAAGCACACTCTTTAACAGGACTTGATCAATTCCCTATGTGCTTATTCACTACAAAGATTATCCACCCCGATAACCTTAAATCTGCAATCCTATCTTATTAATTTTAGTAATGTCTTTTCCTCAATTGTAAAATTATGTAATTTACATGCTTAATCAGGAAGATTGCCTTTCTTTACCAAAATAAAAATATAAAAACCATACAAATTATAGAAGTATAAAAGCAAAAACAAAACCCACATCACAGGTTATTCAGGACTTTGTAAATCTGGAAGTGGCCCTGCCTCCTGTTTGTAGCCAAAAATTAAAATATTGTCTAGCACCAAGTAAAATTCTAACTATATATTATCACCCCAAAATCCAAAGCCACATTAAAATGATTGCATGGCAATTTTAGCTTCAGAACTATTTTTAAAGTCAAATTTAAGTTTCAATATTGAAATGAACTCCAAAAATTTCAAGATTAAAAATGCTTCTAATTTTCCTTCATTTTAAAACCTCTCACACACCTCACACATACCCCTTTGGGGAGATTGAGATGCTAGAGATTTTGAAACTTTTCATTCACCTGTAACTACTTAACAACCATAACTGTGTGCTTAAATAACTTGGGCTTTTTATTTCTATTAAATATTACCTAGTATGAAAAAAAATAATGTTGCAACTAAATCAGCTAATATAAAGTCTGTAGATAAAAATTATTCAAATAATTCTCCTAATTTGACTGAGTTGTAACCTTAAATTAGTTTTGGGTACACATTTCATTTTCCTGAGTATTTATTCATTGACAATAAGGACTTATTTACCATTTAACTTAGGCCTAGTCTATAGGTGATTTCATTAGAATTCCTAGGCACAAAGGTTTCCTTCTTATCTTTGTTTTCCTGCCTTGAGGCTCCAAAATGTATAAACTTTACTGGTACTGGGGAGCAATTCAGTGTTCTATCAGAACCTTGTTTATTCTTTCCTAACTTCTGATACTACTTTGAGACAAACTAGCACTCTGGAATCTCTGCTGCAAATCCTCAGATTAACAGATGTTAACTTTCAAACCTCTTAACAAGGTAAAATGGTCCTATTTTAAACTTTCCTACTTCAACTAAATTTGGAGAATAGTGCCGCAGTCAGGGTCCAGCCTCACTCAGGACTCCAGGATTCCCAAAAGGTGTCAAATGATCAGTCAAAATAAATCATTATGGCTATGGGACTGCTTTGCATCTGACAGCTGCTCCGCCATCTGGATGTCTGATTTTTATTTTTATACCCATTTTCTTGGCATGCAGATACACAAAATCAAAGAAAGAAAATTGGAGAAGTGATATGTTAACTTTTAACAAATCACTTGATTAACATTCTATATTTTTGCATTATGATTAAAGACAGAATAAAGTTTGCACACAAGATAAATGATTTTGTCACAGGTGGCTTAATTTTTTCATTACCCTGTGAGAAATTTTGAACTTACAATCAAGGAAAATTACTTATTACTTTTAATAAAATAAAATAAAATAAAATAAAATAAAATAAAATATCAGCAGTTCTTAAAAGACAATTCAACAATCATACCATTGAGGCTAAGGGGTACTGGGAACATAATTCAAATTTAATATTAGACTGGTCATTTCTCAGGGTTCTTACTAGGGAGTTCCTGAGTTACTGATTTGTGTAATCAAGTCACTGAGGCATATTGAAGCTTCATGTACTTGTACTTATCCCTTGGGCCTCTATGATTGATTTGTGTGCTGGCTTCATGAGAATAGGCTTCTGTGAGTGGGAAAGTTTTGGGCTTGGCCTGTAGTTTTGTTGGGAATTATGTACCTAAGTAAAAGTTAACCCATGATAGTGTTTTTAGGATTGGGTTTAAGGGTCTGATATTTTGGTGATGTTTTAGAGAATTAGGGTACAGGTGTTTTGCTCTTGCATTATTTCTTTTGAGACTAGGGGTAATAGTAATCAGGCCAATTCATAAGTAAGGGGCATTGATGAAAGAAATCATGTAAAGGGGGATTGGGTGGGCAGTCACATCTTGCCAAGGACCACTCTGTGGTCTCCTCAGCTACCACGCATGATTATCAAGGCATCGTGGCCTAATGGCTCCCAGCAGAATAGCTCTGACCTTTCTAGGTTCTCTACTTAAAGGGACCTTGCTCAGCTTAAATATAATTCTCAGGGGAAATAAAATGGTCAGCTTTATGTCTGCTACAGAAATATTTCTAAAGTCAATGAAAATGATGAGAAACAATACTTATCTGAATTCAGTATCTTGGGGCTCCTTCGGATTTCTTATAGATGTCTTCTTCAGGAATTCTTCAGATTCTAGGCTACAGGAAAATCTTGTCTAGGCTTTTGGCTCCTAAGAACCATTTTGAGGTAAAACTTAACTTTAATAGGTTTTAATCACTTCACCGACACTCCAGAACTGGGGTGGCAAAATACAGGGCATTCCTAGAAATTTCATACGAGTTTCCCTTGTGGGGAATTCCTTTTTCTATTAGAGGTCATGTGCCAATGATCATCAGAAATAATGCTCACAAAACCATTAGTTCTCTCCACTTAAAAAGCAAAATTAGTTATCAGTAGTCACTGGTCTTTTAAAACAAAAACTTATCTATTGTAATGGTTGCACTCGGGAAATGTACTTTAAAAATTCCAAAAATCAGGTTGATTCATGATCCTTTTACTTTTTCAAAAACTAAAACTTATAACATTTTTTCTCCAAACACAAAACTTAGGGTTACTAAGGAAAAGCTTAAAAATTTAACTCTGAATACCTCTACAATGCCCTTCTTTTCCCTTTTTTTTTTACTTTTGTCTCCAAATTTGCCCTTCTCTTAGGGCATTTAGCCTTGCCTCAAACCAATTTGGCCTAAGGCTAAAGCTGCTCTTAAAGAGGAAATTTGTCAGTTTAAAAATGTTCAGAGTTTCCTTACCATTTAAAGTGATGCCTTTTCCCCAATATTTCTTGTCAGGTCTGTAGTTGAACTCACACACATCTTGCTCTTTGGAAACCAATTAACAGCTTGACATAAATGTGAAATGATAGCACTCAAATAGCCAAGTTAATACCTAGAATAAAATGCATCTTATTACCAATATTAACTGCACTTGGTACAAAATATTTCACACATTAACAATACCAAAACTTTGGGAAGAAAAATTAGACCTTAAAGTTAAGAATTTCTGGACCCCCTTTTGTATCTTGCTGGATATTCCCATATCCAAATCACCAGCTCCAGTCTCGCCTCTTCAACTTTTGGGAGGAATTAATTGTTAACACAACTTTCAGACATTATTTGCTAACCTTTAAATCACAAGCATTTGAAATTATTGGCGAAGTCTCTGCATTAGACATACAATATAAGCAAAAGTCCACAGACCACTAAGAAAACCCAGAACTTAAGTTCTTTAAGCTTCTATGAGAAGCTCTTTCACAAAAAATTTATAACCATTTAAACCTTAAACCATGGATTTTCAATTCATGCAGAAACTTTCTCTATTTCAATCAACTTAAAGCAGTTACTCAGACCCTAGATCGAACACTCCTGGCTCTCACACTCCAGCTCAAGTTTCCCATTCAAAGCTTTCAGCCAACCTTTCACCCTGTGAACTACCCTCCTTTCCCTTACCTCTAGCACAGACAGGGCTGCACTCACACAGGCACCAATCCACACACCCAAAATCTAATTAAGCTCCAAAATTGTAGCCGAGTTGGACTAGACTCCATGTTGTCCAATATGTGTTGGGGCCAGACTCTGCCATCCTCTCATCTTCTCTAACCTATTCTTGCATCAGGCCCAAACCTTAAAAACAGCTGTATCATTAGATGGTTCCTCGGACTGCAAGGTGCCCTACTTCAGTTTTTGGGATCACAGACATGCTGTTACCCATGTCCAGCAACACCCAGGTAGTTCTGGACTCTGTGTACCCCACAGACTCCCACTTAACAATCCCTTAATTAAAGAGTGAGTCACTCCCAAATATATGAGACATGAGTCCTTCCTCTGAGAGCCACTTACCTGGCCCCTCTGGTAACTGGACTCCTGACTCAACTCCAAATGGGTTGTGTGGGTATCTCAAGTCTTGGAGTCCTTGTTAGCAGGGAGGCTCAGGCAGCCAGGACTTCAGGACCTCCAAAATGTTGACTGGGAAAAAACACAGAACTATTAAATAGTCAAAACCACTCTTTAATCAAGGGCAAAAAGGGGTTCAGTTCTAGAAGGCCTTGACAACAGAGCTGCACGCCACACACGACTGCACAGAGTTCAAGGATTGAACTCTGGCTGCTCTGGTCACTGACCCCTGGGAGTGCCACCCACTAGATGGACTCCAGGGAACAAAAGAATTTGGGGAACCTATATATCATTTGGGGAGTCCAGGGGCAGGGAAAGATGATTGACATCACTATAGCTACAAAGAAAATGGGAGTGTTCAAACTACATTGACAGAATACAATCAAGCTTGGGAAAGGAAACATATCTAGAGCCTAGGGTGTAAGAGAAGGGGCTACTTACAATGGATACTAAAGGATAGTTCCTGCCAAGGTGTGGATCTTCTTGGTAAAGGGTCTGATACAATAGGGAGACTATCTAAAACAAAGAGGGTCCTTAGTATATGTTTATCTCACTCTACTAGGATTGTCATTCCCCTGAGGGTCTCCCACTCAGTCTGAAACTGCCAGGCTGGGATTACCTTCAGGGTAGATTCCTATGGAAACAGGGATCAAGGACAAATTTTGGGGTCTCCAACCTACAAGCTAGTCCTAAAACTTGAAGTTCACCAGATCCTACTAGGCCACAATTTTGGGGTTCCTAGATTCCATGTTGATACCTTCCACCTTCCAAGGCAAAAGAGCATTAATGGCTAGCAACAGGGGTTAAGTGACTTACTCAGGATTACACAGCTGGGAAGTATCTAAGGTCATATTTGAAGCTGAGACCTCCCATCTCTAGGGCTGGCTCTCAATCCACTGAACCACCCAGCTGCCCCTGAGTGTCACATCTTAAGTAGATAAAGTGCAGTGTAGCAGTCTGTCTATAGCTTGTGTTGGCTTATTGGAGCAGTGGCTAGCAAGGATCCTGAAAATTCTTGCGGAAAGGAGAATAAATAGTACTCTGGCAGCAACTAGGCAATTGCTCAAGATGCTATGAAGGAACTGGCCAGAGAGGAAGGAGAGAATGTATTTAAATTCCTTTGTAAACCTTAATGCTCTATAGACATTTCATCAATTAATACTAGTGCCACTATTTGTACATTGTTGAACAGTTTGCCTTGGATTCAAACAGATATCATTCTACCCCATTTCTTATAAGGAATTCTTGTTCACATTAGCATATATAATGATCACCTAAGTGAAATTCTTCCATTTTCATCCATTTAAATTGACTAACACCCAAGATGTCAATGTTTAATCTTTCCAGCTCCTGTTTGACCATATCTAGCTTACCTTGGTTCATAGATCTTACCTTCCAAGTTCCTATTGTTACAGATAAAAGAGTGGTTGCCTTAAACTGTGACCACGAAAATATGGTTTCAAATAAAAAATATAGTGGTCACCATGGGAAAATTCCCAAATATTAAATATATCCAAGTTAGCTGGGTTTTATAGAGATTTTAATTAATACAAATTAAGGAATTAATGAAAGGGAAAGAGAGAGTAAGAGGAAATAATGAGAAAAGGGCTAGGCCAGCCTAGGCTTAACCCTTAAGGGAGAGATCAGTCAGTCTTTAATCCACTCACCACAAGATTTGTCCCAAGCAAGATTCTAGTGTTCAGAGAGACCCACCAGTTCAGCTCCTCAGCTTAACTAAGTTCAGCCACCAAGCCCTCCAATTCAGCTTTGGCAAGCTGAACTAACTTCAGAGGCCTTTCTGACCTCCTTTTAAAGAGAATTTTCTCCTATGTCACCTCCCCTAAGTTCTCACATCTACCAATCACAGTAGACGTTTTTACAGGACTGACCATTCTTAATTCACATCTTCTTTAGTTCTCAACTTCTCTGGGTAGACTAAAACTTCTGAGTAAGTTCACACCTCTTTGCCCCTTGCAAGTTTGCAAGTTGCCTGACCTTTTAGTGATTAACTTGACCTTCATAGGTACTTAGCACCCATTTGTATTAGATCTAAAAATAGACCTAGCTTAAAAGCTTTTGCCTCACTATAAGTATGAGTTAAGTATTTTTTCATTGTTCAGTAAGGAATTTACAGTTTTATCTTCCCCTAAAGTATGCTTAAGTATGGGTAGAGTAATGTTAGAGTTCTCACATTCCTGATCAAGTACATGCATTGTTTAAAATGTGGAATGGTCTTAACCAAATGTTCTAAGGTAGAGTCTGAGAATTTTTAAGATTCACAAGTCTGAGAAATTTTAAGATTCACAATCCCCCTGATGATCATTGGGAGACTAGTCTCCTCATTGATCATTTAACATAATCATCTTGTAGTCCTAAACGCACTTCTAACTACACATGCATACAATATTCAATTTTCTAAGAAGAAATTACAGTAGTGAGGGAGGAAATAGAAAAGGAAGAAAGCAAAACCAATGTTTTGCTAGGCACATTAACAGAAAGCCAAATTAGGGGCAGTCCCTTTTGGCATAAAAGTGTACATTTACAATAAATGTTCAATCAAACTTCAGTTCAATCAATCACACCTAAAGTTCATTCTTGATCTTCTTGATGTAGTGTAGGTTTTCCAGCATCTTTCTGCAACAATTCATTCTCTGGATTTAGGAGTTAGCAAGCTTCTTCCTTAAAGATCTTTTCTCAAACAAAATCAAAATCTTGGATTTTTGTAAAAATACAATCTCAAACAAAAAATCAAAAATCTTGGATTTTAAATTAAAATACAATCCCCCCTGAATTAGGTGTTAAAAAAAAAAAACATCCAGTTCAGCTCAGGATGCAATGTTGAGTTATGGAGGTGAATGAGTCAATTATCAAAAGAAGAGAAAAACAACAAAAAACATAAGGAAAAAAATTCAAAATAGGCCTTTGTATAGGTCCAATTTAAAGTAATTTCTATCCCACAAGTCTGTAGGACAGAATGCAGTAACATTTCATTTATCTATTTGCAGCCAAGACTACAGGAAGATGTCATAATATAAGAAAGAAGAAAACTAGAATTCTATTTTGATAGGGAAGTGTCATTTCCTCGTCTGATTTTTTACATTCTCATGGATATAGGGAGCCAGCATGATAGTCAAATTTTGGTACTTGTATGAGTACTTCGCAAAGAGTGTAGATACAAGAAAGTCCTACGACTTTCTTTCTTTCGTCAAGTGTCACAACCTTGAGTCTCACACTAATTTCAACTCCTTTCATATTGGCGTAGAAGTTCATCAGTCCCCTACATGGATTGGTTTCATTTTGACCTGTGTGCTCTTTTTAGCACTTTTCAGGTTAAGTCTGTGCTCCTTGTTTTTATCCCATTTTCCTGGAATCAGATACAAACATTAATCATAGTCCCATAATATTTTATCAACAAATGGCAGGTTCCCATAGTTTAAAGCTTTTGGGTGTGCATTGATATTATAGCAAGTATATATATGTTAGACTTGTATTACTGCAGAAAAATAATATTAAATATATGTACCTTTAGTATAAGAAATGAGAAAAAAATCAATTATTCTAATCAAAAGAAAAGAAAAGCAATAAGGAAAAATAAGGAAAAAATCAGTAATTCAATGTGTTCTCGAAAAACAGCAACCATTTGTCTATGGATTATTATCTCCAATGCATATGATAGGATACAGTCAATAAGTCTCAACAGAAGATGCTTTCTTCACATGTGAGCAATGAATCCAAGAGTCTTTCTCTCTAACCTTTATAGATGTTGGAGTAGTTAACAATATTTGGAATGGTCCTTCCCAGGAAGGCTGAGTTGCTCCAGTACACTTGAAATTCTTACTCTGCACTTTGTCTCCTGGGTTCAGGTCATGAAGAGAAAAATCTAGTGGTCTGGCTTGTACCGCAGCTCCGGATTCATGAAGTTCATGTAGTTTGTGCTGTAATTCCTGTATATAGGAAGTAATAGTAGTATCTCCCCCAATAGTGATGTATATGCAGGGGAAAAAGGTTTAGCCTGTATAGGCGGATGTCCAAAAAGCATCTCAAATGGTGAGATGTGTAGGTCTCCTCTAGGCCTGCTTCTGAGATAAAATAGGGCCAGAGGGAGAATTTCAGGCCATTTTAAATGTCTCAGTGCATAATTTTCCAATCATAGTTTTAAGTTCTTTGTTCATTCTTTCCACTTAGCCTGAGCTCTGGGGATGATATGGAACATGGAATTTGGGAGTTATCTCCAAGCAGGAATATATCTGATTTAGGACAGAATCAGTAAAATGACTTCCTCTATCTGAATCAATACATGCTGGCGGTCCAAAGTGAGGAATAATTTCTTTTAAAAGTATCTTAGCAACAAAATCTGCTGTGTCTCGGGTCGCAGGAAATATTTCTGACCATCTGGTTACTTGATCTACTATGACTAGACAAAATTTATAATGTCCAGCCTTTGGCATTGTTATGATATCTATCTGTAGATGTTCAAAAGGTGTGTAAGCCAGAGGACATCCACCAAAAGCTTTGCCACAAAAGGCATGTTGGTTATATGCTTGTCAGGTAGAGCAGGCTGAACATACTTTAGAGGCTATAGTAGTTATACCAGGGGTCATCCATACTCTCTTAACAGAGTCCACGATGCCCTGGGTGCCAAAGTGACCATTCTTATGAATAGATTGGCAAATTTGACAATAGAAACTTCTAGGGAGCAGGGGTTTTCCTTCAGATGACACCCATACTCCATTAATCTGTTTTGCTTTAAATGTTTGTTTCCATTTTTCCACTTCCTTTTCATTATAGGAAAGTGATAGATTTAAGTCGTCAGTGGTTGTTAATGTTAAAATTAATTCAGGTCCTTCTATGCCTGCTAGCTTTGCAGCAGCATCTGCTCAAACATTTCCTCTAGAGACAGGATCAGTGTCACCTGTATGGGCAGAGCAATGAACTACAGCTAGGACTTCAGGAAGCTGGAGAGCAGAAAGAACTTCATTAATAATTTCTGCATTAGCTATAGATTTTCCAGCTGAGGTTAAAAATCCTCTTTGGAGCCACAGCATTCTGACTGAGTGACAAATGCCAAAAGCATATCTAGAATCCATATACATTGTTGCCTTTTTATCTTTGGTAATTATACAAGCATGCTTCAGAGCTATGAGTTCTGCTCCTTGAGCGCTAATGTTAGAGGGTAATGAAGCTGACCACTAAGTGGCAAATTCTGAGATGACGGCAGCTCCAGTGTAACGTATGCCATCCCTCATAAAAGAGGAACCATCAGTAAATAAGATCAGATCTGCATTATCTAAGGGAGTGTCCAAGAGATTATCTCAAGGCTTTTCTGCCATGGACACTAATGTTTCACAATTGTGTAATGGTTCTCCTGAAGTTGGTAAATCTGGAAGCAAGGTGGCAGGGTTAAGGGTTGTACAGTGTTTCAAGTTAATATTTTCACTATTTAACAAGGTTATTTCATATCTTGTAATTTGCTGATCCAAGAATGCCTATGTTCTATGCCTTAGCAACAATGCTTCTACCTCATGTGGGAACATAATTGTTAATGGGCATCCCAATACTAGATCAACAGTTTTTGTCACTAGTGAGGCTGTAGCAGCTACTCCTCTAAGATATGGTAGTGCTCCTGATGCTACTGAGTCCAGTTGGGCAGAATAATAAGCAATTGGGCACTGACAAGGTCCCAAAGTCTGAGTTAAAACACCTGAAGCTACTACTCTTCGCTCATGTACATACAAAGTAAATGGCTTGTTGTAATCTGGGATGCCTAGGTCAGGGGCAGACAGGATAGCCTTTTTTAGATCTGATATAGAGCTGATAAGTGTTCAGGGTCTAATTTGAGAGGTTCAGGGACTGAATCCTTTGTTAGTGCTATAAGGGGTTTAGTAATTTCCCCATAGCAAGGAATCCATTGTCTGCAAAACCCTGTTGCCCCTAAAATTGCTCTCAACTGTTTCTTAGTAGTAGGAGTGCTTAAATTTTGAATATTCTCAATTTGTTTTGGAGAAATATAGCGAGCACCAGCAGTCAAGATGAATCCCAAATATTCTACTTTAGGGAGACACAACTGAACCTTATCCTTTGAGATTTTATGTCCTCTTTTGTGCAATTCCAAAAGAAGGTGTTTACTATCTTCTTGACAGGTTCCTGTGTCTGTTGAAGCCAAGAGTAGATCATCTACATATTTGATTAATTTGCTATTTTTAAATGTTATATTATCTGTGTCTTGGCTCAAAATTTGCGCAAATAAATTCGGGTTTTCCACATAACCCTGTGGCAAACGACTCTATGTATATTGTGAGCCCTTCCAGGTAAAAGCAAAAATATGCCTGGAGTTCTCATGTATAGGTATGGAAAAGAAAGCTGAGCACAAGTCTACTACTGTAAAGTATGTAGCTGTGCTAGGAATAGAGGAAATAGTAGTATTTATGTTGGAAACTATGGAGTGTCTCTTTATAACGTGATTATTCACCGCCCTCAGATCCTGTACGAATCTATAGAAGTGCTTGCAATCAGGCCCTCTTTTTGGTTTTTTAACTGGCAGGATGGCTGTGTTGTATTCAGATCTCTCATAAATGAACCATCTGTAAATAATATTAAATCTGAATTATTCAATGGGGTGTACAGCAAATCACTACAAGGTTTATCAACAGTGGACACTAAAGATGTACAATCGTGTAAAGGTTCTCTGGAAGTTGGCAAATCAGAAAGCAAGGTTGCAGGATTCAATTCTCCACAGCATTTTAGTGTGATATGTTTATTGTTTAGTAGGATTATCTCATACCTAGTAATGCTTTGGTCAGTAAATGCCTGTGTCCTATGTCTTAATAACAATGCCTTGACCTCGTGTGGGCACATTATGGTCAGAGGGCATCCCAGTACCTGACTGGCTGATTTGGTTACTAATAAAACTGTGGCAGCTACTCCTCTAAGGCATGGTGGTGCTCTGGCAGCTACTGGGTCTAGTTTGGCTGAATAATAGGGCATTGAGCAGGTCTCAAAACTCAAGTTAGAGCACCTGAAGCTACCCCTTTCTGTTCATGTATGTATAGGGTAAATGGTTTATCATAATTTGTAATGCCTAGAGCAGGAGCATAAAAATTTGAAAGAGCTGTTAAGTGTTCTGTTTCTAATTTAAATGGTTCAGGGACTGAGTTTTTTGTAAATGCTACAAGGGGCTTAGTGATTTCCCCATAATAAGGGATCCATTGCCAACAAAATCCTGTTGCTCCAAGAATCACCCTCAATTGCTTTTTAATAGTAGGAGTGCTTAATTTTTGGATGTTTTCAATGAACTTTTGAGAAATAGCGTGGGCACCTGCAGTTAAAATAAATCCCAAGTATTCTACTTTTGGGAGACACCACTGAACCCTGTTTTAGGACTGCCTAGGAGGCAGTCAGATGATTCTGATTCATCACTCACTATCACACATGTGGGTCACAGACCTCCCCCACTCAAGTGTGAATGGGGTATTTATACCTTTGGTGATTAAATCTAAAAATAGGCAGATCTTCCTACTCAACTTTTAAGTAGAATGTTTATACTTTTGGTGATTGAGTCTAAAAATAGGCAGGGGTTACAATTTAATCTTCATAATCAGGGGAGAGTTAATTATTTTTCACTTTCACAATCAGGGGAGAGTTGAATTTAATCTTCACAGTTAACATACATTACCAGGACCAAATTTATCTAGATTGGTCCTTAGGCAGCAGACACAATCTGTTGCCAAAACCATACTCTTTCCATAACAAGTCTTTCCAGCTTGGTCATATCCAATGGTACTTTTGTTCCAGTGCCACTACCTGATGAGTGTTAAAGTAAGACTTGCAGAATATTAATGCTCTCTGAGCCATTGTTGTCCCACCAGAAATTATATTAGGATTATGTGTGTACTCAGGCTTAGATCTACAAATAACCTCATGCAGGTGTAAGGGGGTTCTCCAGAATCTCATATTTCTGACTTAAAATCTTATTAATTAACTTCTTTCTTATTTATTTTTTAATTAGATTTATCTAGTCCTGAGATGGGAAAATTAATGCTTGCCACTATTATTTTGTTATCTATTTCCATCTGTATCTCATTTAGTTTTTCCTTTAAAAATCTGGGTGCTATAATGCTTGTGGCATACAGGTCAAATATTTGTGGGAAATAGAGATAACATGGACTTTTCTCACAGAAGTACATCTGGCTGATGAGATAAACAAACTAAGATTTGTTCTCCCTAAATTAATAAATTGCGTGCCCCTATTAATAAGCAATATTATATTTTATATAATTTTATTTATTGGTTAAAAAATCCAGGCATTACAATACTAAACTGTTTAAAATGTGTATAAATATCTACTTGTATATTTCATAGTTAATAGTTTTTTGTTTGTTTTTTTTTAACTCTTATTTTCTATCTTAGTAAAAACTCTTAAGAAAGAAGGGCAATAGCTAGGCAAATGTGGGTAAGTGACTTGCCCAGGGTTGTACAGTTAAGAAGTGTCTGAGGTCAGGTCTTCCCTACTCTTGGCCTGGCACTCTCTCCACTTAGCTACCTAACTGCCTCCAATAATCTAGTTTTAGAGTCATGATCGAGTTCAATTTAACATTTACTAAGCTTCTACTATGTACAAGATCCTTTGTAGCCACTTGTTAGAATTTTTAACTGAGAACTTATTTTTTCTTAGATTATACCCTTTTAACTCCCTTTTCTTTCTGACCTTATCTCCAAGTCCATTCCACCAGAGGCCTTTTTATCTTTTATTCCTCCTGGAATTTGCATCCTCTCCATCTGGATACAGGAAATAGAATCTAAAATTCTACTCCCTATTCTAGCCTACTCCCTCCTCATCAATTTTAAAGATAACTTCCCTTATATCATTGTAGAACAATAGGCATAAACTAAATCCAACCAGGCTGAAATAAAGTTAATTTCTTTCTCAGTAGGTCTTCCTAAATCCACATTAAGCTCCCCCATGCCTTTATCTGTACAAAGTTATCATGTCATTTCTCCAGAATAGTAAGTATTCTTTAGTAGCAAACTAAATAATAATGTGTCAAACCAGTCCAAACTATTGATATGTTCTGAAGTTCTCAAGAAATAAATGAGTTGACAGGTATGTTAAAACAAAGAATTCCTTTGCACAGATTAAAAAAATATATATGTAGCTATTTATCATCTCATATCAGATATTCAGGGTTCTACTCTTTTACTTTGGTTAGTTGTTCCCATCATGTCCCACTCTGTGACCCCATTTGGGGTTTACTTGGCAAAGAAATCAGAGTGGCTTGCCATTTCCTTCTCCAGTTCATTTACAGATGAGGAAGACAACAAGATGACTGGTCCAGTAAGTGTCTGAGGCCAAATTGGAACTCAAATCTTCCTAACTCTACACCTAGTGCTCTATCCACTGAGCAACCTAGTTACTTGTGTTTTACTATAAAGTCCTTAATCTTTCTTTAGTCATGATATGTCTTATTCTTATTCATGGTCTCTGAGTATTTACCTTTTGTGACAACAATTGGGTGGAATGCTCTATTTCATAATTCCCTAGTTAATGAAATTGTACAACCAAAGAAGATGTCTGGGGTTCCCACACAACACAAAACCAACTTAATTTAGAAGTATATCTGAAATGCCCATGGAACTGTAAGGATAATTTTAGGGTTGTGACCTAATCTAAATTAATTTTGGTCACCAGGGAATATCCCAAATAAAATACCCAAATCAGCTTGGAAATTTATGGTGGTTTAATTAATATAGAGGGAAAGAATTAAGGAGAAGAGAGAGGGAAAGGTATAGGATTTCTCTTGCCTGGCCTGTGCCAGGGGGAATTCAAAGTCCTCTGTCATGAGGTCTTTGAAGATCAGAGGCTTTTTCTAAGAGGATGGTGTTTGGAAGGTAAAGGAGGAAAGAATCAGCCTTAACTCTGAGAGAGCTCAGAGAAGAGCGCCTCATCTGAACTAGGTTACTAGGCTTCTTCCAGTATGGTATCAAGGAAAACTCACCACTAACCTGTACAATAGCTTCTGCCACTCTAAGATGCCGAAAGGCTCAGCACGCTGCCACCAATCACCTCTCCGCCGCCAAAAAAACTGGAGAGGGGAAGTGACGTGAAATATATAGACGGTTTTTACATCACTTTCCTGCATCTCACATGTACCAATGGTAGCTTAAGCTTGACTTAGGACAGCTCAGTTGTTTCTGTCAATTGTTTCAAATGACAAATTTGCTAGCATATGTCTGTCATAGGCCATCCTCCTAAATACTTAATCCTTAAGTATGGGTGTAGACATTCCTATTTTTGTTAGACTAAGTAGGATGGAATAATCTAAAGTTCACAGAAGATGATGAGGAAGTATGAGTCTATAGTATATCCTCTAACAAATACTATAAAACTTCCATTGATGTGACAAGAAAAGACCTTAACATGTCATAAAGTCTTGGGTTTCCTTACTCTCCTGCACCTAATTTTGATCAGAGGACTGGAAGTTGAAGGAAATGATGATTAGTGCAGAGAAAACAGCTGGTATATATTGTGTAGTTGGAAATCTGTTACCCTAAAAACTGTATTTCCCAGGAGCCCATTGACTTCCTGTCATTACGTTACTTTCTATAGAGAAAGAGATAAATTCAGTGGAGATGATGGTCTTGGCTCTCTTTGCTTCCTGGATTGCGACCATGGTGGTAAGCAGGGGTTTTGAACAGTTTGATTAGCCATGGGCACATGGCTTTTATTTTGATACCTTTTTATCCCTTTACTTCTAATCATCATTAATAAATCTCTTAAAATATATTTTTATTATTTGAGATTAATTTTAATTTTTACTACAGTTGAAATGTAGTTAGACCAATGGTTAGACCCATGGATGGAAGTGTTAGTGCTTTTCCCCTCTTGAAATTAATTTGTATTTACTTTTATTTATATGTGTACATGTTGTATCCCTTCAAAAGCATGTAAGTTGTATAAGGAAAAAAACAACCTGTTAATTTTGTTTTTTTAAACCATTACCTACTAAGTATTGATTCTCAGGCAGAGGAGTAATAAGGGCTAGGCAGTTGGAGTTAAGTGATTTGTCCCAGAGTCACATAAGTAGGAAGTGTCTAAGGTCAAATTTGAAACCAGGTTCTCCCAACTCCAGTTCTGGCACTTTTCCATTGTGTTACCTAGTTGTTCCAGGACTTTGTTATTTTTAAAAAACCCTTACCTTCTGTCTTAGAATCAATACTAAGTAAATGATCCAAGGCAGAAGAATGGTAAGGGCTAGACAGCTGGGTTACGTGACTTGCCCAGGGTCATACAGGAAGTTTCTGAGGCCACGTTAGAACCCAGGACCTCCCATCTCCAGGCCTGACTATCCACTGAGCCACCTAGCTGCCCTGACTTCATTTTTACTTAATGATGGGAAAGGGTGTCTGGAGACCCTGGAGAGAGGAGAGATGGTAGCTAATAAACTGAGCCTTTCCTTTCTCATATCCATCTAAAAGTTCAAGTTCAAGGAATATCCATCTAAAACTGGTCATCTACTTTCTAAGTGATAGCTATAAGGGAGCTTACAGACTATCCGACATTCAACCTAAGCTTCTTTTATAGACAAGGAAACTGAGTTGAATAGAGATTAAGTCACCTAGCTAACTAAATACTGTAATTGGCAGGATTCAAATTCTCGTCCTTTGACTCCAGCTACAAAAGGTGTTTGTGGTTGTATTTTATTTTCGTCCATATAATACAGCAGTTTAAGGACTATGCATACCCAGTGGTGTAAGCCATAGTTTCATAATCATAACCCACAGATATGTATGCAGTATTATCAGGTTTGTAAAACATTTTGCCATGGCCTCTTTACCCTGTGTTGCTTGTAGAATAAGTAGATCTTTAACAGAGAGGTCCTTTCTTTTCTTTGCCTCTATATTGATTCTTCTCCTTCTCTCACACATCTTTTCTGATCTATCCTTCACATCCCTGCCCAGTTAGTTCTCCCAAAGTAGAGATCTCATCATTATCATTCCTCTGTTCAGTATTCCAAGTGGCTACTTATGACCCCTAAAATAAAATACAAACTCCTTTGTTTGGTATATTTAACACCTTCCCAAAGCCTACCTTTCCAAATTTATTATACATTATCACCCTTTGTTCATATACTATTCAAATCAAACTGGTCTGCTCGGAGTTCCTGTACATAAGGATAGCCATCTCTCTTCCCAGTATCTTTACATGGTCTGTCCCGAAAGCTTAGAATGCATGTCCTCCTTACATCCAACTCTTCAAATCTCTAGTTTTTTCAAAGTTCCCCTCTAGTGTACCTTTTACTTAAAACTTTTCCTGCTATGATACTACCAAGCTGTCCAAATGCTCCCACCTTCCATCATATTCCTTGTATTTACTTGGTACATTATAAATATGCATGATATATGCTATATCTATATATGTTGCTTTCCTTGATAGAACATATGTTTCTTGGGAGCTGAAGCTGTTTCAATTTTGCCTTGTATCTCTAGTGCCCAGAATAGTTCCTGGTATATAAACATTTAAATTCTTATTCATTAATTATGATTATAACTGGCATTTCTATCATACTCTACATTCATCAGCTTATTTATTGAACTCCTACACTAACCCTGTGCAGCAGTTATTAAATGCAAAATCACCCCCATTTTACAGGTGAAGAAATAGTTCATAAAGGTTAAGTGATTTGATTATGGTCACAGTTGTGCTAAAGGCAAAATTTGAATTCAGCTCTTCCTGTCTCTAAGTGCAGTACTTTGTCTACTAAATAGTTTTGGAGTGGTATATGGGTTAAATTCCTTTGCTGGATCCTCTTGCTTTTTCACACTGTAGGAATCCTTCAAAGCTCTGTTCTGGCCCCTCTTCTTGTGATCTCAATAGATCCCATGAGTTAAATTACCACTGTTTTATGTCTCTTTCTCTAAAGCCATGTATTTAGATGAGATCTCTTTCTTGAACTTGTCTTGCTTTACCAGCTGAAGCTCATGGATGGACATCTTCACTTGCATGTCTCACAGGCACATCAATGTGCCCCAAACAGAACTCACAATATTTCTCTTCAAAGATCCTTCTGGTCACTCTGTTTGATGATCTCAGTCATCCTGGACTCTTCCCTCTTCCTGTCCCTCCCACATTCCTCCCCAATATCCAGTCAGTTGTTCTATCTTCTTAATTCTTCCCCACATCTCTCACATCTGTCTTGCCTCCACTTACACAGCCACTTCATTTACACAGCCTACCTCAGATTGTCATCAGTTCTTGTTGGAACTATTACAGTTGGCTCTTAACTGACCATCCTACTTTTAGTCTCTCTCTTCTCTAAGACTTCTTCTCACCCACCTGGCAAATTAATAATAATAAAAAAAAAACACACACACAACTCATATTCTGTCTTAGAATTGATACTAAGCATGGAGTTCTAAGGCAAAAGGGAGATGTTTGCCTCAATTCCACATCTGTAAGATGAAATGGGAGAGGGAAATGACAATTAGGGTAAAGTGACTTGTCCAGGGTCACTAGGATGTATCTGAGGCCAGATTTGAACCCCAAGTCCTTTTAACTCAAGGCCTGGCACTTTATCCACTGTGCTACCTACTTGTCCTTAAATTGACATTTTAAAAACACAGGTCTGACCAAGTCATGTCCTTACTAAAATTCTACCTTCTCCAGGAAACCTTTTCCAGTCCCTCTTCTAATGCCTTCCCTTTGTTGATTATTTCTTATATTTCCAGTATAAAGTTATTTGTACATAGCTATTCATATGTTAGTAGCTTGGTGGTACAGTGAACAGAGTGCCTGAAAGTTCAAATCTTGCCTCAGATACTCCCTAGTTGTGTGACCCTGGGCAAGTCACTTAACCCAACTTGCCTCGATTTCCTCATCTGTAAAATGAATTGGAGAAGCTTTTGGAATAAGAACTCATCGTTTAACAAGAACTGCTGGGAAAATTGGACAACAGTGTGGCAGAAAATGGGTATAGACCAATATCTCACACCCTATACTAAGATAAGGTCAAAAGAGACATTTGATTTAGCTATGAAGAGGGTCCCTAGAAGCGCATTCTCCTACCTGAAACATCTTTGTGTTATTCTGTATCTACTTTGTATTTAATTATCTGTGCTGGGAGAATGTGAACCTGAGGAAAGGTTTGTTTTACTTTTGTCTTTCCATAAAAGTAACTTTTATATAGTAACAAACTATAGAAATGAATACTAACGTTTACACTTATGTAGCACTTTAAGGTTTGCAAAACACTTTGTGTTTATGTATTTAACTAGTGATCTGCCCATGCTAGGCCTTTTAGAAATATCTGTTGAATTGAATTGTGACCCATATGCATTAATGGGCTGATTCATAGATGCAGCTTGAAAAACAGGACCCGCTGAAGTGCACTGAATTCAGAAAAGGAATGAAATGGATTTTTAATCATTTTGAGTTCATAAACATCAATTTATTTCTTTAAAACCTCTTTTAATATTTTAAATTCACTTTATTAGAAAAGACTTCCATTAACTTTTTTTTTTTAAACCCTTACCTTCTGTCTTGGAGCCAATACTGTGTATTGGCTCCAAGGCAGAAGAGTGGTAAGGGCTAGGCAATGGGGGTCAAGTGACTTGCCCAGGGTCACACAGCTAGGAAGTGTCTGAGGCCAGATTTGAACCTAGGACCTCCCATCTCTAGGCCTGGCTCTCAATCCACTGAGCTACCCAGCTGCCCCCCTTCCATTAACTTTTTAAAGTTTTTTTTACTCATTTAAATTTTTTACTTCATTTGAGCTTTTTGATTTCTTGTTTTTTTCTAATTATTAAATTAACTTAATTTTCTTAACTCCTTACCTTCTATCTTAGTATCAGTTCTAAGACAGAAATATGGTAAGGGCTGGGCAATTGGGGTTAAGTGACTAGCCCAAGGTCACTCAATTAAGTGTCTGAAAACAAATTTGAACCCAGGACCTCCTGTCTCTAGGCCTGGCTCCCTATCCACTGAACCATTTACCTGCCTCAACTCAAAAAAGCTGAATCTATATAATCAAGGAGGGAAAGGAAAGAGGTATCTGGAAGGCACTGTTTCCCATGATGTGATTCTTTCCCTCCATTGCATTTTATAAATTTCACTCTTCAAATGTTGTTTTGATCTTTCCTGAACACTTAGCACATTCTAACTTGTAGCTATTTATACACACTTCTCATCCTTTCCCTGTTCCCCTCAACCAATTATATGCATCTTAGGGGTATGCATGGTGACTTTTGCAACTTTTTGTCACTAAGATGACTTAGGTCAAGGGTTCCTAATGTTGGGTTTGGGGGGTTTCTTTTGTTTGTTTAACACAGATGTGTTGTGAAACCCCTGGACAATTTAATATATTTCTTCTGGTATCTTTTAGGTTTATTAAGTGCTTACAATAATACACTTTCTCCCCCCAAATTCCAAATAAAAAATTCACATTATATAATTATAAAATATAAATTTGATTCTACCTACAATTAAAATACTCTAAATGTAGCATCATAAAGTTCTAATATAAAATAATTATGAATAATTCATTTGGGACATTCTATAAGAATGAAATTATCTGGCAAGACCTCTTAGGCTTACTATTATCCACAAGACTTCATATTAAATTTATTATAAATTTTGTTGAATAGAAATAACATTTTGATGAAATAAGTTATATCTTGGAAGATGCTTACTGTAATATAACTGTATATAAACTTAGTTTTGATTTTAGCCTTTTTTTTAAACCCTTACCTTCCATCTTAGAATCAATATTGTGTATTGGTTCCAAGGCAGAAGAGTGGTAAGGGCTAGGCAATGGGGGCTAAGTGACTCGCCCAGGGTCACACAGATGGGAAGTGTCTGAGGCCAGATTAGACCCTAGGACCTCCTGTCTCTAGGCCTGGCTCTCAATCCACTGAGCTACCCAGCTGCCCCCTGATTTTAGACTTTTAAACAATTTGAACAAAGGCTTGCAATATTTGGCTCAATATCAGATAAACACAATATTAATTCTGATTCCACATTGAGTTGATTTCTGAATTTGATTTAAAATAAGAATGAAGTGAAAATACTGCTCTAGGCAACTTATGTTGTAGTAAATGATAGAATTTTACAAACTCCCCTGCTGAAAGGTTGGCATCCATTTTTTTATTTTTAGGCAAAACTTTATAAAGCTGTTGCTTTTGAATGATGTTTAAATTTCAAAATCTATTGATATGTCAATTAAAATTTCTTTTTTCAACCATTGTCATTTCATCATCCAGAGATATAAAAGATATGTCACCTGGGTTGTAAATCCAAGTTAATTTATTGGAAATTTCAGGAAAATATTCATTGACAGTCTCTTTTAAAAACTGCAGATCATCACTGGTATCTTTCTTGACTGATTGATCCAATAAGAGTTCATTTTCTAATAAGAATTCATGTCACAAAGTACTCAATACTGTTTTCAATTGTATGGTTTTATGTTTTAGTTTCTTAATCACATTTTTTAATTTATCCAGAACACTGAATATGCTTGCACTCTCTAATGATGTGTTGAGTTCATTATTTTTAAAACAATGTTAATCAGAACTCGAAATTTCTTTTAAAATAATGTTAAAAATAAATAATAAAAATTTAATAAAGAAAAGATATTTGCTAAATATACAAATTTTGTAGCCATCTCAGCACTTGTATACTCATTCAGACAAAAATAATCAGTAAGGAAAACAACTAACTTTTCCCTTATTTCAAATAGATAAGTAATAATTTCATCATTGGCAAGCCACATAACCCTGTATGTATTAGAAAAATGTAGCCCCAAGTAGTGAGAATGCACCCCAGGATGTAAAACTTCTGGGTAGATAGGAAGTCAAGGGCTTTCCATTCAGCAAGACTGGAAACAAGCCCAGAACACCCCAGAATGCAAGGCCTCTGGGGAAGCCATTAACTTAGAAGCAGTAAGAACTGTAGTCTTTCCCTTAGCTTGAACCCAACCCGTTCTTCTCTTTAGGTTATCAGATGTCCATCAAAAAACCACTAGGGCAAGAATTTCACCATGAATCTGGCTAGGGAGTCACCCACTGAAGAACTGAATCCAGCTGGGCAATCATACATTGGCATATTGACCCATTACATATAGAAAACTTTTGTCTGTGATCACATGTTCATTGTCCTTACCTTGTCAATCATTACCTATCATTGTTTCTGTATGAAGATTACCTAATTCTCTTACCTATGTCATTTACCCTTTATATTGTAGACCCTAACCCAATAAACTTTACCTCCCCTCTAAGAAGCTGTCTGCATAGTTCTTAGTCAGTATTGGTCTTCCTGTAATCCCCACCCCCCCACCCCCATGCTTCTTGCCCCAACTTAATGACCCACAAGGCCCATCCCTGAGCGGGTTTTGGCAGAAGAGGAACATACTCTGTGCTTATCTCTGAAAAAACTGATAAACAATCAAGAATCTGAGATCTTGGAGGTAAATAGGTAGTACAGTGGAAAAAACATCAGGCTTGGAGTTAGGAGGACCTGGGTTCAAAACTAGCCTCAGACATTTCCTAGCTGTGTGACCCTGGACAAATCACTTAACCCCAATTACCTGACCCTTATAGTTCTTCTATTTTAGAATTGATATCGATTCTAAGACAGAAGGTAAGGTTATTGTTTTTAAAAATGAATTAATGGATCTTGATTTTATAAAATTCATTATTTTGACAGCAGCATCTAACATGCTTTTAAGTTGGCCTGACATTTTCTCTGATGCCCCACCTTTTTGTATATGCTACATTGTTTCTATACTATATTCACTGTGATTTTTAATGCACCCCCCAATTTCATAGTCATTGATTTTGTTCCAACTGTGCAAGTTCCATGTTTTCATTCAGAATATGAAATAATTTGATTAAGCATATCTTCCCTATCTTAATATCCTGTTAACTGAAGATAAAATAACATATTCTCTTCCATTTCACTATCATGCAGATACCTTACAAACACTATTACAATGAGCAGGTTGCAAACATCACTTGTTTAAACAAATTGCAAAGAATAAAAGTCACTTTTTAAAAACTCTTCCTATAATAACAGATCCAACAAGCTTATCAACATAGTTTTCATACTTTTATCATAAAGCCAAGACAAAAGAGGTTTTAATTTGTGAGAACTTCTCCACAAACTACACATTGTGGTCATAGACATTCCTTAGCAAAAAACCACATTTCTTGTTTTACTTTCCAATGTTAAAAAATGCATTAATGAGAAATCTCAAAATAGTTATTCAGATTCAAACACATTGTGATTGGAAAATCAGTAAAAATCATCTTCAAGGTCATAATTCTAAAATAATACACAAAAATGTTTGAAATACTTGTATGATGACAGACACAAAAGAGGAAATAGCAATGAAGAATACTTTAAGTTTCTTTTTTTGATGGTATACCGCTATGGCTAAAAACATTTTTGTGTCTTAATTATATGTAGAATTTACTTTTGCTAAATCCTATAAGCATCTTGAAGTAGTCACGGTCCATCACAAATATTCTGCAGAAACAAACATTATACTGCCTTTCATGAAGTACTAAGGCTGTTTAAAAAAATATCTTCCACTGATGTTACTGTTCTAAGTGGTAGATTTTCAAATGAACTGGCTGACTAATACTGGTCAATCATTCAGTAGCGTTTCTGTGAGAATGTATTCAGTTTGAAAGTATGTTTCCAGCTAATTTCCCTGATAAACACCGCATTTCTTAAACCTATAGGGAACTGAATAAAAATGATACAAATAGGCACCATTCCCCACTTGTTAATAGTCAGGATATTAACAGGCAGTTTTCAGAAGAAATCAAAGCTAGTATAGTCATATGAAGAAATACTCTTAAAAAGTATTGATTAGAGAAATGCAAATTAAAACAACTTAGAGATATCACCTCATATCTATCAGATTAGCTAACATGACATAAAAAGAAAATGACAGATTCTGAAGGGGATAGGGAATAATAGGGATATTAATGCGCTGCTGGTGGAGTTGTGAACTAGTACGATCATTCTGGAGAGCAATTTGGAATTATGCCCAAAGAGCTATATAACTGTGTGTACCCTTTGACCCAGCAATACCAGTATTAGGTCTGTATCCCAGAGAAATCAAAGAAAAAGGATATTTGTAGCAGCAATTTCTGTGGTGGCAAAAAAATTAGAAAGTGAATAGATGAGGAGAGCCAGACCTGGAGATAGGAGGTCATGGGTTCAAATGTAGCCTCAAACACTTCCTAGCTGTTTCACCCTGGTCAAGTCATTTAATGACAGTTTCCTAGTCCTTATTGCTCTTCTGCCATCGAACCAGAAGGAAAGGGTTTACGAAGAAGAAGAAGAAAAGAAAGTGGAAGGATGTCCATCAATTGGGGAATGGCTGAACAAATAGTTGAATAGATAGAATACTATTGTGTAATAAGAAATAATGAGGGGAATGTATCAGAAAAATCTGGGAAGACCTACATGAATTGATGTGGAGAGAAGTAAGCAGAACCAAGAGATCATTGTACATAGTAATAGCAAAATGATAACGATGATCAACTGAAAACACCAATTCTGATCAGAACTATACTTAAACAGTTCCAAAGAACTCATGATGAAAAATTCTATCCACTTCCAGAGAGAGAAAATGGATTAACTCTGAGTGTAAATTGAAGTATAATTTTTTCACTTTTTTCTTTTTCTTTTTCTTTGTAACATGGCTAATATGGAAATGTGTTTTACATGATTTCACATGTATAATTAATATCATATTGCTTGCCTTTTCAATAGGCCTGGAGGGAGAAATAGAATTTGGAACTCAAAAAGAGTTTTTTAAAAGAATGTTGAAAATGAATAATATATTTTTAAAAGAGAATGTACCCAATGTTCCAGTGTTAGAAAAAAGCGTTAGTTAGATTCTTTCCTGATATAACAAATGAAATTCTCTAAAGCCTGTATATGTAAATTTAAGTTAACATATTAATTGGCTATTCAAGAAAATCTAACTAGCTAATGGACTCTCTCAGTTTGAACAGATGCCAAAAGAACTTGAGCAGCTAGGCAGGAAAGCTGGGTCAGAGAGAGAGAGAAAGTCATAAGCAAATCAGTTAAGCAGCTAGGCTGGGTAAGAAAGAGGGAGAGCACAGCCAGAAGAGAGGGGTAAAAAAAATGCACGACTCCTTTGGTGAATGTCTTGTATATTCTTCTGACATCATCAACCAGTGCCTCCCCAGGAGGAATCTGGCTGCCAAGATAAACCAAGAACTATATGATCCCAAGTATAAAACACTCTTCACACAAATCAAGTTCTATCTAAACAACTGGAAAAACATTAACTGCTCAGGGACAGGCTAACCCAATATAATAAAAATGACAATTCTTTTGAAATTAATTTACTTATCCAATGCCATACCAACCAGACTACCCAAAAATTATCTCATAGAGCTAGAAAAAAATAATAAGATCCATCGTAGAGAACAAAAGATCTACAATATCAGGGGGAAAATATGAAGAAAGGTGGATTTCTTTTCAAACTATATTATAAAGAAGTAACTATCAAAACAATCTGGTACTGGCTAAGAAATAGAATGAAGAACCAATGGAATGGAGAAAGCACTCAACACACAATGTAAATGATCATAGAAACCCAGTGTTTGACCAACCCAAAGATCCATGCTTCTGGAAGAGAACTCGCTATTTGACAAAAACATCTGGGAAAACTGGAAAACAATATGGTAGAAATTAGGCATAGACCAACACCTCATTCCATATAATAAGATAAAGTCAAAATGTATACATAATTTAGAAATAAAGGGTGATACTATAAACAAATTAGAGAGCATAAAATGCCTAACTGTCAGACCTACAAATAAAGGAAGAATTTAGGTTAAAATAAGACATAGAGAACATTATGAGATGTAAAATAGATAACTTTGACTATATTAAATTTAAAAAGTTTCTGCAGAAGCGAGAGGAGCAGAACCAGGAGAACATTGTACACAGAGACAAACACACTGTGGTATAATCGAACGTAATGGACTTCTCCATTAGTGGCAGTGTAATGTCCCTGCACAATCTGCAGGGATCAAGGAGAAAAAAACACTATCCATAAGCAGAGGACAAACTGAGGGAGTAGAAACACTGAGGAAAAGCAACTGCCTGACTACAATGGCTGAGGGGACATGACAGAGGAAAGACTCTGAGCGAACACTCTGATGCAAATACTAACATGGCAATGGGTTCAAGTCAAGAACACATATGATACCAGTGGAATCACGCGTCGGCCATGGGGGGGGGGGTGGGAGGGAGGAAAAGAAAATGATCTTTGTCTTTAATGAAAAATGCATGGAAATGACCAAATAAAATACTATAAAATTAAAAAAAAGTTTCTGCAGAAACAAAAACAATGCTATTAAGAGTAAAGGCAAACAACAAACTGGGAAATCTTTATAGCAAGTCTCTCTGACAAAAGCTTCATTTCTCAAATATATAAAGAACCGAGTCAAGTCTATAAGAATATAAAGCATTTCTTAATTGACAAATGGTCAAAGGATATGAACAGGCAATTCTCAAATTAAAACTATCATCATATGAAAAAATGCTCCAAATCACTATTGATTAAAAATGAAAATTCTAATAACTCTGAGGTACCATCTCACACCCATTAGACTCACTAATATGACAAAAAAAAAGGAAAATTATAAATGCTGGATAGGATGTAGAAAAATTGGGATACCAATATGCTATTAGTGGAGCTGTGAACAGATACAACTATTCTGGAGAGCAATTTGGAACCATATCCAAAGGGTCATCAAATTGTGCATACCTTTTAACCCAGTAATACCACTACTAGGTCTATATCTCAAAGAGACTAAAGATAGGAGAAAAGAACTTAGCTGTACAAAAATATTTATAACATCTCTTTTTTGTGGTGGCAAGGAACTGGAAACTGAAACTGAATATGAAGGGATGTCCATCAATTGGGGAATGGCTGAATAAGCTGCGATCCATGCTTGTAATGAAATACTACTATGCCATAAGAGATGACAAATAAGAAGATCACAAAAAATCCTCAAAAGGCTTATTTGAAATGATACAAAGTGAAATGAACAGAACCAATAAAATGCTGTACACAATAACAACAATAATGTATGATGATCAACTGTGAATGACTTAATTACTATCAACAAGGCAAGGATCCAGGACCACTCCAAGGGACTCATGACAAAAAAGGGATATAAACTGCCATAGTAGGAACAGATGGAATATAAATGCAAATTTAAACATATCATTCTTAATTTGATTTCCCTGATGAATTTTTCTCTAGTGTAAGCAATATGTGTCTTGTTTTATAATGACGAACATGGAAATACGTATTATATGATAATGTATGCACACCTTTTTTTTTTTTAAACGCAGGGGAAAAAAAAGAAAATAGCCCAGAATAGAGCTTAGGGACATAACCATAGTTATGGAATTTGATAGGGATTGATATGGAAAACATAGGAATAATCAAACAAGTAAGATAACCAAGAGAGAACAATGTCACTACAACCCAAAGATGAAAGAGTAAACATCCAGGAAGAAAGAGCAGTTACCAGTGTCAAATTATGCAACTGTGAAGAATATAGCTTTAGTTGGATAAAAAGTAAAGGATAAGAGGAGGTTGAGAACCCAGGACTGAAAAGATGGCGGTAACCTGGAAAATAGAGAAGCTCATAAAAGGGATAGATCTGGAGGAAACAGTAATACAACAACCACCCAACTATGGCTGCTTATCAAGTGCCACTCACTTCCAGAGAAAGATGAAAAATAAAATGAGGAGGGATGGACTTTGGGGGTATTTACCCATTAACCACTGTCCCACAGTCTACCACTATGGTGATGAGGGCTGAAGGAAGTGGTAGGATATGTGGAAATTTGCTTGCTGCTATGAGTGACTGGGTTTGACTAGGCACCAGTCCAAATTTTCTCCTTCTGAGTTGGGTATCCTTCCTCTAGTCAGTTATAATGCAAGTTAACTGATACCCAAAGCAGCTTTGAAGTGACTACTGGGAAAATTCTGCCTCTCAGTCACCAATTGGGGGCTTCTGCTGGGATCTCTAAGAGAGAGAGCTCCAGGCTTTGGAGTCCTGAGGATAGAAGGATTTCACAAAGGATGATCAGGAATTGGTGGATTGTAATCTGGTTTGCAGATATTATTACATTATCTTTTCCCCTAAAATAATTCAACTTCTGAACTTCCTTATTATTGCTAAAGGCAACACCATCCTTCTAATGCTCAAGTTTTCATAACACAATGATTCCTTACTTTCATGCATTCTGCATCCACATATCCAGTCACTTGCCAAATCTTGTGTATTCTATTTCCAACATGTTATTTCTGTCTCTTCTCTATTAATATATCGAACACCCTAGTTAAAGCCCTTATGGCCTGCAGTAACTTCCTAATTGGTCTCCATGCTCCAATTCTTGCCCCACTCCAATCTATTGAGCAAAGATATCTCACCCTCGCCACACACACCTTAATAAGTTCTATTGGCTTCCTAGAAATTCTGGATCAATTTTTTCGGCTTTATCTTTTCCCTTTAAAATTTCTAATTTTGCATAAGTTTTATAATTTACCTAATTATTTGTACTATAGTACACATATAGAATTTACAAACAAGCAAATATACATATATTGGGGATGCATGATCAAAAACTTTGCATTGATAGAATTCACAATAAAAAATTTAGAATTCATAATCAAAAAAAGTTTAACCAAAGTACATTATGTTTACACACACATGCTTTAAGGGGTCCAAGAAGCATCACTCTAGGAGTATCTGTTTTTTAAATTAAGGAATTGAAAGTGAGAGGAGATAACTGACATTAACAGATTAATTTATTTGGGAGTGGGGAATTTTTCAGGAATCCAAGGTGGGATAGGATGAAGGTACAGCATAGATTAGTTATCCCTAAAAAGGAACAAAGCTTTTTGCCTAACGTGATTAGGTCTTGACTCCTTTGACTGTGCTTTTTGGTCACAAAAGGCATAAAAAGTTTTACCCATGTAGAGATGGAGTCCCCCTACTTGATAGATGTCTGAACACCACAAGAATTACTACAACCTGTCCTACTGACCAGGCAGGTTTCCATAAAGAGACCAGGTAGTGCGGGAAGAAGACTTTTTTTGTGTTCAGGGAATATCTTTGCTGTATTAGGGGAAAGTCAATCTTTTAAGTTTTCAGTGACAGGAGTGTCTTGTTTCTTTCCACTATCAAACCTGTTCTATTAGGGTGTTGGCATCAGATCTGCCCCAAATACAACGCATTAGGCATACCTAGGGACCAAGGGGGAGCAATTAGGTGGCTCATTGGATAGAGAGTCAGGCCTGGGTTCAAATCTGTCCTTAGACATTTCCTAGCTGTGTGACCTTAGGCAAGGCACTTAACCCCAAATTCCTCAGTCCTTAAAGCTCTTCTGCTTTGGAACTGATGCTTAGTATTCATTCTAAGACAGGAGGGAATGGTTTAAAGATGAAAGAAAGGGAGGAAGGAAGGAAGAAAAACTATTAGTTTACTTAAAACTTTCTCCTTTACGTCATACCTTCATCATAAAATTTCCATTTTTTCCTCCATCCTTCTTGAGTATTCCTTTGTTCTCCTTAGCATGGTGTAGTAGAAAGAGCATTGTCTATGCCATCAGAGAATTTGGGTTCTAATCCCAGGCCTGCTAGTCATTGACTTTATGTTCCTGGGAGGTCATGTAATGATTCTGAACTTCAATTCCCTCAGCTATAAAATAGAAATAATAATATTTACAATGTCTTTTTCAAAGAGATGACATTGGGAAAGCACCCTGTAAACCTCAAAACTATATAGATATGAACTGTAGTCACAATCTCACTTTTATTCCTGACCATTCTGTGTTATTTCTTTCTTTCTAAATTACAACTCTGCTAGCATCCAGTTCTGTCTATTATAATTCTGTCCAATCCATTGATACAAAGCTGTTTGGAGAATACCATTTAAGGAAAAAAAATAAAATAAAAACTTTTCTTTATGTCATGACTGCTATTCACTGCATTCTTCCATTTCCATGTTATCATTATTTTACAAAGCTCCCTTAGGCCAGAGATTATGATTTCTTTGATTAAATAGCTTGAGCTCCAGTACAATGCCTTATAGATTCATAGAGCTGAAATAGTTAGTGCTGTTCTTAAAATATTAATAATTTTCATTGAATTCCACATCCTAGACTCTCCCCAATGGAGTATAGAATGGAAGCTTCTTACAGAAAGGACTTGTCTCACTTTTATATTCATATCCTCAGTTCCTGGAACATATGGTAGGTACTTAATAGTGTAAACCTCAAAATTTCTCAGACTTATGAATGTTAGGGGTTTCCCCCATTGGGGAATCTTCTACTTGAAAAAATTCCCTAGCAGATGGTGAGAACTCTACTTGAGTGTGGGGGCTCCTAGCTATGGGAGTGTCCCTGCTCCACCCTACTTAAGACTGCTTTAGGACAGAAAACTGCTTGCTAAACAATGAAAGTACTTTGATCCATGCTTATGGAAGGGACAGGAAGTTTTTTGAGTCATGACTGTTTTAGAATTGATACAATGGGATACTAAGTACCTATAAAGGTGGGGCAACTTGTAAACTACTTAAACCTAAAAGGGTGATAACTTATTCAGAGGTTTTTTTTTAATGAAATTTGTCGACACAGCAGCATTTTTTCCTGACTTACTAAAGAGATTAAAACTACTCAGCTGTGAATTCAAAATGGGCTGTCCTTTAGAAACATCTACAGTGATTGGTAGATGTAAGGACTTAGGGGAGGTGACAGAGGAAATTTTGCCCTTAAAAATAAGAGCTTGGATCTCATTCAGGGATCTCGATTTCTGACTCTCATTCTGAAGGAGAGCTCCTTGAGGAGCTCCTCTGAGGGGTTCTGTCCCTCTGGGGTAGAGAGAGGCCCTTTGAAACAATCTCTGGCTGGAAGACTCTTTGAGGAAGGACGCTGGCCTGGTGTCACTAGTATCCTTGTTTAGTCAGACCTTGTGGTGAGTGTTAAAAAACTGACTGATTTCTCTTTTAAGACTCAGGTCTAGGCCATATTGGCTTGAGGCCCTTCATACTTATTCCTTTCTTACTCTCTCTCTCTTTCTTTGATTACTCATTGTATTGTTAATTAAAATCTCTATAAAACCCAATTGACTTGGGTATTTGAATAATTGGAAATATTTCCCTGGTGACCACCTTATATTTGATTTTAAAACCCAAGACACTGTAGTGAAACATATTTCTGTGGTCAAATTTACTCACCCTCTCTTATATCTATCACAATTTATATCTTCCACTATTTTAATCACTACAGTTTAAGACCTCAACCATTTTAAATCTCACAATAGATGCTTATTAATTGATGGATAGATCCCAGACAACTTCTAAAGAAAACAGCTTTGGACTAAAAAGTAAATCGTGCTTTCAAATGTAATATAGTAAAAGGAGCACTGTATTGAGAAGCAAGTGTGAAACCATGCTTACTTGGTCTATTAGGAATTTGTGGGCTTCATTGCTGCAATGTAATTCTTTTACACTTCCCTAATTAATTCATTATCCCATTCAACACAGTGGCTTATCCAAATCTTTTCATCTCTAATCAAATATCCCATAACTTCCCTTTCTACCTATGCAGAAAAGAACCTTACCTCATATTTTATTGAAAAATTGAGGTCACTGGAACAACCTCCAGAAAGTGATGCAGAGCGAAAGGAACAGAACCAGGAGAACATTGTACACAGAGACTGATACACTGTGGTACAATCGAACATAATGGACTTCTCCATTAGCACCAATGCAGTGATCCTGAACAATCTGCAGGGATCTCGGAGAAAAAACACTATCCAGAAGCAAAGGACAAACTGTGGGAGTAAAAACACCCAGAAATGGCAACTGCTTGACTACAGAGGTTGAGGGGACATGACTGAGGAGAGACTCTAAATGAACACCCTAATGCAAATACCAACAACTTGGAAATGGGTTCAGATCAAGGACACATGTGATACCCAGTGGAATTGCATGTCGGCTATGGGTGGGGGGGAAGGAAAAGAAAATGATCTTTGTTTCCAAGGAATAATATTTGAAAATGACCAAATAAAATAATGTTTAAAAGTATAAAAAAAAAAAGAAAAATTGAGGTCATCTGACAAGAGCTTACTCTTCTTTCCTCTTCATCCTCATCTCATTTCACTCAGGTAATTTCTACCACTATTTCATCCTTCACCATTGTCTCAGGTGAAGTGGCCATTCTCTTTGCCAAGGTTAATCCCTTTGCATGCCCAATGACTCCATGATATTCCATCTTCAATAAATTGCTTCCTCTATCATAACCATTCTCTCACTTACCTTCAGTTTCTCCTTGTCTCCTGGTGATTTTTCTACTGTTTACAAACACATCCATGTCTCCTCCTAAAAACACTCACTTGATCCATTCATCTTCAATAGCTATCACTCCAAATTTCTTTCTGCCTTTTTTGGCTAAATTCCTTGATAAGGCCATCTATAATATGTTCCTCTATTTCCTCTTCCCTCGCTCTTTTCTGAACTTGATCTGGCTTCTGACTTCATCATTCAATGGAAATGACTATCTCCAAAAATTACTATCAGTCTCTTAATTGCCAAATCTAATGGGCTTTTCTTAATCCTTATCCTCTGTGAACTATCTGCAACTTTGGACACTTGCAATCCCCCTCTTCTTCTTGATAACTCTCTTCTCTAGCTTTTGGAACAATATTCTTTTTTAGTTCCCCTTCTCAATTTCATTTGCTAGCTCTTCATCCAGGTCACATCTACTACTAGTGGTGTCCCACAGAGCTGTGTCCTCTTTCTTTTCTCCCTCTGCATGTTTTCACTTTATGATCTCATCAGCTCTCATGGATTCAGTTATGTTTCTGTGCAAGTTTCAAATCTACATATCCATCCCTAACCTCTCTTATGACTTCCAGGACCATATCTCCAACTGTCTAATAGCCATCTCAGACCCAATGTACAGTAGACATCTGGAACTCAACATGTCAAAAACTGAACTCATCTTTTCCCCCAAACCTTACTTCTTCACTTCCCTATTTCTGTTGAAAATACCACAATCTTTCCTGTCACCCCGGTTGGAAACCTAGATGTCATCCTCAACTCCTCACTTCCAGTCATCCCCTAAATGCCATCTGTTGCCAAGGCCTGTCAATTTTACATTCATGATATCTCTTACATATACTCCATAGCCTCCTTTGTCTCTCTACTACTCTTGTCTAGGCCTTCATCATCTTCTGTCTGGATTGTGGCAATAACCTGCTGGTTTGTCTCTCTGCTATCAACTGAAATTCTGCATTCAGTTTGGTATATCTTTCCCTTTCTCCTTTCCCTTTCCTTCTTTCCTAAGCTATTTATAAAGCCTTATAAGACAACAATTTTGCTTTCTTGCTCTTCCTTTTTCTTTAGGATTTTTTTGTTGCTACCTCTCATACAATATTGAGAACTTATATTCCTAGTTGTTCAGACACTCTATCTACCAGATGTAATCCCCTAAATATCGGCATCACCTCTACTTCATATCCATAAGGAATATTATATAGGTTATAGAGATATATTGTCTGATGTTTTTCCCTAATTTCTTCAATTTAAGCCTTAATTTTGCAATAAGAAGCTCATGATCTTAGCTACAGTCATTTTCAGGTCTTGTTTTAGCCCATTAATTGTATAGAGCTTTTCCACCTTTGCCTGAAAAGTAGATAATCAATGTGATTCTGATTTTGGCCATCTGTTGATGTCCATGTACAGAGTCATCTTTTGGATTACTGAAAAAAGTGTTTGCTATGACCAATGTTGACAAAACTCTATCAGTATGGTCAAAGGATATGAACAGGCAGTTCTCATATGAAGAAATTAAAACTATAGTCATATGAGGAAAGCTCCAAATCACTATTTATTAGAGAAATATAAACTGAAGCAACCCTGAGAGATCACTTCATACCTATCAGAGTGGCTAATATGATCAAGGAAGGAGAGGGAGAGAATCTGGATCACAAAACATCAGAAAGCAATTGGCAAAAGTTTTTTTTACATATAATTGAAAAAAATAAAATTTAATTAAAAAAATTTAAGAAGAAAGATAAAATAGCAACCCCCCCCAAAAAACTATGTGTCTCTGCCTTGTTTTATTTTGTTTTCTAAAACCAAACTTGCCTATTATCCTATTATCTTTTGATTTCCTACTATAGTGTGCCAATTCCCTATGATGAATGTGACATTTTTTTTGGTTTTTTTTTTCCTAGAAGAGATTGTAGGTCTTCATAGAATTGGTTAGTTTAGGTCTCTTCAGCATCAGTGGTTGGAGCATAGATATATTACTATAATGTTGAATGGTTTGCCTTAGATTCAAACAAATAACATTCTGTCATTTTTGAGTTACATACTAGTACTACTTTGGGCTACTCCATTTCTTCTAAGGGATGTGAGAATTTAATTTTAGTCTATACTCCTTTTCCTTTTCTTGATACCTTAAGATCCGTCTTTGATATTAAAGAAGAAAGTTTCAAATTGAGTTTGAAAATAGCTCATTCTCTGAGACTGTAATTCAACTCCACCTTTTGATTGAATTAAGGCTATTCAAGATGGACAAGTAATGTTAGAGAGTTCTGATGAAAGGTGATCCCTCAGAAAAGAAAATGGCAAATCTCTTCAGTATCATTGCAAAGAAAATCCCATAGATAGTATTAAAACGCAACGTATGACACTCAACAAATTAGCCCCTCAGGTTAGAAGGCATCCAACACACTACTTGGGAAGTGTGGACAACAACTACAAGTAATTTTAGTACTAATGAAATATCTGGGCCAAAGGTAAAAGGAAGCTCAGTGGTAGAGGTCTCTGGTGATGAGAGGAAAGTCTAATGCTTAGGAAGGTAAGATCTATGAACTGAAGTAAGCTGGATATAGTCAAAGAGGAGATAGAAGATTAAACACTGGTATCTTGGGTGTCAGTCAACTTATCTGGATAGGAATGTGTGGATTTAATTCAGATGATCACTACATATCCTACTGTGGGCAAGAATCCTTGTTCAGATTAAAATTCTCTAAGACTGTATCTTAATTTATAATTATATATTAAATAAATTAAATGAGTGGGTCAGAGAAAGAAAAGCTACCAGCCACATATGGCTGACTGCTCCCTGGACAAACCTCCTCCCCTAGCCATGTGTGCCCCAAATTGCGCTTTCTGAGCCACCTTCCCCAAGCTCAATGTGTAGTTCCTCTATAGGTGGGCCAATGCTCCCCTAGCCACCTTCTCCAACATGATTCTGAGGCAAAAAAGAGAACTGTTTCCTTTCTAGACCTAAACTTAGATCTTTCAGTGATGTCATTTTCCTAAGTTCCTTTGTTTTGTTGAACTTGATCTCAGACTGGATCAGAGGACGATCTTCCATACATCAGGTGTAGCATGGGGTAAGAGGCAAGCATCTTCCAGGGGCTAAGAATTGTTGTTACCATGAGGCTTGTGGCATCCTCCCAGAGTGCACATGCATCTCTCTTATACAGATAAGCTCCAGGCCTTGTACTTAATTCAATCAAAGGGTAGACTTGAATTGCAGTCTCAGAGAATGAGCTATTTTCAAACTCAATTTGAAACTTTCTTCTTTAAAACCCAAGACTTGATCGCTCTGACCTTCTGCTACTTCATCTCTAAGAAGCCCACAGTACTTGAAAATGAGGATAAGATGACCTCTTGAGAGTGTTTCCAAATCTAAGACTTCCTGCTTGCTTCAGCAGCACATACACCAACTCTACATCGTGATTAAAAAACTGAACAAGCTAGATATTTTCCAAGTATTGCTGTAAGCACCAAATTCATGCTGTGATCAGGCATTATGTTGAGATTGGTTTTTTAAAGGATAAAAACAAAATATTTGTAATTCTTTGTTAACATTGCATTGATATTATTTCTGTGCATTATCATCATCACCACCACCACCACTTTCATCTTCTAAAAAGGATAGACAATTAATAGTTTCCTTGGCAGCCTTTCAATAACTAGAACTCTGGAAGCCAAATTGCAAGTGGTCCACATTGCTTTAAACAATGGTTAGCTAGCCAGAATGGTCAAGGAGAATTCCTCCCTGAAAATGCTGAGCAGATATGGTCAGAGCCGCCGCAAAGTGCCTTGTGTTTTGCTGAGATTAATATGCTTCTGTTCAAAGTCACCTAAAAATACTATGGTCAGATCTTAGAGTATATAAAATGTTAGGGTCTGAAATTACTCCAAATGCTATATCTAGCCAAGGTTACATTTCTAGCAATATATATGAGCATTTGCTACAAAGACATAATGAATAAAAGTGGCTTTCCACCTTCTTTTCTTTATTTACTCAGAGTAAATGCTGAGAATTGGGTATCTTCTATAAAAGGAGACACTGGCAAGACAATAATGTAAAGAGCACTTCAATTAAGTACTTTTCTATAGTTAAACATCAAGCCAGCACATGTTGCCAAAGAATGAAGACATTTTATTTAAAATTACACTGGCAAGAGACCATCAAATTATCCTTAACATTTTCATTAAATTGAGATACAGATATAGTTAGGGTAGTAAATCTCTTCTGAAACAAGGAGTTTATTCAAGAGCCAAGGCCAAAGGCAGTAATAACCCTAAAGAAATGGCCAGTGTCTAAGTGAAGGAAACAGAGATGCTGGAGATTTTTTCAATGCCTCTGGGACAGAATCAATCCACACTGCAGTGGGTTAAACTTAATCAAGATTTAGTTAATTTAACAAATATTTGTTTAATATCTGCATATTTTGGTAATTGAATGAATTCATAACTTCTTCCATGAGTCCTTTCACTGAGTTGCATCATGATCCCGCACCATACCTTCTCATCCTTCTTGTTGGCTTCTTTTGTTCAACCCTCCCATAGAGGATCTATCCAGCATGCTAGAATCTACCAAATTCTAAATGTGCATACTATAAGCAAGATGGTGATGGACATCGGGGACTAAGGAGTTTGGGGTTGGATTCCAAATGGATTCATTTGGAGGCGGGGAAGATAGCACTGTCCATCCAAAGACTACACATCTTATTTTACTGATTACAAAGGCTGTCAGATGAAAAAGGAGGAATGTACAAATATATCCTACCATTGGCTAAATCAACTAGATAATAGCATCATCTTCATAAATAAAGACAGAAATATTATCATTACCTATATGCAGAAATTGTTGAGGTTCACTTGTTTCAATATGTCCAACTCTTTGTGACTCCATTTGGGGTTTTCTTGGCAAAAATATTGGAGTAGTTTGCCATTTCCTTCTCCAGCTCATTTTACAGATGAGGAACTAAGGCAGAGTTAAGTGACTTGTCCAGGGTCAAATAGTAAGTGTCTGTAGATAGATTTGAATTTAGGAAGACAGCTCTTCCTGACTTCAGGCTTCAAACTCTATAAACTGTGCCAACTAGCAGCCTTATAACCAGAAATGGTTTCATTTTAAACCAAAAGTGAAACAAAGATGTCAGTTATTACGATTATTATTTAATATTGTACTATAAATGCTAACTATAGCAATAAGAGTAGAAAAAGAAATTTTAAAAATTAGGATAAGAAACAAAACTCTCTCTTTGCAGATGTTATGATGGTATACTTAGAGAATCCTAAAGAATCAACTGAAAATTTAGTTGAAATAATTAGCAACTTTAGCAAAGTGACAGGATATAAAATAAACACAAACAAGTTATTAGCATTTCTATATATTACCAGCAAAGCCCAACAGTAAGAGATAGAAAAAGAAATTCTTTTTAAATTAATGGTAGATAACATAAACTACTTGGGGTCTACCTGCCAAAACAAACCCAGGAACTGTATGAACTCAATTATAAAACACTTCACACAAATAAAGTCAGATCTATTTTAAACTAAAGTTGCTGAAATAACTTCTCATTTTTCCTTGAAATCAAAAACAATTTAGCTTCAAATACTAAAAACAAACAAAAAAACCCCCCTTGAATCTCACTTACAACCTAAACCACCTTAAAGCCCCATTTCCTTTTTCTCTCTCCTTTTTTTTGGTTAATCATCCTTTTTTTTTTTTGGAGGGGTGGGTCCTTTCAGATCTGTTTTGATTCTATATGAAATTGTGGACTGCTGACAAGGTGTGGCAGCCTTTTGGCTTCAGGAATACCTGGGAAAAGGAAAAGCCTCAGAAGGTATCATCATTTACTATGCCATTGCTCAACTAGAGCTGCGGCCAGCACATCCTTTGTGATCATATCTTTTCCTAAATGATATTCATTATTCCTAATCTTTTTTGAAGTTCCTTATTTGTTACATACTGCAAACTGCTACATGAACTGGGCACTTTTCCATGGCTTTCTGTGAAATACTCATTTTCGTTTTCTGTTTGTCAGAGACTATTGCCCTCCATGTCTCATAACTATTTAAATCTACAGGCACTTATTAAGCATTTTCTATGTGCTGTGGATACAAATACAAGCTAAAGAAAGACTACCCCCCTAAGGACCTTATAATCTAATGGTGGAAGACAACATAGAAAAAGAAGCCTGGATGATAATATACACATAACCCAGACTGAATTATTTGTAAGCTGGGGAGTGGGAGTGGGGAGGGGAGGGAGAAAGAAGGGAAAGACACAACTTGGATGATATAACTTTGGGAAACTTAGGTGGAAATTTGTTATTAAAATAAAAAATTACATTAATTAATTTTTTAAAAGAATGAAAAAGAAGATTGGGGGGAGGAGGAAAGAGGTAGAGAAAGAAATCTGGAGTTGGGAACAGAGACACAGAGAAGAAGGTAGAGGCAAGTATGGTTATCTGGAAGCTCTTCCTTAAAATGGAAATATCTGAAGATGGGATTAACTCTCCCCCACCCATTTTTAGATTTAATCACCAGAAGTGTATACATCCCACTTATCATTAAGTAGGGGAAGTCTGTGATCCACATGTGTGAAAGTAGGTGCTGAATCAGAACCCACTGACTGTTCCCTGGGCAGTCCTAAGAAGATTTATAGACTATAATCGGTCTATGTAAAGTAGAGGAAGGCACAGGAAGTGAAGCAAAGAAGTGTCTTTAAAAGGAGTTACAACTTCCTGTGAGAGTCAGTTCTTTGGAGTTCCAAGCTTGAGTTGGAGGCTGATGAAAGAATCTGATGACTGGATCTGAGACCCTGGACTTGGTGAAACTGTTCTTAAATCTCTCCCTTTGAACTACCACGTGGGTGAGTGAAAAGGCTGAGTTTTTTCCTGAGTTCCTGGAGATACTAGTCTTGGGAGAGGACCTTCCTTTTGGAGGAGGCCTCATGGCTAAAACACTTGTTTTAATTTACCTCTGGGCCCCCTTTGTTGGGGCCTCTTAAGCCCTGCCTGGTTCAGACCAGGCTAGAGTAAATATCTGCTCTCTCTGATTTTCTTTTATTTTAACTCATTTTGTAAATAAACTACCATGAAAAGTCATTCTGACTTGAGTAATATATTTCTTGGTGACCACACTCATATATCTTATCCAGCCCTTTAATTTTAACCCCTTACATTCTGGCCCTTACAAGTTTTGAGAGGCAATCACTACTCAGAGGAAGGGGGCCCACTATGGCAGAAGGATCTTTCATGGTGAGAAGGCTGCATAGAGAAAGAAAGATGTTCCAGCATGAGATATGTGTAGGAAGAAAGGATTATTCCAGGAGGGCAAAATTGCTGGCGCAGTAGTAAGGTGTTAAAAATATGACCCTTTCCTGGGAGAAAAATTAATTGCAGATGTAGACTATGGGTATGAAATATAAATACTGTCAAACTTGATTGATACCTTTAAAAAAAACCTGTTCTGTCTTAGAATCAATATTGTATAATGGTTCTAAGGCAGAGGAGCAGTAAGGGTTAGGCTATGGGGGTTAAGTGACTTGCCTAGGGTCATACAGCTAGGAAGTATCTGAGGCCAGATTTGAACCCAGGACCTTCCTAGGACTGGCTGTCAATCCACTGAGCCATCTAACTGCCTCTGATTGATATTTTTTTTAAAAACTCCTTTGGGGGGAAAAAAGATAGACCTTTGCTTTGGAGAAATTTGGGAGCAATAAAATAACTCTGTAGTTTTCTGAAGGCAATTCAGTCTGCTCACCTCCTCTGTTTGATACCAGGCACAGCTCATTGTCCACTTGTAATATTTTCCTAGGAGGCTAAGTAGACATATTAACAAGTAGGTAGGTAGCTAGATTGATTGATTGAATGATAGATCTCTATAGAGATGCTGACTAATGGTTAGCATTTTAAACTCTGAGAAGTACTTAACAAATATTTGATTCTAACAACAATGTTGGGGATAGGTGCTATTATTATCCCTATTTTACAGATGAAGAAACTGAGCCAGAAAGCGGTTAAATAACTTGCCCAGGGTCACATAGTTAAGATGTATGAATCATATTTGAACTCAAGTCTTCCTAACTCTAGGCCCAGTACTCTATTACTAGGTACAACCTGAAAGTCTTGATATATCAGTGTATGTGTAGATATACTATATATCAGCATGTGCAGGAGTGAGCTGGTAAATGTTTAACAATCAATTCTCTAGAAAAAAATGTCCATGAGTTGCACTTTAAAGTTTAATTTAAATTACTAACATTTTCTGCATCATTCTCTTATGAATGGATAGTCAGCAAACAATAATTCAAATGCTGTTTGTCCATTTCCAAGGTGTAAATGCTCACACTGAAAATTGAACAAATGGCTTTCCTAGTTGGATCCATCTGATCACCAATGAATCTGTGTATATATGTGTATATAAAATTCATTCTATATGTATATAGAGATATAATACACATATTCTGCTATATAGGGAGTGCCCAGTAACCTGAGAGATAATCTAAGCAATAGCCATTGTTCATTCACTTAGATTTTCCCTCTGTGAATGGTTAGTAGTGACTCTTTTGAGTGACTATAGATGAAGATCTGCACAGCAAAGAGGCTTAATAAATCCTGGGCTTAATGGAGCGGCACAGTGTCATGTGCAAAAAACATCCTCTAGCATCTCACCTTCCATAGGGAATCCGTCTTCAGCTTGGACCCTGAGGTAGATCATTCCCATGATGATAGAAAACACCTTTGGTGAAGCTGAGATAGGGAAACTCATATAGGATAGCCTCAAAAGGATTGGGATGGTAATGTTCTCTTGAGAATTATTGGAAATATCTGCTTCACAAATCACTTTCCCTGCCAACCTGCTTGTGGCAACTGGTTGGTGAGAAGGAACTACATCCAGACTCCCCCCATTTAACCTGGTTTTAGTTCCTCACTGACAAGGTTCCCTAGAAGGGTTGGGTTATCTTGTAGGAAACTGAGTCTGTCCCAGGCCTCTCTCAATTCTGTCTTCAGACCTCCAACTCTCCTGATTCCTTTTAAAGGTGGAACAAGCTAGGAACTTAAGTCATTGTGAAAACAAAAGTCTCAGAGAAGCAATGAGGGTTCAGTATAAGAGTAATTCACACCATAGTCCATACTTTGTTAAGGAGAGAAAAGAGGGAATTTACTCAAGTCTTCTTCAGATGTACTGAATTAAGTCATTAGAATTGCTAATATTAATATCAGGAAGGAAAGGAACATAGCAGCCATCCAGCCCCTTTCTTCCTGCTTCCCTCCCTTCCCTTCCCTTCTCTCTCTCTCTCTCTTCCTTTCTTTCCCTTTCTTTTTTATTTCTCTCTCTTTTCCTTCCTTCCTTCCTTCCTTCCTTCCTTCCTTCCTTCCTTCCTTCCTTCCTTCCTTCCTTCCTTCCTTCCTTCCTTCCTTCCTTCCTTCCTTCCTTCCTTCCTTCTTTCCTTCCTTCCTTCCTTCTTTCCTTCCTTCCTTCCTTCCTCCCCTCCCCTCTCTTTCTCTCTATCCCTCTCTTTTTCGAAAACACTTATCCTCTATCTCAGAGGACTAGGCAATGGGAGTTAAGTTACTTGCCCAAGGTCACACAGCTATGAAGAATCCAAGGACAGACTTGAATCGAGGACTTCCTGTCTCTAGGCTTGGCTCTTAATCCACTGAACCACCTTGCTGTGCCCCTCCTCCCCCCTCACTTCACTCCATCCTTTCTTTTGCAATTTTTAAAAATCCAAATTCAATCTCATCTACTTACCTCTTAAGGGCATATTATCATAAATCATAGAAACTCCTCTGCTCTTACTTTCACCATTGAATCCTTCTGGTTAAAGAGGTAGCTTTTTACTATTAAAGGAGGGGGTACATTTTTTTCTCATTCCTAATATTAATAGCTTTTTCTTGGAAGCTGAGAAAGGGCAGATGATGCTAAAATTGGGTCATGAGGACATTGTCCTCCCCTTGCTTGCTCCATATGGAATAGAAGGTAGACATTCAACTCTACTTCTGCTATACATGGTCAAGTTTATATCTGGGTTCATATCCTGGACATGTTGCCCTGATCTAGAATCTGAGAGAAATCTCTGAAGCACAGCTGGTATCTTTTTTTTTTTTTTAATTTCCAATTCAAATGGAAAATTAGGCTTATAAGCAAGTTCTCCTTCCAGTTTGCTGCAAACAAGGCATTATTCTTCCATGTACAACTCCACTGAGGTATGGTGAAACATTTGCCAGAGGGCCTGAAGAGGAAAAATATATTAACGGATATCAGCTGTGGCTTTGCAGGGGGAGAGGAAGGGGAGCAGAAAATGAAAACTTGCTGGAAAACTCATTAAAGTTTTCCTGTTATATTCCTGTGTACCTGCCCCTAGAATCACAGACTTATTGTAAATAGAAATAGAAAAGACTCTTGAGAATATCCAAGACTGAATTTATAGTGTAGAATCTTGTATTTTCCAGATGGAGAGGGCTTTAAAGATAATCTAATCCATCTCCATCATTACATTGACTCCTATTTCAATAGTTTTCTTTAGTCATGTTGTCTTTTATTTGATTTCAATTTACCTTAGCTCAATTTATTTCTTTAAAACAAAATTATTGACATCTTTTAATTTTCTGTCACCTACATCTTCAATATAACTTTTCCCTTCCCAGAGAGCAACTCCATATAATAAAGAATAAAAAATAAAAGTGAACAAACACCCAACAAGTCTGACATTACATGCAGTGCTACCCAACTATAGTCCCTCATCTTTGCAAAGAAGCTCCTTATATTCAAGTATTTCAGGATTTAGGGAACATTTACTACTTTTAGTCAATATATGCCCTTCTGGTAACTGGAGCCCTGACTAAATAAAGATGCAAAGTAGACAAAATTTGCCCTTATCTCTGTCTCCTACCTCTTCATTTTCTGGCTACCTACACACAGGTTTGTACCTACCTTCCTTTAATACAAGCGAACTCCATAGCCAGCAAACAGGAAATCAAAACCTTTTTTCTCTTGCATTTTTTTAAACCCTTATCTTCTGTCTTATAATCAATACTGTGTATTGGTTCCATGGCAGAAGAGTGGTAAGGGCTGGGCAATGTGGGTCAAGTGACTTGCCCAGGGTCACACAGCTGGGAAGTGTCTGAGGCCAGATTTGAACCCATGACCTTCCATCTCTAGGCCTGGCTCTCAATCCACTGAGCCACCCAGCTGATCCCCGATTGCATTTTTTGGTAAGTATTTGCAAAGTTTTACAAAGCATACCATATTTCTCTCACATACTCAGGACTATACTTTTGTCCCAGAGACCTTCTGGGAAAAAACTCAGATGAAGAGCTCTCAACACCACTCTGACAAGCTCTTTCCTAATTGACCTCAGTATTGTCCCACTAGTATCTCTGCTTTCTAGAAATCGTGTCCTAGAATCAAAAGTCAGAACAACCTCCATTCTTCAGAAAATCACTAATTGCTAATAGCTGAGGGGGTGAATTATGGCTCCTGTCACTATTGTACTAAAGGCCAAAGTGCACATTTATGGGGCAACTAACCACATGCTTTTGATTAGATTGAGGACTGCAAGGTCTCATGTTTTAAAATAATGATGGTTTGACTCAAGAGTGTCATCTGAACATAAAGAGAGCCTTTGATACTCTGAACAACATTCTCACAGATCTGAGTTCAGCATAAATCCATTCACCTTTCTGTGGCCATACATCACTTCTCCGGTCATGTTTGCTAATTTTCAAAGCCATAGGCATGTGTCCCAGGTGGGAATGACCCAGAATTCTGCAGAGGTAAGCAGTAGTAGATTAGTTTCTGGATGGTTTAAGTACATAGCTCTTGATTTCAAACTTATGTTGGAATGTTTTCAAGTTCCCAGATTCTTTTTCTCAAATAGAAAAGAAAAAACAGGTGTGCACACATTTGTGTATGTGTTTGAATCTGGGATTCGAATTGTTCTACTTTTCTTCATCCCTCTCTGCCTCAACCCTGACCTTAAGAACCGATGGATGAACTTTTCTTCGTCTTCCCTTTTCACAATCTCAAAGCTGGAGGCAAGCTCAGCAATCATCTAGACTAACCTTTACCTGACCAGAAATCTCTTCAACACATCTAACAAATTATCCTGCCTCTATTTCAGAGGTTCTTAACTCTCTCTGTGCATCATGGACTCCTTTGGTACTCTGATGAGGCCTATGGACTCCTTTCTAGACTGATTGCACATTTTTTTCCCTTCATGCCTTCTCACTTGCAGCCAGACTGTCCTACGTTCTATGCTCTGTGAAGGACCCTCTGTTTCCCATCTCTGCCTTTGGACAGGCTTTTCCTCACCCTTGGAAGAGTTTATTGAGTATCTACTGTGTGCCAGGACAATGCTAAGAACTTTACATAAAAAAGCAATTGAGGGGGATGCCCATCAATTGGGGAATGGCTGAGCAAACTGTGGTATATGTTGGTGATGGAATACTATTGTGCTCAAAGGAATAATAAAGTGGAGAAGTTCCATGGAGACTGGAACAACCTCCAGGAAGTGATGCAGAGCGAGAGGAGCAGAACCAGGAGAACATTGTACACAGAGACTAATACACTGTGGTATAATCGAACGTAATGGACTTCTCCATTAGTGGCGGTGTAATGTCCCTGAACAACTTGCAGGGATCCAGGAGAAAAAAACACCATTCATAAGCAAAGGATAAACTATGGGAGTGGAAACACCGAGAAAAAGCAACTGCCTGAATACAGAGGTTGAGGGGACATGACAGAGGAGAGACTCTAAATGAACACTCTAATGCAAATACTATCAACAAAGCAATGGGTTCAAATCAAGAAAACATCTAATGCCCAGTGGACTTACGCGTCGGCTATGGGGGGTGGGGGGGAGGAAAAGAAAATGATCTATGTCTTTAACGAATAATGCTTGGAAATGATCAAATAAAATATATTTAAAAAAAAAGCAATTGAGGTAATTAGGAAAAGCCATAAGCAGAGGATAGTGCTTGAGCTATGTCTTAAAGAAGACAAAGACTCTAGGAGGCAGACATAAGGCGCTTTGCAGGCTTGTAGAATGGCTAGTGGAAAGAGAAAGAGTGTAATGTCTATCATTTGTGGGAAAGAGAGAGAAGGTCAATTTGGCTGGATCACAGCATGGAGGAAGGCACATAATGTCTAATGAGGTTGGAAAGATCAATTGGGACCAAATTGTATACAATTTTCAAGGCTTTTAGCAGAAGACTTTATATTTTATTTCAGAGGCAATAGAAAACCACCAGAGTTGATGGAGTCATACAGTCAGACCCATGTTTAAGGAAAACTACTTTGGGAGCAATGTGTAAGTTGGTATGGAGTGAGAAGAGACTTGAAGGAAAGAGATCAATTAGGAGGCTTTGGCAATGATCTAGGCACGACTTGATGAATTTGACAAATTAAAGTGGTAGCTCTGGGAGTAGAGAGAAGGGATAGGATAAAAAAAGATGTGAAGGTAGAAATGACAACATTCATCCCTTCATCCTTTCATTCAGGTAGAACCAAGTGGACAAAATGCAGAATGATTACAATAATGTAAATGAAAACAACACTAAGAAGAAGCCGAACCTAACTTAAGCTCGGTGAATGGCCTGCCTTGATCTCAGAGAACACGACACACACACTGCCCTTTTTAAGATAAAGAGGTGCAGTACCAGAGAGGCATGATGCTGCTGATGCCGCCCGACTGTGCTAAGTAAGGTGGTCACTTAGTAAGGCAACTCTACCCAACACATTTTCTCTATTACAAGGAAATGTTTAATGGGTAAAAGGGATGGGGTAGACTATGACACAACACAAAATGTGTTGTAAAAAAAAGCCACCGAGAAAATTTAAAACATCAAGAAAAAGGAAGCCAGACAAAGGAAAGATGTAAAAACTACTCAATCATCTTCAGCACGTTCCCCTGATTGTGTGTGTAAGAGAGATGCTTTTTCCAAGGCTGGCTATAGGAAGAAAATGTTTAAGAACTATAGCTTGAGAACAAATTTCTCGAATTTTCCACTTCCATGTATAAGATATTTATAAGCCCTAGAAATCAAACGAGCATACGTTTCTTCAGTCCTTACCCTGGCCAAAGCATACTAGTAGGTGCTATGGGGAAACTATAAAGGCCATGAAACACAGTCCCCTAGGAACACTAGCTTAATACCAGAAAGAGAACACAACTGAGTCCATATTAAAGGTAGAACAAGTTTATACAATGCTGTTAGTGGTGAGGAACACGTCTTATTGAGCTCCGTGATGAGGGCACCAACTTGGAAAAGGAATTCATTTTCAGAAATTACTTTAAAAAGCCACGAGTCTCCTGAAACATAAATCACACCTTGTACAAGAACCCATAAAATATACTCAGAGTGTGGATGAAATGAAATCAGGACAAGCCTAACCTTTGTGCGTGCTAGTGTCAATCACTGCAATAGGTAGATCTAAATACTTAATTCCATGGAACAATTCATAGGCCCAAATGGGGGCAAAACAGTTAATTTCACAGAAATGTGCATCCTTTTAAAATGTCAGCATGTCCCTACCCCACTGAAAAAGTCATATCTCCCAGTAAATGGGAATGTAGTTGCTACTTAAGACAAGTTCCATCTCATTTATTTAAACATTGTGGGAAGTATTCTCAAACTCCCTTTTGTAAACATTTGAATATATATTATATCATGAAAGCAGCACACTTGTGAGCTGTTGTTGAAATCTAGTTCAGTATTGACAGCACAGCATGAATATCAGTCTTCTTACTTCAATGAGATGCATCTCAGAACAAGAAAAAAGGGCATTCATTGGCTCTGAAGCCACAGGACCTGGGTTCAGATTCTGCCTCTGAAATTTACCAATATGATCATGGGTAAGTCACTTAACCATCCTGGACCTTGGTTTCTCCATCTGTAAAATGAGGTGTTGAATGACATGGCCTCTGAGATCCCTTCCAAGCTCTATAGCTATGATCTATGACTTTGGCTACCTCTGATAATCTTTGAGACAATCTAGGATTCTATAAATGGTTCATCCAGAAAACCAAAAATAAAATGCAGCCAGTGTGTGTGTCTATTTAAAACTGACTGGGTACATGAAACATGAGAGATTCTGAGTATGTTAAGGATTTTTTTAAGACCAGAGTTTTTGACATGCTGGGCATTTTAGATGGTCCTCAAATTCTTTTTCGGTTTGTCTCTATATATTCTTTGGTTTCTTTCACTCCCTCACTCTCATACACAAAATCTAAAAAGCTAATTCTAAATCTTTAGTTTAAAACTAAATAGTAGTAGTTAATGATAATTACTGACATTATATTTTAAGGTCTGCAAGCTGCTTTACATATTTTATCCTTTTTTGTGTTTAAAAAAAAATTTTTTTAGAACCCTTACCTTCTATCTTAGAATTAATACTAAATACTGGTTCCAAGGCAGAAGAAAGATAAGAACTAGGCAATGGTGGATAAGTGACTTGCTCAGGGTCACACAGCTGGGAAGTGTCTGAGGCCAATTTTGAACCCAGGACCTCCCATCTTCAGACCTAACTCTCAACAGGGTATTATTCTAAATATATCAGTGTCATCTTTGGTTAGGCTTGGGTTCCATTCCCACAGCTGCAATGCACTTTTTTTTTAAAAGGCAATGGGAGTCAAGTGACTTGCCCAGAGTCACACAGCTAGGAATTTTCTGAGACCAAATTTCAATGCACTTTTACAATTGGTTGTTTCCCAAGAATATTTCTTCAAAAATATTTGAAATGTTCCAAAATACTATTTAATTTATAAAACACAGATTAAAGAAGAGAATATTGGATTTTGGAGTTAGAAATATCATTTTCATAAAATCAGTAATTACCTCTATGATGTTCTCAATAGGCAATCATGTAATCTTTGCTTGAGACAGAGCTCCATTTCTAAACTGCTCTAATTGTTAGAAAGCTCTTCCTTATGAGCTAAAATCTGTTTCCCTTAGCTGTCTTCTATGCTCTGAAACTCCATAGAAGACCAGTCCTTCCACATGATAGCCCTTCAAATATTTGAAGAGAGCTACTTCTTTAAGCTTCCAGTCTCTTAACTCAGTAATATTTCCCTCTTTCAGACTGGATATGAGATTCCCAGACCCCCCTCAGTATTCTAGTGACTTTCTTCTAGACTCATTTGTCAATGTCCCTTTAGGAACATGGCCACCAGATCTGGACAAGAAACTCGACATCTGACCGGATCAGTGCAGAGTACATTGGGAATGTTATTTGTTTTGATCAGGATATCATAATTTTATTAACATAACCTTCCAAGTTGACATGGATCTATAATAGTGAATACTCTTTGGATATTTTTATTCAATGAACTACATAACCATCTAATTGTACTATATAATCCAGACCATATTTCTCCATCCTATCCACAAGAATATAATGGATATCTTCGTTAAATGCTTTGCTCAAATCCAAATACTCTTTGTTTTTAATACTTCCCAATCTAATAATCAAATCAACCTAATTTAGTATTGTTCTTCTCAGTGAACCTTTACTGACTCCTAGTGATAGCTGACTTCCTTTTTTCAACTGCTCGCAAATCTCTTCTATAATTATACCAAAGAACTCATGTCAAATTCCCTTATTTATAGATTTATAGGGCTTACCTTTTTACTATTTTTAAAAAATGTAGACAAAATGTGAAAATCCAGGCTGTCTCCAATTCCCAAAAGATTATTGATAAATATAATAGGATTGGGCAGACCAGTGATTTTATTGATGTAGGAAATTCCATGTGAAGAAACATTCTATTAATGCAGATCAATATTTTATTTTGTTTTTGCTTTAGCTTTTTGTTGGCTTATATAATCTATTACTTTTGTTTATATACCCAAAGGCTCATGCATGTCATTGGGAGAAGCTGTGATATGCTTTTAGTAGTGCTGGGTATAAGATGAAAGGTTAATGATCAGAGGGCTAGTTTTCCCAGACATATTTAATGCTCCAGGAACTCATACCCAATCAGTCTTTCAGTGAATGAGTACATTGCCTTAAAGAAACTTTTTCTTTCTAAATAAATTACAATACAAAAAGTAACAAACTCTTTTTAAACAACTCTTACAATTTTATTTCATTAACTCTTTCTTTTTTTTTTTAACTCTTATCTTCCGACCTGGTATCAATACTGTGTATTGGTTCCAAAGCAGAAGAGTGGTAAGGGCTAGGCAATGGGGGTTAAATGACTTGCCCAGGGTCACACAACTAGGAAGTGTTTGAGGCCAGATTTTAACCCAGGATCTCCCATTTCTGGGCCTGACTCTCAATCCACTGAGCTACCTAGCTGCCCCCTCATTAACTATTTCTTAATTACATGTAAAAGAATTTTAACATTCATTTTAAAAAAGATTTGTGAGTTCTAAATTCTCTACCTCCCTTCTGTTCCTCTCCCAGCTCTTGAGAAGGCAAGTTACCTAGTTACAATTATACATGTGAACTCATGCAAAACATATTTCCATATTAGCTATTTTGAAAAAGAAAACACAAAAACAAAAACACAAAAAGAAAAATAAAGTTTAAAAAAGGTATGGTTCAATTTACTCTCAGACTTCATCAGTTCTCTCTCTAGAAGTGAATAGTACTTTTCATTATGGGTTCTTTGGAATTATCTTGGATCATTGTATTGATCAGAGTAGCTAAGTCTTCCACAGTTCATCATCTTTACAATTTTGCTGGTTATAATCTACAATGTTCTCTTGGTTCTGCTCACTTTACTTTATATCAGTTTGTACAAATCTTTCTAAGTTTTTTCTGAAACCACCATATTCATCATTTCTTATAGAAGAATAATTATTCCATTACACTCATCTATCACAACTTGTTCAGCCATTCCCCAACTGATGGGCATCCCTTCACTTTCCAATCCTTTGCTACCACAAAAAGGGCTGCTATAACCATTCTTGTACAACTAGGTCCTTTCCCCTTTTCTTTGATCTCTTTGGAATATAGACCCAGGAGTGGTTTGTTGGGCCAAAGATTTTATGATTTTATAGCTCTTTGGGCAGAATTCCAAATTGCTCTACAGAACCAATGGATCAGTTTACAACTACACCTACAGTGTATTAGTATCCCAATTTCCCCCGCATTTCCTCCAGCACTTATCATTTTCATTTTCTGTAATATTGTCCAATCTGATAGGTGTGAGGTAGTATCTTAGAGTTGTTTTCATATACATTTCTCCAATCAACAGTGAGAGCATTTTTTTAATGTGACTATTGATAGGAAAGCAAGCAAACCCTTTAAAATTTTTTTTTATTTTATTGATTAATTAAGAAAAAATTTCCATGATTACATGATTCATGTTCCTTTCCTCCCCTCTTCCTATCCCCTCCCATAGCCAACATGCAATTCCATTGGATTTTACATGTGTCATTGTTCAAGACCTATTTCCATGTTATTAATATTTGCACTAGGGTGATCGCTTAGAGTCTACATCCCCAATCATATCCCCATCGACCCATGTGATCAAACAGTTGTTTTTCTTCTGTGTTTCTATTCCCAGTTCTTCCTCTGAATGTGGATAGTGTTCTTTCTCATAAGTCCCTCAAAAATGTTTTGGATCATTGCATTACTGCTAGTAGAGAAGTCCATTATAATTGATTGTGCCACAGTGTATCAGTCTCTGTATATGAGGTTCTTCTGGTTCTGCTCTTTTCACTCTGCATCAATTCTTGGAGGTTGTTCTCATGGAATTCCTCCAGTTCATTATTCCTTACAGCACAATAATAATCCATCACCAACAGATATCACAATTCGTTCAGCCATTCCCCAATTGGGGGAATCCCCCAATTCCCCACTGGAGGGCATCCCCTCATTTTCCAATTTTTGGCCACCACAAAGAACACAGCTATGAATATTCTTGTTCAAGTCTTTTTTCCTCATGATTTTTTTTAGGGTACAAACCCAGCAGTGCTATGGCTGGATCAAAGGGTAGGCAGTCTTTTAACTCCCTTTAGGCATAGTTCCAAATTGCCTTCCAGAATGGCTGGATCAATTCACAACTCCAGCAGCAATGTATTAATGTCCTAATTTTGCCACATCCCCCTCAATATTTATTATTTTCCTTTGATGTCATGTTAGCCAATCTGCTAGGTGTGAGATGGTACCTCAGAATTATTTTGATTTGCATTTCTCTGATTATAAGAGATTTAGAACACTTTTCATGTGTTTATTTGCCTGGGGCTATCAAAGCCACACTGTTTGACATTGTCATGTGTGGAAATTAGGAGGCTGCAAAGTGGCCCCTAGGAAGGATAGAGATACCTACTCAGCCCCCCTCTGTGTGACTTCTCTCACTAACATCCTTTATTATTGGAATTGCTATGATTATTATTCTCTCCCTAGCTTCAGGAAAAATAATATAACAAAATACTTGCAGGATTAATACTAATGTTCCATATTATCCCCCCAGAATATCACCAAAAGATTATACTTACAAAATCAAACCTAAAAGACTATCATGGGTTAACTTCTGTTTATGTATATAACTTCTAACAAAGCTGCACTCAAAATTCCCCACCCAATGTATAGGCCTGGAATAAAATCTCTTGAGCAAGTTTATAATTACCCTTCAGTACGCCATGCCTAAATAACTTGTTTTACCAACTAAAATCTGTCTTGGAAACCCCCAATGTAACACTAGAAAAATGATATTTAAAATTGGATTGTTTCTGTTATCCTTTGATCCCTCAACTTGGCTACAGTGTTTGTTGATTGTCTTCTAAGAACTCCTGATTTACTATCTATTTTATTAAAAGTAACAAACTGTTTTCTTTGATTGTCCACAAGCCCAAGCACTTCACAGGTTAATGAAAAAACTGACCTCTAGCTATGCAACCTGTGACAAAATCATTTATCTTTTGCAAAAGCTTTGTGTTGGTTCTCAGAATCAAAAGTAACAATATAAGTATATAGAATGATCACAGAATGTTAATCAAATGATTTGTTAAAAGTTAATGTATCACTTATCCAATTATCTGCATTGAACATATATGTTGAATAATGTAGCTGTGTGCCAAGAAAGTATGTAACCATTAAGGGGTTTAAAAATAAACACAACTCTGGGCCAGATGGAGCAGTTCCATGCACAGCCTGGCCCTGGGCTGGCACTCTCAACTGTCTTCCCATCACTCATTTATGCCTTCGCCACCACACCTAGTCAAGGACCCCTGCAGCAGTGGACAGGGTGGGTCCAGGAGACCATGGCATTTATTGATGGTTTTGATGTCTTTATCTGAAAATTGCCTATTTTATGTACCTTGCCCATTTATCAGTTGGGGAATGGCTAGCAAGCAAACTCTTAAGGAACAAGGATTAGTAAAACGGATTTATCTCTTTTTTGAGAGACAAGGATGGCCAAAGGTGAAAACAGAGGGCAAGAATAGGGATCTCCTGCGTTGTTCTCAGTTCCTAATTGCCTAGTTTATTTTGTTGTCTTAATATCTTCTCCCTCTCTTTGTCTGTGCCTCTCTTACTGTGGATCTAGCTTAGGAAAGCATTGGTTTATCTGCCCACTTATCCTGGTAGTAGCTCAAGCTTGATGGTACTACTTTTTTCTCACATGAGAACGACTCTTTTCTGATCCATGACTTTGATAGTTCTTCATGCCATCTCTCCCCTGACATGGATCATATCACTTGTTTGGTCTGTCACTGTTATTCAGTCATTTTAGATGTATCTGGACTCTTTGTGACCTCATTTGGAGTTTTCTTGGCAAAGATACCTATTATGACTTATTGAGAATTCTCTTCCCTGTTATTCTTTATTTATTAGTCTCTTTTTCTATGTAAATATTTTAATTGGGCACTTATTTCCTCTCTTCCATTTTTAGTTTAAAGCCCTCTTAGTCAAATTGGTATAAGTCTCCAGTCAAATAGAGCCCTCATTTCCTTCACTGATCAGAAGAAAGCATGTTGGATGTTTATGTTTTACCAAATATACCAAAGCAAAAGGGTTCAGTTAATTAGAGTGTCAAAGGTCTATTTAGCCACTACTAGTCACATATCCTAAGAATGTCAGAGACAGAGGGAAAGATCCCATATATAGGACAATATTTACAGCAGCACTTTTTTAAAGGTAGTATAATGGTGGTCTGGCAGGTTGCAGAATGCCTGAGATAGCTTCCTTTCACTCCAGAAGTTAAAGAGCTTTGGGGAAAGCACAAGTGCACTCCTTCTATAACTGATTCTCATCTGCTAAGCTGTGAATGGGAAGCTTTTTGATTGGCTGCAAAGGCATTTATAAGGTCTTAGATGGCTTCCACCATCATTTCTTCTCCTCATTGTTAAGCTTCACTCAGGTGGTATAATTCCACCACTTACAGTGTCTATGCTGTGTGATAATTAAAATAGTTGAGGCCATAAACTGTAATGATTAAAATAGTGGGAGACATAAACTGTAGTAGATATAAGAATGGATATTGTTTAAATGGGGAATGGTCTTAACCAAACCTTATGAAGTAGGGTCTGAGAATTTTTTAAGGTTCACAGCTGTAAATGGAGACCTTGGCTAGAGTCTTTTTTCTCTTTAAGGCCATGTGGCCCAGAGAAATGGGTCTTAGTCCTTGGCCTCTTCCTTTTTGTTTTCCATTTTAAGTGAAGAGAGTCTTAGACCTTAGGAGTTTTGAAAGGTCAGAAGAATGAGCTACAAGGATCTAGACATTGGTGATGGAGGCCAGGTTTTGTAGCCAGCCCAGCATCTATGCCCCAAAGAGCAAGAGTAAATCTTTGAAAGTAACATTCTGGACCCAGGCCAGTGGAAACTAAGACTGGGACTCATTCAGCTTTTATGTCAAATCTGAACATGGACCCAGAGGGTCCAATGCCATGTAGGAACTCAATTAAAAATTTTTTTAAACCCTTACCTCCTGTCTTGGAACCAATACTGTGTAATGGTTCCAAGGCAGAAGAACTATAAGGGATAGGCAATGGGAATCAAATGACTTACCCAGGGTCACAAAGCTAAGGAAGTGTTTGAGGCCAGATTTGAACCCAGGATCTCCCATCTCCGGGCCTGGCTCTCAACCCACTAAACCACCCAGCTGCCCCAAACTCTATTAAATTTTGAGCCTATTTCCCAAGGAGACCAAAGTAATAGCAGGTAAGTCTGCCCTGCAAGGAGTTGGGGGAAAACATACATTTATTCTTGCTCTAATTTTGAAACAAGTTTCCTTTTGTAAAAGCTAATTAATGTTGTCATAAGTTAAATGGAACTGGGAATATAGTAACTGACCCCTACCAATAAGAGGAACATTGTTGGGATTCAAATTAACATTATTAGAATCACCCTAATCCTTCAGGGTGTCCTAGAACCTTGAGGGGGCAAGTGGAATAGCCTGGCACTGGGAGAATTAATCAGATGTACTTGTTACAGTAGCAAAAAACTAAAAACAGTTGATGCTCATCTAATCTAGAATGGCTGAACCAATTTGCATATGAATGTAATGAGATATTGTTGTGACATTAGAAGGGATAAATATGAATAATTTAGGGAAACTCAGGGGGATTTATGTGAAATGATAAAGATCAAAGTAAGCAAAACAAGAAGAATAAGTTGTAGATGATAACATCATCAATGTAAAGGGGAAAAGCCCTGAAAGATATCAGAACTTTGATCAATGTAGTGACTAATTGTGACTTTTAGTAAAGTGAAAGTGGAGCATGTCTCTCTCCTCTTAGTGGAAAGATATAACTATAGACACAGAACAAGACACACATTGTCAGACATGGCTAATATGTTTGTTTTTTGTTTAGTTGTACTTCCTGATTATAAGTACATGTTCTATTGTGAAGAGTTATTAGGAAAAGAAATTGGTGTGGGGTAAGATAGGAAAAGCATCAATAAAACTGTTTTAGAGCCCATTTCCATAACTCAGGTCTTCCAAAACATGCTTTCCATAGAATCATAGGCTTTTAAGACCTCAGAAAGACTTTAGAAATCTGATGAGAGTAAGTGATTTCTCCAAGGCCACACAGTGGATAGGAGAGAGCAGACAAAAATCCTATCTAGTGTTTCCACTATACTACATTATTGTATTAATTTAGATTTCTTTGGCCTTAATCTGAATAATGTCCATTTTTTTTCTTTTTTAAACCCTTACCTTTCATCTTAGAATCAATATTATGTATTGGTTCCAAGGAAGAAGAGTGGTAAGGGTTAGGCAATATGTATAAGTAACTTGCCCAGGATCACACAGCTAGTAAATGTCTAAGGCCTCGCCTGAACCCAGGACCTGCCATCTGTGGGCCTGGTTCTCAATCCATTAAGCCACCTAGCTGCCCCTGCCAATTTTCAATGGAGGGTGGACCTCCCTAAAAAGCAGAACAACTCATTGACCTACTATAGAGAAACCACTATTAAAAAAGTAATTTTTTTTCCAAGAAAAAAAATTAAAGGATATATTTCTGGAAGGTCTCTGTTGCTACTTGACTTTATAGAAATTCACCATTTAAATTTTTTATGTGACACATGAGGAAATTGAGGAAATAGAGGGATAAGATATACTTAAGATTTAAAATGTTTGTTTCTTCAGTCATTTCATCTTTCACACACCCCATCTCCCTATCACACATACAAAGATGTATTTCCTAGACCAGGGGCAGCAGAACTAATTCAACTCATTTAAATTCCATAAGTATTTGTTTATTGCCTATTGTGTGCCAAAGATTATGCTCTGCAGAACACAAATATAAATTATATAGTGCCTGACTTCAGACTGTGTTTAGTCTTAGAGAGGAACAATTAGAGAACTTTATAAAGATAGTATATAAGATCATAGTGAATTGCTAAAAGCTAAGGGACCAAAATGTAGAGTACAAATGAAAAATGACAACAGACAGCCAGGAAGAGGAGAAATTAATGTGACTGGAGGATAGGGGAAGGCTTTATGGAAGGGGATGGGAAAGCAGTTTGCTACAGTATCTAGACAGGCTAAACTTGAAGCCAGAAAGATCTGGGTTTAAAGTCCTCCTCATATGTATTAGTTGTATGTTCTTGGGCAAGTCACTTTATCTCTCTCATCTGCAATTTATTTGTAACACTAGGGATTTGGGTTTAGTGGTCTCTAAGGTCCCTTCCAAATCAGCCAACAAGCTATGATCCCATCATTTGAAGAGAGAAAGGGAAATGGGGGGAGAGTTCTCTTTTTTTTTTTAATATATTTTATTTGATCATTTCCAAGCATTATTCGTTAAAGACATAGATCATTTTCTTTTCCTCCCCCCCACCCCCCATAGCCGACGCGTAAGTCCACTGGGCATTAGATGTTTTCTTGATTTGAACCCATTGCTTTGTTGATAGTATTTGCATTAGAGTGTTCATTTAGAGTCTATCCTCTGTCATGTCCCCTCAACCTCTGTATTCAGGCAGTTGCTTTTTCTCGGTGTTTCCACTCCCATAGTTTATCCTTTGCTTATGAATGGTGTTTTTTTCTCCTGGATCCCTGCAAGTTGTTCAGGGACATTACACCGCCACTAATGGAGAAGTCCATTACGTTCGATTATACCACAGTGTATTAGTCTCTGTGTACAATGTTCTCCTGGTTCTGCTCCTCTCGCTCTGCATCACTTCCTGGAGGTCGTTCCAGGCTCCATGGAACTCCTCCACTTTGTTATTCCTTTTAGCACAATAGTATTCCATCACCAACATATACCACAGTTTGTTCAGCCATTCCCCAATTGATGGGCATCCCCTCATTTTCCAATTTTGGGCCACCACAAAGAGCGCAGCTATGAATATTTTTGTACAAGTCTTTGTGTCCATTAGGAGAGTTCTCTTTTGACAGGATTTTTCAACTGTTTTTTTTTTTAAGCACTGCCCCACTTTTGAAAAACTTTAAAATTCACCCTGGGATACACACATAAAATCTCAACATCTTTCTTATCATTCAGCTGGATCCAAAGGCAAATCAGAAGCTAATTTATTCCTTTCTCTCTCTCTGGACTCCCACGCTGCCAATGTCAAGGCTGATGAATCAAAATGGCTGCCACCTGAAACAGTCGGGAAATTGCCAAATGCCATTAAAAAACTTTTATTTTTAAATAAATTTCATAGCTCAGGCATGAAGAAAAGCCATGCCTCTTACCTCGTGACTTCCAGACTGCTGGACGATGCAGTGAATAGACTTCCCTTTGAAACCATTAGAGCACCTCTTTCCAATCAATTTTGTTCGAGATTCTGTAGGCATATTTCATTATCAGTTTCCAAACTGTCTTGAACAATATGATCTAATGACCCTTTATCAGTCTGATTTGGGGCTTGCTAGTACAGCCCGTCCCAAATTAGATAAATCATATGCCTTAATTAACAACGACTGGCACCATTGCCAGAACAATGAATGAGTTTGTGCGCTACCTGTGGGTTCACAAAAGTATAGTAGTTACAATTAATGGATTTAATTTTAAATGCAAGGGCCTCTGTGTCCAAATGCCGAAGAAGTCCATTTTGGCATTCTTATTACTCGTTAATTATAATTGATGTACCTGGAAAAGCTGTCAGCAGTACCCAGGTGATAGACTTACTAGAAGAGCTCCTAGTCTTTGCTTGTAATGGTCCATGAGAAGCAACATGATTTTGATGAAATCTAAATTTATTAGGGTTATTAAAAGTCATTAATTATTTGGCACCATCTAGATTTCATTTGCTTCTTTCTTAATGAAAACTGACAGCTTTATATTTTTAGGTTTTAAAAAGTAAAATTTATTTTTAAATGCGTCTTGTCAGTTTATTGTCACTGTTGTAATCCATATCTCTTCCCCATTCTTATCCTGACCTACAAGGCCCTACATGGCCCCCTAATGACTTGTGAGGCTTTGTTCTTCAAATAAACTTTTGTGCGTCTTTTCCTGTGTGTCTTTTTCATATGTCTCCTACAAAAACACCACCACCAGAAGGGTGAACAATAGTTTTATGTTCAGAAGTGGTTTCTGATGGGGTGAATTCCATTATCCAGCAGAAGAGCAATCAAGTCAAAAACATTAAAACCTCCAATATTCTGAGAAGAAATGTGACCTTTAGTCTTACATTTATTCTTCCTTCTGTCACTCTCTTCTTACGGATCAAGGGAGTCTCACAGTTTAGCAGTTACAAATTGAAAGACAAAATAGGAAGCCTTTTGTAGGGTCAGCCCCTCAACAGATTCAAGGCTGGCCAAGCCATCTGCCCACCGTTCTTGGAAAGAAATCTGGCAAATAAGGGCATAAATATTGTCACCGGGTGCCCTTATCACAAGAGGCTGTCACTTGCACACATGTGATTTAGCCTGGGAAACTGCACTTTTCAGAATGCAGAATTTTACAAATGTTTAGGTCACAAGCTGAGGGTCTATGCTAATATCTCCTGCTTTTCTCCCAAAATTAGAAAAGTTGTTACCATCGATGAATATTAATCAGAGTCTATGTGGCAGATGTAATGCAGAAACACACACACACACACACACACACACACACACACACACACACAATGCAATGCCTGCCTTCTTAGAGCTGAAGGAATGCTTGACCATGTTAGCGTTAAATAAGCTGCCAATTACCCAGAAAGGAATAACTAAGCACTTTTCATATCTTAGTACTTACCAGGGAAAAAAATATTATAGTCTACAGAATATCATCCACTCATTCAAGGGGAAGGTAAATATCCAGTTAGGTTGGGATGAAACTGGAACATTAGATGGAAATTAGCTTTATTGAGCATCTCCAATGTATAAGGAACTGTCACAAGGGCTATATAATATAATTATAAAGTGCTGTGTGAGAGGATTTAGATGATTCAATTTGGCAATCATTTATCATAAATATACACTATGTGCCAGGTGGTACAGTGGATAGAGTACCAGGCCCGGAGTCAGGAAGACTTGTCTTTGTGAGTTCAAATCTGACTTCAGACTCTTGCTAACTGATTTTGGGGAAGTCATTTAACTTTGTTTGCCTCAGTTTCTCATCTGTAAAATGAACTGGAGAAGGAAAAAGTAAAACCATTCCATTATATTTTCTGAGAAAACACCAAATAGGGTCAAGGAGACATGACTGAAAAACAGCTGAACAACATTTGCTAAGCATTGTGGGTACAATGATTTCAAAAGAGAATGATATAAAAATACTCCCTGCCTTTAATTTATTCTACTAGAGGAATTACTATGTAAATAGTAATACGGTAGAAAGGATACTGGGTTTGGAGTCAGGATTTTGGCTCAAATCATAGCTCTGTCAGCTTATAAACTGTGAGCAAACCTCTCAATGCTTTGGTTCCTCATTTGGACTAGATGATCCTCTATGATCCCTCCCAGTTTTAAGTCTACAATTTTATAAGTAAGCATAATGGAATTTGGAAGGGTCAGGGAACATTCACATCTGAGGGAATCAGCAAAGGCTTCTTATTGGAGGTAGCATTTGAGCTGCTGCAACTTTGAAGAGAAACAGATTCCAAGTGATAGATAAGTGAAAATTGAGATCGTTGTGTGGCAGAATCTCATAAATGACTGTTAGTATTGCATTGCCATCTCAATTCAACAGCCATCTGAAACGTGTCTAATGTGGAAGATATTGTGCTAACATCTGGGGATGCAATTGGACATGGTGCCAGAGTCAGGGCAAGACTTGATAATTGAGCCCTTTGAGGATTACTGTCCTACCTGAGGTTTTGTGTCTCCAGTGTAACACACATAATTTAAATCATCACAAAATCATTATCTATATGCCCCAGAATGCAAAATCTTCTGGCATTAAAAAGATACTAATTAATAAAAATTTAAAATATGTAAGCATCTTTTATCTGGCATCCTAGGCCTATCTTGCCTATCCACAGTTCTAGCTCTAGGTTTCAAGGAAAAAGTGTAGAACCTTTGCTGAACATTGAGGGAATGGAGGAAATTAAACTGATGGAGATAGATCATTGAGGGAAGGAGATGACTTCTGAGTCAAGCGACCAACAAGGTGGAGGACTAGACAGTTTCTCTGATCCTTACAACTTTTCAAACCACTCTAAAATAGGAATTATTTCCAAAAGATAAAGCAACTTCAGCTGCCTACATAGACTAGGACCCCAAGAAACCTAGTCAAATAAAAACCCAGTGAACTAACAGATAGAAAGCTAATTCCTAACCCTAATACCCCTACTCAGCACTCTCCTTCTCCACAATCTACCCCACTCTGGCAAGGCTGCACAAACCCACCAAGAGAACTTACTTTTCAAGAGAACTTAGCTCTATCCTTCTCCCTCTCCTGTTGGTGCTTGAGAAAACCAAAAGACAGAAGCTTGCTCTGACCAGTGCCCTATACTCCAACAGTACTTACATAGAGACTTAAGGAACAGAGACAACTTGGACAGGAAGTCAGTGGGTACATAGATCCATTAGGCCTGCCAAAATCAAAGGACCCAGCATCCACCTAGGGCAGACCCACCCATTCCCCCTAAACATCACTGCGAGCAGAGACTCAGTTCAGCAAAATTTGAATTGACCTGTGGAAGAAGAATTGCCCTGTGAGATGAATTTAATATTTGAGATAAAAGTCCCCAGAAACACCTCTATCAAAGGGGAAAGAATCAGCAAGTAAGCAGTTAGAGATATAAGGGGAAAAAAAACTGAAATTACCAAAGATCTAAGGAGAAGGAAAACTCAGTTAAAGACCTTGAGCACAAGCAGATAAACCCATAGGAAAGCTTTGATAACAGAAGGGACTATAGCTTCCAGATCAGCTGAGTTCAGAAATCCAGAAATCTAAAATTTCAAGACAAAGAAAGTGAATCAACACCTAATAAAGCAGAAAAAATCTGTGGATTCCCAAGAGAAAAGGGGTTTTCTTAAATGGTTTAAAAAAGAAATAAGAATCACCAGAGCAGAATGTATGACTTAGAGAGTAGAAATAATTGGTGGAGTAGAAAAACAAATCTGTGATTATGATTCTTTAGCAAATAAGATGCAAATACAAACATCTAAACAATTTGGGAAAAGAAAAGTTAAAAAGCAATAACATTAAAAGAAAGCATGATTTTTATACTAGTAAAATATATTGGTCTAAAAGACAAAATACTTAGAGACAATTTAGGTATAATAAATCTCCCAGAAGAATATGGCACAACCCCCCCCCCCCAACTTGAACATATGGCAGCTAGGTGGTATAGTTGATAGAATGCTGAATGGGGAAAACATCTTCATAAGTTCAAATCTAGCCTCAGACACTTACAAATGTGGGACTTTGCACAAGTCATTTGTCTCCCCCCATTAAATCTTGAATGACATAATGCAGGAAAAATGCACAGAAAAACAAAGTGTCCACTAAAAGAATATACTGATTGCCTCTGCAAAGAGTTTTAAAAGGACCTCACAAGTCATGCAAACCAATTAATTACTTTGTTTTACAAATTAGGAAACCGAGTTCTCAAAAGACCAAATAGCTGGAGTTGGAATCCAGATCTTCTGACTACAGTTCTAGTATCCTTTCCAATATACCTTGAGGGAATGGGAGAAATTATTTGTTTTAAGGATGAGACATAACAAGAGCAAAGGAATTGAGTTATGAAAAAGTTAAGACAAGAAACTAGGATAGAGTGTAGGCTAATTTGTCTGTACTTACGACATATGAAACAGTAGCTTATAATGTTTCAAAAAATAGATTGTATTAGCAACAAAATAAACAGGAGCTGGAGAAGTTCAGCTGTGGCTGTGTATTAGACACCAGCATCAGGAACATTAATTAAAAAGGCAAGAGCTAGCCAGTATTTAAACCGTATCTATACTACTTCAGTTTGAGCTTACCTTGGTTCAACAAGCCCAACACTTGTACATGTTATAGTGCTATGTCCTAAATCAGAAACTGGGAAATAAATAACATGTAAAGCTTTGTCTTTATTCATACATGCCTGGACTCTGGACTTTTCATGGCTCCACAGTCAGTTCCTATACTGCTTGGGAACTAGGACACAACAACATTCATCCAAAAAAGGTATCTGAGCAATGATATATCCTACAGATTTGAACTCAGATCTGCCAAACTGAGCTCAATGTCTATTAACAGGAAGATTGCCCAATTATGGGCATCACTGAGACACATAATGCCATATGGAGCCAGATTTTGGATAGACTTCAATGTCAAAATAAGGAATTTATTACTAGTATTTGTCACCAGTAGGGAGCTACTGAAGGTACTTGAATATAGGGGTAACATGATTAATAGTTAGAAGGAGCAGCTTTACCTAATATAATTTAAAAAAAATCTGAATAGAGGCCAATCAAATGACCTAGGATAGAGGTTCTTAACCTGGGATCTGTAAACCTAAAAAAAATTTATAACTGTATTTCAGTATAATTGGTTTCCTTTAGGAACCTTTATGTGTTTAAAAATTTTATTCTGAGAAGGGATCCATGGGTTTTACCAGTCTCCCAAAGGTGCATGCATACACAAAAGATTAAGAACTCCTCATTTAGGAGATATTTTATAGAACTAGACAAAACAATAATAGAATTTAATTGGGGGAAAAAAGCCTAAGGTGGCAGGGGAAATAAATGAGAAAAGATGAAAAGTCATAGATTTAACAGCACTCAAACTATAGTATTATGAAACTGGTTATCAAAACTGATTGATATTAGTTAAAAATCAAAACTACATCCGTGGAAGAATCTAAATAAGCAAAAAAACAGAAGCACTGAAACAGAACCCCTGTGTCTTAGAAACTCCCCAAGCATAAATTACTGGGGGAAGAACTTCCTTTTGAGAAGAACTGATGAAAAAATGGGAAAGTGGTTTGACAGATATTAGATTTAGGCCAACATCTTATACCAATTATCATAATAAGCTCAAAATGAAAAAAGTCTTGAATATCAAAAAAGGCACATCAATAAATAAATAAAATTAGTAGAGAATGAGATGAGACCTTTCACCACACCGACTAGGAGAATTCTTTTTTTTTTTAAGTTTATTTATTTTTTAAATTAATTTAGAATATTTTCCCATGGTTACATGATTCATGTTCTTTCCCTCCCCTTCCACTGGGTTTTATATGCATCATTGATCAAGACCTATTTCCATATTATTAATATTTGCAATAGAGTGATAGTTTAGAGTCTACATCCCCAGTCATATCCCCATCGACCCATGTGATCAAGCAGCTGTTTTTCTGCTCCCACAGTTCTTCCTCTGAATGTGGATAGTGTTCTTTCTCCCTCAGAATTGTCCTGGATCACTGCATTGCTGCTAGTAGAGAAGTTCATTACATTTGATTGTGCCACAGTGTATCAGTCTCTGTGTACAATGTTCTCCTGGTTCTGCTCCTTTTTTGCTGCATCAATTCCTGAAGGTCATTCCAGTTCACATGGAATTCATCCAGTTAATTATTCCTTTTATCACAATAGTATTCCATCACCATCAGATACCACAACTTGTTCAGCCATTCCCCAATTGAAAGTCATAGGGGGAGAATTCTTAACCAAATAAGGAACAGAAAAAATCTATATGAAATAATATGGAATGAAATAAACAAAATGGAAAAGACAATATACATAATGATTATAAGGTGCCAAAAGATGACTAAAGGGAAGCTGAATTCTAAGTAAGTGAAAAACCAACAAAGGTCGTGAAAAACAGCTAATAAAACATAACTCCCTCCTCATGGCAGGCAGGAAGGAGAATACCAGGATAGAGTGTTGCATATGTTAACATATCTCATCACTGTATCAGATGATTTTTGCTTAACTTTTTTTTTGTTATGATAAGGAAGGTTTCAATTCAGCGGATGGGAAGAGTCATAAATGTCTGTGATGCACAGACAATAGGCATCAATAAAATATTTCTAAATTGTAGAGTCAGAACTATAATTTAGATTATTCTCTTTACAGAGATGAAGATTTTTAAAAGGAACTCCCAGGGTACACATTTGCTAAAATTCAGTTCATTCAGCAAGAGAATGTTTTTAAAATGTAAAGCAAGAAAATGTTGTTAAAGAAAGTAGAATGTCTCCAATTGCTGCACAGGTAAAAGAAAATAGAAAATCAAAGAAATTATACAGGTTATTGGAGGCAAAAACCCTGTCAGAGTACATAAATAGTTTAGACCTTGTACAAGATGACTAGCTGCAGAATTGAAGGGAATAGGTAACAGAGACAACAATGTGTTAATGTTTTAAATGTGTTATAAAATAATTGATCAGCTAAGCTAAATGAAATCATAGGATGGTTTTGCTATCCCTTTCCCACAGGTAAAGAAGTCATCAAAAATAAATTCCAGTATAGATTGATGGAATTAGAGAGTAGTTAGTCATTAGATTGAATAGCCATCAGTCTGAAAGACTGGTTAGTCCCCTGGAGGTCTTTTTAAAATTTAAGACGCAGGAGGTAGTTTATCAAGGAAAAAAAGTTCTGAAAAAAGTGACCCCTGGCAGCAGAGAAAAGAGCCAATTATGAAAGAAAAATCAAACCCTTGAAAGGAGATTATTCATTGCCTTTTCCCTTCTGTCTCAATATCAGCATGGTGTCCCCAAGATACATCTTCTACTTGCCCAGGAAGAAATACTACACATCACAAGGAGCAAGAAAAAAAAATAGCTGAGTTAAGAAAAATCCTGGAGGAGAGTGGCCCCTAGAATCAGAAAAGAGAACCAGTCAGGGATATAAAAGAGGGTTAAACCCAGCAGTCAGGATAAAGAGAGGATCTGGTTCAGAGAGCCCGGATAAGAAATCTGCTCAGCATAAATGCCATAAGCAGTGAGGAACAGCAAAAAGACATCACAAAAAGCAAGAAGACAAAGGTCTGTGATGCATGAGGTATGAGATGTCTTGGTCATATCTACTCCCTATATAGTTGTCTTCTTACCACTGTACTCTATGCGAATGCTCACACTTCCCACTGAAGCTGTCAGTATTAGTGGGGAATATACTCCAGGCTCATGCAAAAAATGTTTGCTACTATTGTTGTTAGGATGCCATCTCAGAAAATACTTTTGCTCTGAGCTAATTGTGTGCACTGATTATTAAAGGTAAACACATCAGTAAGATCTCATGAGCTTTATTTTTAGGACTGTAGACAAACAAGTTATATTGGGCCTGGAGATAGTTACATCCCTTGAGGACTCAATTGTATGTACAAGACAAAGGGCATAGCTTGGAAAGGATGCTTTTCAGGTATTAATTACCAGATAATTAGATGTTCCCTTGGAAAGTAAATAGCAGAATCCTAAGAAAATGTTTACATCTCAAAAATCAGCAAACATTACAAATATGGGTTTGATTTATTATTCTGTTGATTGTCTAAACTTAGGAAAGTTATGGAGAAAATGTCAATAATGTAAATAAAAATTAAAAGTGATTTCTCTTCCAAGAGCCAGTTGCTACACACACTAGCCTATGGAACATCACTTGAATTGGGGAACAGAATGTTGAGGCAACCCTGTGTGACCACATGAGTGGCAGAATTTTTGCAAGAGCTTTGGAGAAACATTCTTTATTCCTCTTCTGAAAGAGGATTCAGGTGGTCCCAGGTTCTCTTGAGGACCACTCCCACAGACAGAGAGACAGACAGACTTTGGAAAGAAGATACGTAGGAGAAGCTAACTTCTCATGACCTGGATTTCTAAATGGCCTTCCTAGAGGCTAAAGAGAATTTTCCTTTGGATGGGATTGGGTGAACTGAGATCTCTTCTTATTCTCAACTAAGGAGTTCATGCACTATTATGTACTTTGTGGTATAATCTAATTTGTAGCACATCTCTGTTTTCTGTTTGCTGTCTGCTTGGATAAATGGATTTATTACTCATCACTCTTTTTGATGGAATGAATGGAAAGGGGTCAAAAGTAGGAGTTATCTTCTCCCTTTAATAGATATTGACCAGGGAAGTGAGCAGCTTCGTGTTTGGAACCTGAAGTATCATTTCCCTCAACCAGTAAAATTTAGGGGGGTAAATATAAATCTAGTCCAGTACTTTCTCTCTGAGAAGAACAAGGCAGCCAGCTTCATGGCTCCTTCTCCTGCTCCCCTCAAAGTAGGAACTGCAGTCTCCCTTGGAGAGTAGTGGGCAAGATTCCAGAATGTCAGGATCTGCACTCAATCTGCCTGTCCATGTATTTAGATTTTGCATGTGGATGTATACATATTTATCTCACAAGGGCAACACACAGCTTACACTTTGAACAGAATAAGGGCCCAGGCACCCCAGAGGAGAGAGGTGAAAAACTAAGACAAGTTGCCAACTTCAGTTTTGCCAAAAGTCAACTCTGTTCCCTGGATAATGAGTGGAGCAGTTCATTACTTCATTCTCCCTAGACAGATACTTAATTGAGTTGCCTTTGACATTGAATTTTAATTTTCTTATTTCTCAATTTTTCCTTTTGTGGTTTGACACAAAGTTTGTATTCTTATCAGTTGAGAAGGGCCAAACACTATTTTCAGTATGAACTACTAAGGTAGATTTTTTAATTTCATTAGCCAGCTCTAGGTTAAAAATCTGAAGACATTTTCCCTGTGAGACTTGCAAGGTTAATGCAAAAACAATGAGAACTGTTCTTTGAATATATAATTATGCACTCTGATTTCACTTAGGCACAGTGTCCTTGGGTTTTCTTCCAATCACTTGGATAACAGAAGAAATGAATTTTCAATCTGGCCTTGGTCTCAAGTTCAAACAACAGTGTCTGACATGAGACAAAATAATAATGTCTCATATTTGTGTGGTGCTTTTAACGTTCCAAGGTGTCGCATTTATTAGTTAATTTGATTCTTACAACAATGTAAGGTAGGCAGAAAGAATAGGGATCATTATGATACAGTAGAAAGAATGTAGAATTTGAGGACAGGGAGCCCAGGTTCATAAACCAGTTTTACTAACTGTGTGGCCTTGGGTAATTCACTTAGTTTCTCTGGGCTTTTGTTTCCTCTTCTGTAAAATGAAGGAGTTGTCCAAGATGGCTCTTATAGTCTCTTCCATATATACATCTATGATCCTATGATCTCAAGAAATAATGTCTCAGAGATATTGGATGAATCTAAGTCTCCTGACTCCTTGTCTGGTACTTTTCCATATCCAAAGAAAACAAATTTTATCCTTCTAACATTGCTAGTTGAATCACAGGTGTACCCATGTACCTTTTGGAAATTTACCTGTATTCTTATTCCTTTTTCCCTTGCCCACCTCTTCATGTGTGTCAAATTAAAAGTCTTCCCTTGTGTGATTGTAAACTCACTCAAGGCCTATTATTGCTTGGTTTTTCTCTTCTGTGGAAACTTATAAGTTCTGAAAAAACAGCTCCTTTCACCTGCGATATCATTCTCTCTGCCCAAGATTTTTTAAGAGTATTTTTTTTTCTGATGAAACTAGGCTTTTTGCAGAGGTTGGGACATTCTGCATGTGGCTGTGTATGCAGAAAGAGACATGAATCTGGTTTAGCAGAGAGAATACTGAGCAAAGAATGTTGGGTAACTATGAGGGACTGGTGGATTTGGTGACAGAGCTTTTACTGGAAAAGACACAAGAATAAATGAATTCTTTAGCTGAGTATGAGATGAGATCTCAGCTCCAATGAGGAAAGAAGACCCAATCTCACCTACAGAGATCCATTCTAGCAATCTCCAGGGTGGTAAGCTGGAGATCATAGACATGTTGAGGCGACAATTTCCCCTCCATATTTACTGCTTCTCTCCCTTTGTCTTTCCCAGATTACTGTGGCACCAACTAACCAAAAATGAGTCTTGCTCTACACTCAGTATTCTATCAGCTGACTCAGGTTCACATGTCTCCTTCCTCACACACAGTGTAATAGATAATAATAACGAGCTATATTTGTTGGGTAATGATAACTAACAGATGAGGCAGTTATCTTCTTTTGCCTACCCTGCCTTCCTCCTGTTTCCTCCCTCTTCAGCCTCTTCAGCTTCACCCTTTCTTCTTCTTCTTTCTAAATCACTCAGGGTGAGTTATGATGTTTCAAATGAAAATACTTTTTCTTCTTTTGTCTTAAGTGAGGGTTTATTTGGGGAAGACAGAAAAAGATGGAGAATGGAGGCAAGAGGGTTGGGGATTTCCCTATACTACAGGTTGGAGGATGTTGAGAGAAATGTCTGATAGGTCTGGAGTTCAGTCACTATCATCAACAGAGCAAGTCAGAGAGATATTTGGACTTTTGTCCTTCTTTCTTCTGCCTTCAAAGTCACCAGGCCACCTCCAGCTTGATTCTCCAGAGTCCAAGAGAAAATCAGCTTCCTCCTTCCCTGATATAAAGCAACCAGGGTCCACCAGGTAACCCCACAGGTGGTCTGCCTCTAACTGTTTTCCCGGTAACATTCCAAATGGAACCTCTCGTTTGACTGACAGGTCACCACTCAGCCACTGCTTCTGCCTTTTGCACACTTCCCAATTTCTCTCTTCCACAGTAGGTACACTAAAAATGTCCCAAGAGTGGGTGAAATTTGGCTAAACTTAGTTAGCTAGCAGGCATCAACCAGTAAGATCCTAACCATTTCAATTTTACATTTTAATAAACACTTATTAAGCACCTGCTGCATACAAAGCACTGGGGATACAAAGATGAAATGGTCTCTGCTCTCAAGGAGCTGACATCCTACGAGAATAAAACAACAAATACTCACGTAAGTATAGTACAAATTGAGGAGAAAGAAATCATAACCACTGGGGAATCCAGGAAGACTTTAGAAAGGAGGTAGCCCCTGAGCTGAACCCTAAAGGAAGATGAATTCTGAGTGCCAACGATGAGAAGGGAGAGCAACCACTGCTACTGTTGTGTAACTAACTACTGCCAGGTATCATGCTCTCTCGGGCTTATATCAATTAGGAAGCTTAATTGTAAAATATTAATGCAGCCTGCACATATAGATTTTTGATCATGTGATCCATTGTTAAAAAACTTAGAGAACCGTAATCTGGTTCATTATTATCCATTAACTCCTTAACTTTTGAAATTATTAGCTATCACCTTGGAAACCTGGAGACAAACCAGGCAGCTGAGGACTGGCAAGGAAATGAAGGAACATTCCTCTATCTTCTGCAGTCAAGTTGAACACAGTCCCACATGCCAAAGGGAGAATTCACTCCCAAGTGACACTATTTAACATTTTGGGAAAATGTTTCAAAGACGCCACTCTGGAACTTTATACTTAACTTAAGAAGAACAATAGGTCCCAGGAAGCTTAAAATGCATGGTAACTATTTAAGGCACAAAGAGTTGTATGGCTATCTTCTACCCTGGAGGTCCTTGTGCCTCAATCACACATTATCAATATCAGCTGAATATTGATCACAGAATTAAAAGAGGCAATATAAGCTTACTTATCTAATAACAAATGACTAATCAGAATTATTATTTTTTTAAACCTTTACCTTCCTTCTTAGAAAGAATACTGTGCATTAGTTCCAAGGCAGAAGAATGGTGAAGACTAGGCAAAGGAGGGTAAGTGACTTGTCCAGGTTCACACAGATGGGAAGTGTTTGAGGTCAAATTTGAACTCAGGACCTCTGGCTCTCAATCCACTGAGCTGCCAAACTATTTCCTTATCAAAATTATTATTGTGTTCTTTGCAAAGGGAAAAAAAAGGCTTCTCATGCTTGGAAATATCATCTAGTATCTCTGCTGCAGCCCCGCTACCTATGACAAGTTATTTGATCTTTCTGGGTCAAAAGATCACAGAGCTAAAGGAAGAATCCAAGCTTCTGGACAATGGTTCAGAAATAATATTTCCCCTATTTTATTTTGTCTCTCCAAATATTTCTAGAGAAACTGAAAAGAAGGTTTTAAAAATATCCTCCTGCACCATTCCATCCAGGAGAGTTTTTATTCTATTTAGATGAAAATGCCACTGAGAAGACCTTAAGCTTCTAGAAGTTAACATCTTATTTCCACATTTCAAGAGATCTGTGTCCCTACATGGATATAATCCCTTCAGTTCCCAGCAGTTGGGTTTCCTGAATTAGTTATCTGATGGCTATTCTCCTAGGGATGATTTCTCTGAATTTAGCTAATCTAGTTCTGGAAGGACAAAACTCAGTTCATCACCATCTCAAATTCTTAAACCTTTGCATGTTTGGGGGACCTGAAACTATTTTACCTCATGTTGGATCTGAAGAACCCAGCATTGCCTGTGGGTCAGGAGCAGCAGCAATTTCATGGAATATCTAGTGGTTATTGCTTAATACTGTAACAATCTGGAAAAGGACTAGTGGGTGAGTAGGTCTGGTGAGAGAGAGGAAAAGGCATCTGCTAGTAGAGATGAAAGATCACCAAAAGAACCAAGTCCCAATCATGCAGCGTGCTGGATATGGCCATGGTGGTCCATGGAATGGGAGAAATGTGAACAATTTGAATCAACTGTTCCTTATGCCTAGGGAGCTCTTGGTTATAATTTACCAGGCTGTTGGAAACTGCATGACATCATGATGGTAGTAAATTACAGTGGTGAATTCCCAAGGAGAATTCAAAAAACACAGAAGCCACCCTAACCACAGTTTAAGGAATCCTCACCCAATCTCATAAACATTTTAAAATGTTACAAGTGGCAGGTGCCAAAGAAAATTGCATTTCACCCCCATCTTCTCCCCTACTCCCAAAAGAAAAGAAATTTTAAAAATTAGAAGGGAAAAATCTCCCCATATTTTCCCAGTATTTTAGCTATAAATTTCTTTATAACTAGTGCACCCATTAAATTAATCCTATGTGATATTAAAGTGATTAGGTCTGCAAAAAAAAAATCATCAACTGAAATGAGCTCTAAGACTCAATACAGGGCAATACCCCAGTTTCCCATCAATTTCTTCCTGATGTATGGGCAGAGATGGGAGTGCTTTTGCTCAAAGTTGGCTTCCAATCACTCCCATGATTCTCAATTAGGTAGAAATTTTAGGAGCAGCAAAAATTACAGAAGAATGCGGCTTCATCAGTCATTTCCCCAGCAGGAACAGCAGTGATTTGAAGAGCTTTAGCACTCTGAAGGTCAAGATTAAAAACCAAGTAATTTATTACCACTGATTTAGAGATTAACATTGTGCCAATTAATCAATTACTCAATATGAAGAATTGACAATTAATTGACATTTCACTTCCAACCTGGCAAAGCTTTTTGATTTCCATGATGAATAATAGAAAATTACTAAATTGAAAGGTTATGGGTGGTTTTTTTTTTTTGTTACCACTAAAAAATGAAAAATAAAAGCATACAGAATGATAACCTTTCATAGCATCTTAATGTATAATGCATTGGCTATATTTTTCTATCAGTAAACAATCTAATTTAATTAAGCAGATTGATCTTTAACACTGCAAAAATTGTAATTAAATCTATTTTGGTTACTTGGGACATTTCCTCCTCTTTCCCCTTCTGATAAAACTAGTCCTTTAGATGGTGGTACAAATGAATCTATATTTCTCATTGTTACTATCATCAAATTTACATTCTTCCTAATATTGAAAAAACTATATAATAATTCTAGCTAGTACTTATGTGGTACTTTTGATTCTCAGAATGAGTCTATGAGGTAGGTGCAATTATTATGTCTATTTTACAGATGAGGAAACTGAGGCTGAGATACTTGCCCAGGGTTACAAAGTTAGTAAGTATCTGAAATAGAATTTGAACTCAAGTCTTCCTGATTCCAAATCTCATATTCCTATCTATTGAGCCCATGACTCAATTTTTCATTACTCCTAAACTTCAGCTGGGCCAAGTCTCCTGACTGATTCACTCCCACCATGATATGTCCCTTTGCAACTTTGCTAATGCTATACATAGACCCTATTTGGAATGCCCTCTCCCTCATAGGATCAGAGCACAAAGAAACTTTAGAGAAACAAAGTCAGTGAGGTGAAGAAACTTGGCCACGGTCACACAAGTAGCAAGTGTCAGGATTCAAACTTTGATCCCCTGACTCCAAATCCAGGACCTTTTCCATTCTATGATGCCTGCCTTTCTCCAAATAATCCAGACCCTCCCCATTCTACAAGGTCCACTTTGAGTGAAAAGACTACAATATTTGTAGTCAGAGGACCTGGGTTCGAATCTTACTCCTGCCACCTACTACTTGTATGATCTTGGATGAGTTTATTAATCTTTCCAGGTCATCATTTCATCAATAAAATGTGGGAGTTTAACTTCACGAACTCTAAAGACCTTCTCAGCTCTGGATCTGTGATCCTATTATTCTGACCAACATTGATATTTCTCTTCTCTGAACTTCTAATAACTTTAATAGTTTGCATCACATCATTGAGCACTTAATCGAATACCATACATATTGCATTGCTCTCTAATTGTTTCTTGTGCCTTTCTGACTCTCATTTCTCTAAACAAGATGGAAGATGTTTCAGAGCAAGGATGACTCAGTTCAATTCAACAAACATTTATTAAGCACCAAATATATGCAAAGATGACTGTAACCAATGCAGAGAAATCTGGATTTGAGTCAGGAAGACTTGGGTTCAAATCTCATTTCTGGTATATAGTGGATGTGTGACCTCACTGAACAAGCCATTTAACCTCCTACTGCTCCAGGTGATTCTCTAGGTTAGAGAAACTCTTAACTTGGGGTCCATGAACTTGTTTTGGGGGGAAAGGGCTAGTATTTTGAAAATTAAATTTCAATGTAATTGGTTTCATTTGTAATACAATGTATTTTTTTATGCATTTAAAAACATTACTTTGGGACAGCTTGGGGGGTGGGGTCAATTGAAAGAGAGCCAGGCTTGGAGACCTGAACTCCTGGGTTCAAATCTGATCTCAGACACTTCCTAGCAAGTCAGTTAACCCCCACTATCTAGCCCTTACCATTCTTCTACCTTGGAACAGATACTTAGCTGATTCTAAGAGAGAAGGTAAGGATTAAAAAATAAATAAAGAAAAGTAAAAACATTATTCTGAAAAGAGGCCTACAGGCTTTACCACACTGGCAAAGGAATTCAGGATACCCAAAAAGCTAAGAAACTCTATATAAGACTATAAATTGCAGAAAGATACCAAACTTCATTGGTAGAGGCAAAACCTCATTTGGGCCTGATGAAATCACAAGTATCACTATATCTATATATTAAGTCTCTAGTAAATATACCATTTAATATATTTGTACTAGTGTAATGGGGAAGCTAGTTGGCACATTGGATAGAGCACCAAGCCTGGACAGGAAGTTCAAATCTTGTGTGACTCTAGACAAAATCACTCATCTCTTTTCGCCTCAGTTTCCTCATCTGTCAAATGAGCTGGAGAAGGAAATGTCAAACCACTCCAGTATCTCTGCCAAGAAAACTCCAAACAGGGTCACAAAGAGTAAGACATGACTGAAACAACTGAACAACAACATGTAAATAAAGATGTATTTGTACATACATATGTACATATGAACATACATATATGTGTGTATTTATGTAAGGTAGGGATTGGGATTAGATCTGTGATTACAGTGGCAAAGGAAACTCCCAGAGAATGAAATTATGCAAGGTCTTGGAGGAAATATAAAATCTAAGGAATATAACTCAGTGGTAGTCCAAAATATTACTTTAAGTGTATTAGTGCAAGACAAGTTCTATGGGAGGTTGAAAGGGAAAGGTTTTTACTGATTGAGGGGTGGGGTGTGACAGAGGGTTTGCACATAAGAAAAAATGCCAGGCTGAAGAGTTGGTGGATCTGCTCACCTCGAAAGGGGAGGGGTCCCAGGAGGTCTGGAATGTTGAGGAGTCAGAAAATTCTGGCTGGGATTTCAGTTGGATAGCTCTCCCAAACTTGAGAAGCCTAGGAGGAGAGGTCTGGTCAAACCTTTCTCCTGGGATATACCCATTTTTTTCATCTCATGATGACTGGACATTCTTCCCCCCCAATTCCCAAACTGAAGGAAGATATGAAGAAAGATATTTGAGCCTTTGTCAAAACTGAACCTCACAACTCCTGGTGCCCTGGGTCTGAACTGTGGCCAAGGAGCCAAACTCAGGGTCAGCCAACCTGACTGTCTCTCAGGGGGTTTAGGCTGCCAAAGCCTGAGTTTCCCCCAAACTCGAGGAGGGAGGGAAAAGGGCTTTAGTTAGAGAAAGGAGCCCCCTTTTCCCCCATTTTCCTTTCCCATTCTTTTCCCTGCCAGCCATTCCTTTGTATTACCCTCATTGAATTAATTGACATTAAAGTGGTTATCCTTTCCCAAATTTGAATCAAGTGTGAGTGAAGCAGCTTAAGGAGAAGAGACATTTTCCTAAGAAGAAACATTTTAAGCTGTAGTAGTGGAGGGGGACACGAGCCCATCTGTGAGAGCAGCCATATTTGAGGAGGGAAGGCTGAAGGGGGAAATTCTTCAAACCCCCTCTCCTCTTTCTGAGCCAACCATAAACATCAGCTGTCTCTCCTAGATCCTGTGTCTCTTACCACCCACACACCTTCTCCATTACAGGGGGAATGGGAGGCTTCCTAAAAGTGATAGTGATTTCTGAGTCAAACTTTATAAGATAGGTAAACATTGAACAGGTTGAAGAAGATATTCCAGATATAGGAAAGAAAGTCCCAGAAGCAAGAAAAAATAAGGCTTGCATCTGAGAGGATGAGTGGCTGGAGCTTTGAATACACTTCCTACTTCTCATCCTTTGATACTGGCATATATCTGTGAGATCATCTAAAGGGTTTCTCCCTCCAATGGTGCTTATTGGAGTCCATCCATACCACCTCATCCAACTTTTGTCCATTCTTTCAAATAATGCATACAATTTTCTGGGGCCTTTCTTCCAGATTTCTTGACATGAGATAGATAGATAGATAGATAGATAGATAGATAGATAGATAGATAGATAGATAGATAGGTAAATAGACATATTGACAGATAGATAGATAGATAGACTGACAGGCAGGCAAGCAGATAGACAGATAGACAAATACAGACTGACAGATAGATTGACTGACTACCCACTCTCCTTTTGTGGTCCTATGTTTTTCTAATAACATCCTTTCAGTTGCTTCTCCTGTGCAACTTTTCATTGTTTAATATGTTGTAGCCTTCTCATGCTTGTCATATGCCTTTCCATTTCCTTTTACCTCACCTACAATTTTAATTCTTCTGAGAACATAGTATTCCATGAAATGTCACCATGTGGCATCATTGGAAGAATATGAACATTTAAAAGATGAGTCTCCATGTCAGGAAGACCCTTGGGGTCATTAAAAGCAATTCATAGTTTTCCAAAGGACACACAATAATAATTGCTAGTATTCATATTTTATTTTAAGGATTGCAAACAAATATCACCTTACTTTATCCTCACAACAACTCTGGGAGGTATATGTTATCATTATCCTAATTTTACATATGAGGAAACTGAGGAAAACAGGTTAAGTGACTTGCTTGGGTTACATCAGTGTCTGATGCCAAATTGGAATTCAGGTGTTACTGATTCTAGGATTGCTACCAAGCTGCCTAGATATAGATACTCTCTATTCCCTTTCTCTTATTCAGTTTTGGGTCTGGTTCATTGTCCATTTTCATTGTCTTTCCAAAATATGTGTACTACATTTATAACCCAAATAGAATCACCTGTCAGCACCTAGAGGGGGAAAGGAAGGGAGGAAAAGAGATATGTTCAATCAGAATTTAGGAAAATTTGTGTAGAAATTTAATACATGCCATTAGTAAAAAAAAAGAATATATATGTATATGTATGTCTGTGTGTGTGTAAACCAAAAAACCCCAAATATGTGTACTAATGTTTGGTATATCCAACCATTGATTGGTATCATATTATAGACAATAGGCATTCTTTATCCACTTAGTTTGTCCTGTGTAGATGATTAAGCAAACTCTGTTGAGTAATTAGAGATTCCATATAGAAGGCTCTGCTGCATTCTAGGGCTTGATGAAATGAGAACAATACCAAACACACGTGGAGGACTTCACAATCTATAGAAAATCTCTTTTCCATTCGGACTCTATATTGGAAATCCTCCATCATAGTGGCGAATACCTTTGTTAAGCATACGTATTTCTGTTTTATACTTCTCTCTCTCTTTTTTTAACCCTTACCTTCCATCTTGGAGTCAATAGTGTGTATTGGCTCCAAGGCAGAAGAGCAGTAAGGGCTAGGCAATGGGGGTCAAGTGACTTGCCTAAGGTCACACAGCTGGGAAGTGTCTGAGGTCAGATTTGAACCTAGGACCTCCCATCTCTAGGCCTGACTCTCAATCCACTGAGCCACCCAGCTGCCCCCTTTATTCTTCTCTTGATATGAAATTCAGAAATTTGTCAAAGCTATCTCTGTTATCCTGTCTTTCAAAGGATCTTATGTTATTCAAAGGACCAAGTGCATGAGAAACATTGTGAAAGAAGAGTCTTTAAAGGGGACTTTTTGCTCTATCAAATCAAATGCTTTTAAAAACAATCAGTAAACAATTACCACAGTGGGAACTTCTATTTTCTATACTTTTCAGTCACTTGTGTACCTGTAAAAATGTTGTTTGCTAGAGAATATCACTTGTGAAAGCCTGCCTATTCCTTATATTTTCATCAAAGATGCCCTAAGTAAGAGTATGGATTATTTTCTTACAGATTTCGTAGAGATGGAAAAGTAGGCATATGGGTCAATAGTTACTTATATGTTATCATTTATCCTCCTTTTTTGTAACAATATGGACCATCTGTTTTTCCAAGGATTTGAAATCCTCCCCCTCTTTTAGGAACTTTCAGAATCAATCCCTCAATGCTCTCAAGATTGTATTGACTCCAGGACACTGTCTACTTTGTATCTACTTGGCCTAGCCCTGTTACCCTTCCTATATGTTTTCTTTAGTGCCATTTCAGCTTCCTCATGCAACACATTGAGGATTGTGGTATTAAAGTCCAAAAATTGGTTAATCCACTATAATCTATAGAAAAACAGTTTTCTTCCTCTAGAAATATTAATTGATGTCTTTCATTTTTTAATCTGTTGTCTTCTTTCTAGTTTCATCCTAGGAAGATCTGACTTAGTTGAGTTTCTAATCAAGCTTTCTATAAACTTGTTTTCCCTTCATTGCTATCCACTATCTTATGATCTTCGACTATCTTTTTCTCCATAAGATTTTGTAAATAAGTTTCAGTTTTCAGTCAGCACTGCACTTAGCTGCCATATCTTTGCACTTGGTAAGGAGTGGAGGTGATTTCTAGTCTACTTTGGTCATCTCCTGGTGGTGATTCATTGACACTGATTGTCTTCCTTAGAAAATGATGATCATTTACACGGAGGACTTTTCTCTTATCAAGGATTTTTAGACACCGATAGCTTGTTTTGACCAGTATAAAAATCTGTTTTGTTTGATATCACATGTATAACCTTTTTTCAAACCACTTCCTGTCTCAGGGAAGGAATAAGGGAGGAAAGGAAGGGGAGACTTTATTTATTTATTTATTTTTGTTTATTTATTTTTGGTGTGGGAAATTTTATTTAATTAATTAATTTGCAGTATTTTTCCATGGTTACAAGATTCATGTTTTTCCCCTCCCTTCCTCCCACTCCCTTCCATAGCTAACGTGCAGTTCCACTGGGTTTTACATGTGTCATTGATCAAGACCTATTCCCCTATTATTGATCATTGCGCCAAGGTGATCATTTAGAGTCTATATCTTCAATTATATCCCCATTGAACCATGTGATCAAGCAGTTGTTTTTCTTCTGTGTTTCCTCTCCCACAGATCTTTCTCTGGATGTGGATGGCGTTCTTTCTCATAAGTCCCTCAGAATTGTCCTGGATCGATTGTACCACAGTGTATCAGTCTCTGTGTATAATGTTCTCCTGGTTCTGCTCCTTTCATTCATTCATAATAATTCCCGGAGGTCATTCCAGTTTGAATGGAATTCAGAAGGATAGAATTTGGAACTTAAAATTTTTGAAAATGAATGTTTAAAATTCTTTTTGAAAATTGAAAAAATAAAAAGTTGAAAGACTTAAAAACATGCTTGGAGAAGACAATGGAAAGGCTAAATGTTTGGGGACTCACTTTTCAAATTAGTCACAGCTTTCTCCGCAATCAAAGCTATTAAATTCTTTACCTGTAAAAAAAATAAAACAAACCTAACAACATCAATAGTTTCTTTAAACAGGTCAAACCAGAGTTGTCTTAACTGTATACTTTATGTTTTTGTTTGAATTATATATCAATGTAATGCTATTGATAATCCAACATTTTTTATATTTTAAAATGTGACCAATTTATTTTTGGATAATGTTTTTTTGATAATTACTATGTCCAATGCCTGCTGGATTTCCTTTTAAAGTACTCATGATATAGAACAGTGATGGGCAACCTTTTGAGCTTGGTGTGTCAAAATTCGCCAAAAAACCAAGTATAACTAGAGTGGTGTGTCACTTTGAGAAAAAAAAAACCCATAATTTCACAATATTTATAATTAAAATAACAAAAATGTATAATTGCAACACATAACTGTATTTAATAAACCAAAAATGAATTATTTAACTTACCTGCTTAGTGACTTCATTGTTCATCTGTCAGTTGATTTCTTTTGTTGGTCTTGATATTATTTAACTTGTGTGGGGTGCCATGAACTAAGATAAGTGAGGGGGAGGGGGAATCCTTTAACTAATCTGCCTATTAGTGACTTTTTTTTGTTGCTGAATTTCATTGGCTAACTCTATAATTGAAGGTTGGTATTTTGTACACTTCAAACCCAAGTAAGCACTACTAACTTCATCTGTTAATCTGTTTCTTTTGTTGGTTTTGATATTATTTAACGCTGAGAATAAGGTCTCACAAAAGTATATAGAGGAAAAATTGTAAGTAAAGCCATTGCTATATTTTTCAGGGTGCTAAAAGTGTCTGGTAATCAGTTCCAGACACTCTTCCATTGTATTTGGGCCGGAGCCCCGCCTAGTCTTCCGCTGGCCTGGCTCCTCCACAGATGGTTGGTCTGAGGGTGCTTCGAGAGCAATGCCTGCCACCTGCCACCTTGCCTGCCTGGGCTTCTTCCTCCCAACCTCCTTCTCCCTGCCCCAGAGGGAGCCCCACAGGCCCTAGACACCTGGCCAGAGCCTCCCGCTGCTTGCCTTCGGACCCCAAGGCCAGCGCTTGGAGCAGCCCTCCCACTCCGGGTTGGGCTGGGGCATGGCCACAGCCACGACTGCAGGCGTTCACAGCTCCCTGGGTGGCTCCTGGCCCTGAGGCGAGCGGAGCCCCTATGTGGCCTCGTGTCATCGAAAATGGCTATATGTGTCACTGCTGACACACATGACATAGGTTTGCTATCATGGATATAGAAGCACAATATATAGGGGGCAGCTGGGTGGCTCAGTGGATTGAGAGCCAGGCCCAGAGATGGAAGGTTCTGGGTTCAAATATAACCTCATATATTTCCTACCTGTGTGACCCTGGGTAAGTCACTTGACCCACACTGCCTATGCCTTACCACTCTTTTGTTTTGGAACCAATATGCAGTATTGATTCTAAGACAGAAGGTAAGGGTTTAAAAATATATGTATATAGGATTCCATGTAGTCTACAAATTTTTGTCCTCTTTAGTTTCCTAGTCTCAAACTGTTTTCCAATATGTTTTTCTCCATTCTCCTCTTTGCATGGAAGTCATTGAGTCTTAAAGTATATTTTGTTTAATTTAGAGGATCATCCAGAGTTCTAGGGGCAGCTAGGTGGTACCATGGATAGAGCACTGGCCTTGGAATCAGAAAGATCCCTTTTTATGAGTTTGAATCCAGCCTCAAACAAATCTAGCTATTTGGTCCTAGGCAAGTCACTTAAACATGTTTCCTTCAGTTTCCCCATCTGTAAAATGAGCTGGAAAAAGAAATGGCAAATCACTCCAATATCTTAGCTAAGAAAACCCTAAAATGGAGTCATGAAGAGTTGGATGTGACTGAAAGGACTGAACAATAAAACCTGAGTTCTGCTGTTCTTCTTCTATGATTCAAATATTTGATGTGACTCATGAAAGAATTCTAACTAGGTGCTTTCTACCCTGGTTAGGGGGGGAATGGGCCTGCTGCTTAGCCAGGGTTTGGCAAAGCTGTGGGCAGGAATGGTCAGTCAGGCTGATTGGACTGTTCTCTAGGCTATGGGCAGGGAGCAGTTTCTCCACCAAGTCCCCTTAATTAAGGCAGCTGGGCCAGTAGGAGAGAAGCAGGCAGGCCAGGGTGTAAAATTAATTACAGCTGCCAGAGGCTCAGAAGGCCGAAGGAGAGCTAGAGGAATGAGCTGCAGCTGGGCAACTGGAGTAGGGGTTTGAAAACTTCCAGCAGAAAAGCAACTTTGATTGCAAACCAGGAGCAGTTTTAAACCGCCAGGTTGCTTGGCTATAAACTGGCTGCTGGCTTTAAAAAAAAGCCGAGTTCTAGAGTCCCTTTGTGGTCGCCAAAAAGGTAAAGATTAAAATTAATACCTCAAGTATTATATTTAATAATATTTATTAAATATTTATCTTTAAGTATAAGGAAGTAAGGCTAGCAAAAACCAAGAGCCATTCCTCCCTCCTTCCACATGGATCCAGAGAGAGAGTGTAGGTGGAAACAGAAACTTAAAACTCCCCCCATGTAAGGAGAAGCACAAACAGGAAAAGGAAAAGGGGGTTGTGGGAAATATAGTCTCTAGGGTTCAAGATTCTAAATCAATATAGACCTAACACTAGGGGTTGTTTATCATTACTAGTATTGTGATTTTTATTGTTAATAATAATAAGGCTAGCACTTATACAATGTTTTAAGGTTTGCTAAGTACTTTACAAATATGATCTAATTTGATCCTCTCAGCAACCTGTAAAGCAGTTTATTCTGTTAACCAGAGTGAAAGAAAGAACTGTGACTGGAGAAAAATTCTAATTACTTATTTCTATAACAAGCCAAGGATGTTATATAATTAAACCTGAGCCTTGAAACCTGCTCAATACAAAGATGATTGCACCTTCAATCTGGGGGAGGTTTAGAAGTCCCTCAGGCTAGACTTTGGACAAAGAGAAAGAGCAACATCTGTACAGTGCCTTCTGTATACTATATCCTAAATAAAGGTTTGTTGTATTGAACTGATGCTATTGGGCAAGTGATGGCTCAAGGGGAAGGTCCTGGTGTTCTTCCTTCCTTCAGCAAGTACAACCTAGAAAAATGGAGATAATAGCTGTAGTATCTACTGTACTACACTGTGTATGGCCCCCCAAAAGCCTTAATGAAGTTTTTACCATCACTGTCATCATCCTAAGTAAAACTAGTTAATATCTAAGGTCTCTTCCATTTGTAGCATTCTGTGATTCTATAATGACTAGGTCCTGGAGTATTAAAAGGAAGAAACAAATGGAGGGCAGCAGGACAAAGAGTGAGAAAGGAGGAATGGCATGAACTGGGAGAAGAGAATATGAGAAAGGAGGAATTGTCCTGAACTGGGAACAGTGGAAAAGGGAGGTGCAAGTTGGAGTTTGTACTAGAGAAAACAGAGGAACCCAGGGAGGTGGGGGCTGGGGGAAGAGTGTCCAGAAGGGTAAAGGACCCTAATGGGGGAAAGGGCTGCAGAAAAGGAATCAAGGAAGACACTGGAGTATTTGCCTCCTTTTCCCTTTCTCCTAGGGCCAACTCTGAAGAGAAATAGGGCAGGAGTCACAGGACTCAGAACTCACAAGGAACTCAGGCTTATATTACAATGAATGCCTTACAAAATGTTTGTATATATCATGTCATTTCATTTTCACAACAACTCTTTGTGAACCGAATTTTACACACACACACACACACACACACACACACACACACTTTTTGTTGGGATCCTTTTGTTTTTTTCAGTCACATCTGACTTGGGACTCCTTTTGTTTTGTTTTTTTTTTTTTTTGTTTTTTGTTTTTGACAAAGACACTGGAGTGGTTGTCATTTCCTTCCTCCAGATGAGGAAAGTGAGACAAACGGGATTAAGTGACTTCCTCAGGGTCACATAGCTAGTACGTGTCTGATTCTGAATTTGAACTCAGATTTTCCTGATTCCAGATCTGGTATTCTATCTATAGCACTATATAGCTGCCCCACATATATGTACATGCATGTACCTATATAAAGATATACGTGTGTATATATTATACATATATGCATATACATATGTAGAGTGGTATAAAATAACCCCCATTTTGCAGGTAGCATTATTGTATCTCAGAGAGATTGAATTGCTTATCCAAGGTCACATAACAAGTAAATGGCAGAACTAGGACCTGAACTCAGGTCTTTAGACTTCAAATGCAGTGCTCTTCCCACAATACAATGACATATTGTCTTTCTTCCACAGAAAGAGGAAATGTTTATTCTTACCATCTTATGGGCAGTAACCAGGAGCTGCAGGATTAAAAGATTCTTCCCCAGGATGCTTAGCACTTCTACACCAAATTGTTCTTTGGGCATATTTGAGAAGTAGGCCAATCACATAATTTCTCTTAATTAGCAAAGCAATTTCTCTCAAGCCTGAGAGTCCTAAAGTTAAAACTAGGATTCCAAGTTCTCTTTTTAGCTCACTGTTCATGAAAAGGGAGATTAAAAAAAAAAGTATAACTGTAATGTGCCCTACACTGAATATTTGCCTCAGATCCAACAGGGGAAAGTGGAAGAGTGAGACAGAGCATTAGCATTTAAGTAGCCTGTTAATGTCTGGAAACCAAAACAGTCACAGAACAGCAATAAAGTACCTCTTCAAATATTGCTGGAGGATGTCCATAAAGAGGATATAATGAAAAGGACTGCCCAAATGTGCAAGGATAATATAGTTAATGTATTACTTCTTTTATTATTTTATCATCTTTCATTAATTGCTGGCTTCATGCCGACAGGACTTGGTTCTACAGAAAGGGCTTTTAGTCAAATGTCCTAAATGAAACTAGCACTTAGAACCTGAGAACAAGGTTGAACCAAGGTTCACTTGACTTCACTAAATCTTGGAGGGGAGAGGAGGAAGAAGAAAGGGGGAGGGAATTCTGGATCAGACAATCATAGATTCAGAATTAGAAGGAACCTTAAAGGTCACTTCCTTCAATCCCTTCATTTTACAGATAAGGAAATAGAGGTGAACTGCGCAAGGTCATCCAGCTAGTAAAGGAAGGAGCTAGGATTTGAACCAAGGACTTCTAACTCCCTGTCTGGTAGTCCCACTGCAGTCTTGTGAGAGTGTGATGAATCCCTTGGAGTATTTGAACTAATACCACAAATTTGGAAACTTGATGGTATGATGAATAAGTATAGAGAAAATGTCAAAAGTAATGGTCTGATAGAGCTTGGAGAGAGAAATCACTGTTTTCTAAAGAAATCGGAGAAGGGAAATGGGGCATCTGAACCAGACCTTGAAGAAGATAAGGATGTCAACATATAGAGATTGGAATGAGGCACCCCCCCCCTTCCAGGCATGGGGATGCCAATGGAAGTGGGCAAGACAGGATTGAGGAATGCTCTATAGTCCAGTTTGGCTGGAGTTTAAACCATAAGAAGTAATACAATAGAATAAGACTGAAAATTAGTTTAGAGTTAGACCACAAAGAGCCTTGAGGACTAAACGAAGGAATTCGTACTTTCTTGGGAATTTCCCCACTTTGGAAGGCTAATGTTGCCAATAGTCCTGATATGCTAATCCCATAGTTTGGGCTTCTCATCAATTATCTTACCTATGACTGAACTTAGACCAAGTCTCCCACTCCCAGAAAACTACTGTGAGTCATGATTATATATGGTAGAAGGGGAAGATGGCAGTCAAAATAAGGAAAACTGAGTCTTTGGTAGAAGAGGAAAAGAAGAATCTAAAATGGGGATTCTATGTAAAATTGCTATCAATATGGTGGTATTCCTTTGATCCCATAGGAGCTTGAGCAGAGAACAGCTGTTCAGAACCAAGCCATCCCTTGTTCCTCTGGGGGCTCCTCATTATGATCTTATCTATTTCTCTAGCCCCTTCTTTTTTTATTTATTCTCAATATAATAAGATTTTATTACTTACTATGTGCCAGGCACCACCTGAGCTGTAGGCTCAGGAGAAACAAATACAAGTGAAAACAATTGCTCCCTGCCATCAGGTAGCTTACATCCTGATGGGTAAAGACAATGTGCAGAAGGGTGCTAAAAAGCAAGAGGGGGAAAGGGAACCCCCCTGGGAGCAGAGTGCCAAATTACAGAAGGTTAAAAGCAGTGCAGGGAGGGATAAGGAAAAGGATGAGGTGTGATGGTATTAGGGCTATAACCATCCTTCCTGTTCTATTTGGAGATTGCTAGACCTCACTAATACAATTCTGAGCTTTTCCCTCCTTCCTCCACTGATGTCTTAATGTCTTCAGCTTTTGGGTTTAGCAATGAATTCTTCTGGGTAGAATTCTATTCTTGGAAACAGCATAGATCATAGAAAGAGGACTGATTTCAAAGTCAGAGAATCCAGGTTCAAATTCTGCCTCTTGGTCTCACCATATGTGTGATCTTGATTAACTCATTCTTTCTCTTCAAGCCTCATTTACCTCATTTGAGAAAATGAAGGGATTGAACTCAATGACCTCTGAGGTCCCTTCCAGATCCAGAACTGTTAATGGAGGTTTAGCGAATTGCCCAAAGTCACACTTCTAGGAAGTGTCTGAAGCCAGATTTGAACCCTGGATCTCTTGGATCTCCTGTATTGAGGCCTGGTTCTCAATCCACTTAGCCACCTAGCTGTATCTCAGCTAAGAGAGTTCCCAGTGGAAAGTGCCAGTCTTGCAGTCAAAGACACTGGGTTCTAATCCTCACTGTGATTTAGCCCCAGTACAACCTCTGGCAAATCACTTCCTCTCTTATCTGTAAAAATAAGGCAGGTGAACTAGATCCTTCCATGTCCAAGCTATGTTCTTATAGACACATTAGTCTGTATATGTCAGACTGACTCCTTTCTGTCCAAACTCCTCTGTCATCTGCTCCATCACTGTTCTTCTCTTCCTTTTAATGGCCAACTCTAGGGGTGTAGCCCAGTTAGATGCAATGGCTATGATTCCATTAGTCATTCTCAATGCCATACCAGTGGTACAACCCTAGGGCAAGACAAGTAATCCAAAACTTGTCTGGGGGCATTTTGCATCTTGTTATGGAGACATTATCAATGCTAGAATATCTTCATAAGGAAGGAAACAAGAATTTAATAAAACCTACAAGTTCCAAAAAATGTGTTTTGTGCTTTATAGATCTCAAAACAGTTTTAGGGAGTAGGTGCTATTCTTGTCCCATTTTTATGGTTAAAGAAACTGAGGCAGAGTTAAGTAACCTTGCCAGATTCACACAGTATCTGAGACTGGATTTAAACTCAGGGCTTCCTTATTCCTAGCCTAGTACTCTATTGTGCTACCTAGCTTCCTCTTATATAAACCAGCAAATGGGGGCCATCACACTTTGTATAAAGAGACATTATCAGAGTTCTTGCCCAGGCTATGACGTATGTTCTACTATGCCATAGATAGATAGATAGATAGATAGATAGATAGATAGATAGATAGATAGATAGATGAATGGATAGATAGAAGGATAGGTAGCTAGACAGACATAGATAGATAGTTGAATGGATGGAGAGAGAGATGGATGGATAGACAGAAGGATAGAGTTAGACAGACAGATAGATGATTGGATAGATAGATAGATAGATAGATAGATAGATAGATAGATAGATAGATAGATAGATAGATGGATGGATGAATGAATGGATAGAAAGATGGATAGATAGATAGATAGATAGATAGATAGATAGATAGATAGATAGATAGATAGAAGGATAACTAGCTAGATAGGCAGACAGACAGATAGATGGTTGGATGGATAGATAGAGAGAGAGATGGATGGATAGACAGAAGGATAGATAGCTAGATAGACAGATAGATAGGTTGGATAGATAGATAGATAGTAGACAGTAGACAGACAAACTGATAGATAGACAGAGATAGACAGATAGATAGGTAGACATAGGTAGAAGTATATATATATATATACATGTAAATATATATAATACATATATGCATATATACATTCTTGCAAGTGTACATATCTATAGATGCAGAGTATATACACATATAGCATATTATATATGTTCTATACTATATAATAGTATATAAACATGTAGTATATAGGCATTTATATTATATATACATATTTATGCATATATTTCTTTTATGCATATTATACATTTATATATGTATACACATATACATATATATACACATACATATATTTACACCTATAGACAGAGGGGGATATTATATACAGGTATAATATATGGTATCATATATATGCCTATATATGTACATATACATATAATATATAATTATATATTATATAATTTCATGCAGATATATAGATATAATATACATATGTGTATATATATAGGCTTGAAGTATAAGACAATGCACATATAGATATGGAGTGTAGCATGTATCCATACCTAGTACATATGCATGGGGGTCTAACATATTCACATATAGAATATAGACACAGAATATAGATTATATACTTATAATCACTACCCCCAGTGCAAAGAGACAATGCCTTAGCAAACCCACTTCATCTTTTTTGGCCTGACCTCTTCCAAATTAGATTGACTTTAGAAAATTCCAAGGTTCTTATAATAACCCCAATCTTCAATTTTTTTAATACCACCAGTCTTCTTGTGACATTGTATGAGTACAAGACATGGAACATCAATGACGCCAGTGAATTAAAACTGAAGATAGCCTAAGATGATGATGGAGGGTGGAGGCAAGCTTCAATCATTACAACAAAGGAATTATGCAGAAGTAGGGCAAAAAAGGTCAGAAATACATGCTCAAAAAAACAAGATAGGCTAGTTGAATGGTAAGAGGGATAAATAAACAATACGTTATGGGTTCAATTGTCATCATCTCATTGTCAAAAGAAACCAAGGATGATCCCTCCCATTGACAATGTTGAACATGTATTCTTCAATATACATACATATTTACTTATTTATAAATTATATACAGTATGGTATAGTATATAGTACAACAGCCTCCAATCTAAGAAGACCTGGGTTCAAGTATCATCTCTGATAAATACTGGCTGTGTGCCCCTCAGCAAGTAGCTTAACTTCTCAATGCTATGAGCAACTCTCTAAGTAGCGGAGAAAGGGCCAAACCTGTAATAACATCCCTATTTTAGAATAGAATAAAATTCTGTGCTATTAGAGTTTTACATAGAGTAGAATTCCCATAGATTTACAGAAAAAATACGAGCTTAGCCTACTTATTGAAGACCCTTTGTGATGTCGGTAGGCCCTGTCAGTCATGTCTCTTTATAGGTATTGGATATTTGGCATAGATGCTGGAGTGATTTGCCATTTCCTTCTCCAGTTCATTTTTACAAATGAGGAAACTAAGGGTTAAGTGACTTGCCTAGAGTCATACAACTAGTATGTGTCTGAGGCTAGATTTGAACTCAGGAAAATGTCTTCCTGACTCCAGGTCTGGTACTCTATCCACTGCTCCATTTAGCTGACCCACTGAACTAACTAACTCTCCAATTTAATTTATAACTATTCCCCTACTTGAATCCTTGTTCTGGCTAACTGTTCTACTCAATATGCCTCAAATATGCCAAAAAGACAGTTCCTGCCTTCAAGGGAACTTTTATACTAGTAGGAAGAAACAAAATCCACACAGGTAAATTAAATACACAGTAAATTGGAGAGGGAAAGAAAGAACCAAAAATAGGGGAGATCAGAAAATACTTTTCAAAAGAGGTAGCACCTGAGCTTAGCTTTAAAGAAAGACAAGGAAGATGGGATGAGCCATTGGAGAATGGTCCATGCGAATACATGAAGGCAAAGAATAGTGTTGAATTTAGGTACAGTCAGAAACACAATTTGACTGTCACATATAGTTTTTGTAGGAAGGCTGGAAAATTAGGTAGTTGTTGAAGAGGTCTTAAACATTAGGCTGAGGAGCTGCTGTTTTAAAAGCAATCAGGAAGCACTGAACCTCTTTGAGTAAGGGGTGGCAGTCAGATCTGTATCTAAGGAAGACGGGGCAGCATTAGAATCAGATCATGTAGGAGACTGTTTTAGAGCTATAACCAGCAGGGGGAAAATGGAAGTTTGTCCAGGCATTTGCCATGGAGGAGTAAGTAGGCTTCCTCCCAAGGAATCTATTTCCTCTTTCAGATGAGTTAATATCTGTAAAACCGGCTCAGCACAGTGCCTGGTACATAGTAAGCACTGTATAAATGCTTATTCCCTTCTCCCCATAGTGATGTCATCTTCTTAGTCTGGCTAATAATAATAATAATAATAATAGCACTTACAAAGAACCTACTATGTGCCAGGCACTATATACTAAGCACTTTGGAAATATTATCTCATTTGAGCCTCACAACAACCCTATGAAGAAAGACTGTTAGAATCACCATTTTACAATTCAGGAAACTGAGGTAAACATAGGTTAAATGACTTACCCAGGTTCTCACAGCTAATAAATGTCTGAGACTGGTCTTCCTGACTTTAGATCCAGTACTCAACCTAACTGTCCCATCAGTCATATAGAGGCATGAGATGCAATCACCAGAGTCCCAAAGGTGTAACTTAACATCTCTCAAGGTCTTTCCTATGGGCTCCCTCTCCCCTTACAACTCAACCCTCATAGGGCTGTATCTTGGGAGTTTCTGTATGCTATTTCTTTCTCCCCTTTCACTACTATACTCATGGCTGGGCTGTCCTAACTACTCATGGCTACTATAGACATTTTTCCTCCCTCTTCCCTCATCTCCAACTGAATTTATCTCAAACATTTTTGCTTCTAGTTATACTTCTCAGCTATGATAACAATCCCAAAAAGAGATAATAAAAGCCAAAGCTAAGTCTTTCAATGTTGTCTTTATCTTACTACTTATTTATATTATTTATTATATTTTGATTTATAATATTGGTACTATGTGAATTGTTCTCTTGGTTCTGTTCACTTCACTCTGTATTAGTTCATATGAGTCTTCTCAGGATTCTCTGAAATCATCCCCTTCATCATTTCTTATATAACATGTATTCTTATATTTCTTATCATATATTTCTTATATATATGCATATATATATATATGGATTCCATCACATTTGTGTGTGGTATCATTGTATACCATTCAGCTATTCCCCTTTTGATGGAAATTCACTCAGATTCCAATTTTTTCCCACCATAAAAAGAGCTACTAAAAGTATTTTTTGTATATACGGGTCCCTTTATTCTTTCTTTGACCTCTTTAGGCTAATGCTATCATTTTCCTGATGAGGAAAGATCAGAGAAGTCAAAAAGTTTCACAAAAATAGCACATTGGGAGCAAATGTTAGTGTTGGAACTAAGGTTCAAGGTCAACTCTTCTATCTCCAAATTCAATGTCCCTTTGAAAAAATTACTTTTATCTTGTTAGATATTCCCAAATGTATCTTTAAATTTTTAACCATAATTTATTTAAAATCAAGTTCCAAATTTTCTCCCTCTTACCTACCTCTTCCTTCTCCTTGAGAAGGTATGTGATTATATTTTGATTATACAGATGAAATCATGCAAAACTTATTTCCATTTAGGAGTTTTGCAAAATAAAACAAATAAAAAATAAAACAACAAGGAAAAAATTTTAAAATATACTTCAATCTGCATTAAGTGCTCATCAGTTCTTTCTGGGGAGGGGGCAGAATAGCATTTTTCATCATTAGTCCTTTAGAGTTGTCTTGGATCATTGTCTTGATCAGAATAGTAAAATCATTCAAAGCTGATCATCATATACTATTGCTGTTACTGTGTTCATTGTTCTTCTGGTTCTTCTCACTTCACTCTGCATGAGGTCATAAAAGCCTTCCCAGGTTTTCTAAAGCTACTGTAGTCATCATTTTTAATGGTACCATAGTATCCCATCACAATCATATGCCATGACTTGTTTAGCCATTCCCCAATTGATGGGCATCCCCTCCATTTCCAGTTCTTTGCCACCACAAAAAGAGCTGCCATGAGTATTTTTGCACATATGGATCCTTTTTTCTTTTCTTTGATCTCTTTGGGATGCAGACCTGGTAGCGGCATTGCTTGGTCAAATGCTGCAGTCTTATAGCCCTTTGGGAGTAATTTCAAATTGATTTCCAGAATGGTTGGATGAGTTCACAACTCTACCAACAGTGCATTAGTGTCCTGATTTTTCCACATTCCCCTCCAGCATTTGTCATTTTCACCCATTTGATATGTGTGAAATGGTCAAATCTATTTTTCTTCTCATTGCATCATGTTCTCTCCTGGGTCAGTTTCAAGGATGCATAGTACACACAGATTCAATTCCTAGCACCTGGTGAATTGTTCTGATTTGTTCTGAACTGGTTGTCTGTCATCCTGGAATGACCTCCATAGAAACTGTTGGAAGGTTGGAGAGTCAGAGATTAAACAGGCAAACCAATCTAGAAATTGTAAACAACATAGGGTAATGGAGTTCTTAACATACTTGATATTATTCCCACAAAACACTCCCATATCCCAAATCTGTGATTACACTGGCTTTCCTTCGTGCCTGGAATGTTCTCCATCTTCAACGTCTCCTAGGTTTTCTCGATAAGATATAGCAGCTTTCACAACAATCAATTAATAAATACTTGTTGACTGACTGAAGTGTGTGCTTATAGAGTGCTATCAGAAATTTCTAAGGCTCCATAAAACATTGCACTAGCACCCATTAGTCGCTTTAGCTAGTCAGATCCTATATGAGCAAGTTATTCAATTTGTTCAGGTTAAAATACTCATCTCTTTAATAAGGAAAAAGACTTGTACAAGAATATTCATAGCTGCGCTCTTTGAGGTGGTAAAAATTGGAAAATGAGGGGATGCCCTTCAATTGGGGAATGGCTGAACAAATTGTGGTGTATGTTGGTGATGGAATACTATTGTGCTCAAAGGAATAATAAAGTAGAGGAATTACAAGTGCACTGGAAAAATCTCCAGGAATTGATGCAGAGTGAGAGGAGCAGAACCAGAACATTGTACACAGAGCCTGATACATTGTGGTACAATCGAATGTAATGATTTCTCCATTAGTGGCAATGCAGTGATCCTGAACAATCTGCAGGGATCTATGAGAAAAAACACTATCCATATTCAGAGGGAAAACTGTGGGAGTAGAAACACTGAAGAAAAACAATTGCTTGAATACATGGGTCAAGGGGATATGATTAGGGATGTAGACTAAGTGATCACCCTAGTGAAAATATCAACAACATGGTTTGATCAAGGACACATGTAATACCCAGTGAAATTGCTCATCTGCTATGGGAGGGGGCAGGGGGAAGGGGGGAAAAGAATATGATTCTTGTAACCAGAGGAAAAAGCTCCAAATTTACTAATTAAATAAAAATTTAAAAAAATACTCCTCTCTTTGGTCAGTGTGAAGGATGTGCAAATGGCAATGGAGGGCAAGCTCATTAGGGCTTTTGCCAGCCACCTATTCTTTTTCTCTACAGGTATAAATTCCACTCATTCAGATTCTACATTATAAAAACAGATATAGATCTGTTTGTTTTTCAAAGAATGGAAAGTGAGTTGATTTATTGTTCTGAAATTTTTGCTTTGGAGTTGGAAGTAGGATAGGGAGGAGTGTTTGAACTTTTAACTAACTCTAGTGAACCTGACCACATCCAACCAATGATTTCTGAGAGCTGAGAAGAATATGGCCAAAGAGTCTCATCAACTCACAGCCAACAGATCAGTAATTACTCATCAGAAAACCCCAGTCCTTAATTTACTCACACCATTGCCTCTGGGGTCTGCTTACACAGTAATAATACATTTATTCTCTTGAGGATTATCCATTTACTCTCTCCAAGGCCAAGATTGGGGTTCAAGTACCACTCACCTTAGGAATATCTGAAGCAGAAATACTTGTAAAGTTTCTTGCTAACTCCATGACCCAGAAACCTAAGGGTTTGGGTTTTTTTTAAGGCTCAATTTATGAAGTTAAAAACTGGGCCATTCTCATTTGTTTGTAAGACGTTGATCGCAGACAGTTAATCACTGGGGGTAAATGGAAAAAATCATTTCTGTTCATTTGCAAATGGAAATCAAATGAGGCTGAGGTTAAATGCATCAGCATTTTCACTTCCAAGTGAAAGGTTTTCAGAAAGACAACTGCCCTTGGCCAGCTTGGAGTGCACACGTCCATCCATTTGAACTTGGCGTTTGGATCACCCCATTTATTTTGGTAAAGCTAAGGACATTCTCATGCTCCCATGATTCCTTCCTGGCCCATGAGACAGGAATATTTGGTTTGGAGGGGCTGAAGCATTTTTCAGATGCTGTAGATTCATGTGCACAAACAGACGTTTCCCTCTCTCTATTACTGTGTGCAAACTGCAGAGATCACCTCACTTACTTACTTACTGTGCCTTGAGCAAATTATGCTGAAATCCTTCCAAGAGTTGAAATGATATGTTTATAAATTCTCCCTTTTGAACTATTGGCCCCAGAGAAGTTTATTATAATAAAACATTTCAGTGTTTGTCTTCTTCTTTAAAAAAAAATTAGAAATGTCTTTTATTTACCAGGGAAGGAAAATAGCAGAGGCTGGTAATGCAGCATCTACATGCTGGGTTTTATGTCGCCAGAACGAGAATGCATCAAAGCCTGAAGTAACAGCCCCTGTCTTAGAAGCGTAATCAATTTTTCTCAGTGCTATTGGATTCATTATGGTGATTTATAGTTATTTTAATGTACACAGCCTTCTTAAACAACTTAGAGTTGATTGTTCTGGAACTAGACTCCAGGCCAGGCTAACACTCTGGAGGGTTGCCATTGTTCAAGTAAAGTTACTGGTATCCCTGAGGAGGTAAACAACCTTGGATCCAAGGTTTGGGGTTATTCCACCTGCGGACAATTACTGACTCCATTGCAATGCATTATTGCAATTCATTGCATTGAATTAAATTGGAAGCATCTTATAATATGGAGGAGGGACAGTTGTGTTAAACCTCTTGTGTCTTCCCGAACACGACTGTGTAGAGCTCAACCGAAAGGTAATTTGTACCTTATCTGTCTTATGTTATCTACAAATTTTAGAGGAGAGGGATCTCCTGAAAAACCCCCAACAAACTCTTACCTTCTGCGTAAGGATCATTCCAAGGAAAAGAGTGATAGGGCTAGGCAATGGGGGTTAGGTGACACACAGTCACACAGCTAGGAGGTATCTGATGTCAAATTTGAACCCAGAACCTCCTGCCTTTAGTCCTGGCTCTCAATCCATTGAGCCATCTAGCTGCCCTTAAGAGAGATCTCTTTTGGAGAAGAATAAAGTATCTGCAATTAAAATTCCGAGTTCAATTTTGTTCTTCCCATAGTTCGCCCAAAAAGACTAAATGAAAGCATACAATAATCCAATACAGCATTACTTACTGGCAACTCTCCTAAATACATCAACTCAAAAAGTTTTATAACTTTTTTTTCTCAAGAGCAAGATGGTGGCATTTTTATGTTTAATTATCTGGATAATTACATCAACTTTTTAGGAACTTGGTCTATGAAAGTAAACTAAATGAGGCCATGTTATAATCACAATTATAAGCAACCCAGATTTGCATGGCACATTCTACTGTGTGAAGCACTTTCCCAATACCAGTCCTGGGAGGGAAGTAGCTCAAGCATCATTAGCACCATTTTAGGCAAGGGAAAACCAAAGGTCAGAGAATTTGAGGGACTTGCTCAGGGTCACAGAATTAGCAAGGATGAGGCTAAGTTTGGGGCAAAGGTCTCTTGCCTCTGATGCTATTCCTACGATATCAAGAAGCTTTCCAATTTTGTGTGGTGCCAATTTGCCCACTTTGAGGCAGGTTAGGAAGTATGATCAGTGATTGGAAAAAGAGGTTTGGAGAGACTTATGAGAATCTTGAGGATTACTTACATGGTATGTCAAAGTGGGGCCCGTGTATTTTATTTCAGTCACCTTTTAATCACGTCCAACTCTGTTATCCCATTTGAGGGTTTTCTTGGCAAAGATATTGGAGTGGTTTGCCATTTCCTTCTTCAGATCATTTTATAGGTGAAGAAATTGAAGCAAACAGGATTAAGTGACTTGCTTAGAATCACACAGCTTGGAAGTATCTGAGGCCAGATTTGAACTCAGGAAGATGAGTCTTCCTGACTCCAGGCCTGGCATTGTATCCAACACACCAACCAGTTGCCCCTGTGTACTTTTTAACATATCACAAATTAAGTGACTTAGAGATTTTTTAGGAAGAGAAAAGTGTTCAAGGGAAGAAAGAGTGATTCCAAAAGGAATCCACTTTTGAAACACTTTTACTGATTACACCAAGAGCCATGAAATATTGTGACTACAGAAGTAGCTTCAATAAATTCATTGCCTGAATTATAATCTTCCTCACTACTCTAATTCCTGTCCTCAAATATAGATACATACATACATACATACATACATAGAAACATAAATAGATGCATACATAGATAGATACATACTGTGGAAGAAGCATGAAGGTAGAGAGAATTTTATGCATGCAAGACAGAAAGAGAGACCTCATCTGCCAATCAAAAGGTGGTATTCCAGGTGGAATGTTCTCAGGAAGAGGCAGTTGGAAGCTAACCCCACAGTGGAACCGAACTAAGTCTCTCTTGGCTTTGGAGAGGGGAGGCAAAAAGAAGGTTTTGTGTGGCTGATGGTGACTAAACCCAAAGAACTGATTGTATATCTGGGACTTGAGTTTGAAGGAAGAAGGAAGAATATTAAACAGCTGTCTTCCCATCTCCCTGATAGACTTTTGTGTCACAGCTGTGACAGGACTGACATTTCCCAAAATCCTCTTAACCCCCCTTATAGACTAGGGACAACCCTATCCCTCTCACCTCATCTTCCATCCTTGTTCTGTTTTCCCAATAAACCCCCTTACTTGAGAAAAGAAGAGTAAAGAGTATTTCTCTGAAATTTCATAGTTCCCCTGAGTTACTTAGAAGATAACTGACTAAGACCAGGGGAGGGGAAAGGGAGGCAGCAGGGAGAGGGTGGAAAATGGGTGGTATTTGAGAGAGGAGGGTAGGAAAAATATCAATCAATTAGTCATCTAGGGAATAGATAGACACCCTCAAGTATTCCTCAAGTATTCCCCTAGTATCTATCTCTCTATTACAACTAGGCACCTTGAGGTTTCCCCTGGTAGTAGTATCTCCAATTATAACTAGGCACCCTGAGGTTTCCCCTAGTATCTTTCTAGTCAAGCCAGAGTATCTAGTTATTACAACTTGATATCATTTCTAATACAATACATAGATGCATAAATGCATAGACAGACAAGCAGGCAGATAGGTATATATATATATATATACATATATATATATAGGTAGATAGATAGATGATAGATAATTGACAGATAGATGATTGATGGATATATAGATGATAGATAGATGATTGACAGATGATTGATGGAAAGATAGATGATAGATGATTGACAGATAGATGATAGATAAATGATATAGATATATAGATGATAGATATAGATAGGTAGATAGATGATAGATTCTCTCTCAAACTTCCCAGTTCTTCAACATACCAATTCCCATAACCTTAATTATATCCACTCCACCTCAAATACATAGAGATGGCCATATCCTTTATCAAACAATTTCCTCACAAGTATTCTACTTCTATAATAATAATTTTCAATAGTAATAATTTTGAACTTTCTTTACCTGATCAAATCTTTTTATCATTACATCTTTCCCTCTGACTTACCACCTTCCTATCCCCTTTTTCATTCTCACCATGACTTCTATTCCCTCCACCCTTTACTTTTTTTCTAGACTCTCACCTGAGCTACATTTTTCTTCCTTCCTTATTTCAATCTTCTGATGAATTAATTCAACTCAATACTATCCTCTATACCTGAATCCCTTGCCCCATCTTCCTGTTTGTGATTATATCTTAGTGACTTGCCCAGGAGCACATACCTTGGAAGTGTCTAAGGCAATATTTGAACTCAGGACCAATTTTAGATTACTTTCATCCTCCACAGTTTTCAGTCCTAGTTATGTGCTGCTGAACAGAATTGGAAAAAAATGACAAAATCATCTCATTTCACTCAGATGTCTTACCCTACTCTATCTTCTTTCAAACCTCCTTCATGTCTCATATGAAGCAGTGGTCTTTTTCTTTGCCAAGACAAACTGAACTACATGCATTCTTAATCCTATCCCATCCTACTCTCTTTCCTAGGGTTTCCCCATATAATAATAGGTGGCACAGTGGATAGAGTATCAGACCTGGAGTCAGAACAACTTGAGTTCAACTCTAGCCTTTGGGCATTTACTAGCTGTGTGACCCTGGCTAAACCACATAATCCTAATCATCTAGCCTTTACAGCTCTTCTGCTTTGGAATCTATATTTAGAATAGATTATAAAAGGGTTTTTAAAAAAAGATCCTAGAATAATAGAGAAACTGCCCCAAGAAGGGGTTCTCCTACATCGGTGAAATCACATATTTAGTTTCTGTCTCTTGTTTAGTACCTTCTAAGTATGCCAGGTGGTGATGACACAAAGAAGAATAAAACATTATTGTTACCTTAAGGAACTTCCAGTGTGGTTCTGCTCATTTTACTCTATATCAATTAATACAATTTTATCATATTTCTGATTTTCTTATATTCAATATTTCTTATTGCACAATATTTCATTATATTCACATTCCAAAGTTTGTTTGGTCAATCTTTGTTAAAATTAAAAAAAAATTTAAATCAATTTAAAAAATAACAAAATTCAGTTGAACTTTAATGATCTATTCTTTTTAGAGTTATGTTGCTTTTTCTGTGATCACTGTTCCCCTTTCAAAATGACCATAATCCATCCCTTTAATAATGTGTTTTAGAATTTTGCTAGAAATAGAAGTCAAGGTCACTATGGTTTGCAGATTCTACCCTCTTCATACTTCTAAAAATCCTGGCACTCTTTGTCCTTCTGTCCTTTAGTACCTCTCATTCCCCCAAGATCTCTCAGAGATGACTGATAACAGATTGGCAATCATACCAATCAATTCTTTCAACAGCCCAGAGGGTGGTTCATGTAAGACTAGTGACTTAACCTACTGAGAGTCCATCTATCTTACACTTCAATCCCATTGCCCATTTTGGTTCTATCCTTCCCAGTACACTGATCATTTTTCTTAGAAGAAAAAAGTAAAACAAATTAAGAGCTTAGTTATGAATTACTCATTGTCCCTTGTTAGTATCATTCTATATTCATCCCTCACAGTCTTCCTAGTCTTCCCCATTCTTTCACTTGCCCCAGATAAAGCTTTTTAAAGATCCTTTTTGTAATCCTGGACATCTATTACCAGCCTCAGTTCATAATGAGTCCTAGCCTTATCCTACTCCAGTAGGACCCTGCTACTCTTTTTGTATTCATTTTCTATTGCTGTCTTTCTTCTACACCAGTTCCTAACTTGGGGTTAGTGAATTTGTGGTTGATTTAAAAAAATTCTCTGATTATTGTATTTCAACATAATTAGTTTCCTTTGTAATTTTATGTATTTTATTTTATGTATTTAAAATATTATTTAGGAGTAGCTAGAAGGCTCAGTGAATAGAAAACCAGGCTCAGAGACAGGAGGTTCTGTGTTCTGTGTTCAAATATGGCCTCAAACACTTTCTGGCTAAATGACCCTGGGCAAGTCACTTAATCCCATTACTTAGCCTTTATTGCTCTTGGGCCTTGGAACTGATTCTTAGTATAAATTCTAAGACAGAAGGTAAAGTTTTTAAAAATATTATTCCAAGAGGTCTATTTACTTCATCAGAATGTTAAAGGGATCCTTATAGGAGTTTATTGGTAAAGGTTTAAGAACTGACTCAGTGAAAAAAAATGTGAGCACAACACACTTTTGAAATTAAGCATCATTATTAACATTTTTTTCCCACTGTATTCTTAAGTTAGAAATTAAAAAAAATAAATCAAGCCCAGATTTATACCATTTCCTAATTCAGAGGCATAAATGCTCACAATGAAAATTTAATAATTCATTTTCTGAACCTGGAATGAACTGGTTCCAGCATACTCTCAGTCTATGCCCCCAAAAGGTTGACTTTCTTAATTTGGTTTGACTAATTTGGATTTGGGCAAATGACTTAACTTCTCTATGCCTCAAAATTTTCTTTTTTATTTGATTTCTTTTTTGTTTGAGTTTTCTTACTCAAAAGAATTAACGTGGAAAAACATTTTACATGATTGCACATGTAAAATCAACAAGATATTGCCTACAATTTTAGGGGAGGGTGGGGGGAAGTAGGAAGAGAATCCGAGACTCAAAATGCTTCTTAAAATATTGGAAACTGTTTTTACATCGCTAATGGGGAAAATAAAATTTAAATTTAAAAAAGGTTAGGAATTCGTATTCTGTGCATGCACATTTTTTAAAAGTTTAGTTAAGTCTCTTGTGCCTCCTGGGCTACTACTTCCTTAATTCCTTATCAAAAGTTTCATTATCAAAAATCATTAATTTTGTTTGGGGAGCTCATGATTTCATTTTTGAGCACTTCTTTCCTATTTTTCCTTCTTTTAATCCTCTGGAATCCATTGTCCATCAACAAACTTGGCTTTCTTTTTTCATCTCAAGGCAACATAGCATATGTGACCCTGGACAAGTCATCTAATCTCTTTGGACTCCAGTCATTTTATCTGTCAAACAAGAGGATTGTGCTAAGATATCATCCAGCTCTAATCCCATGACATTCTTTTTTCCTCATTTTCAAGGTTATTCTGGATGCATTTTACAGAGATAAGAATAGAGGCATATAGGTTGGTATTTGTTTCCACAGTCTCTTTTACATGTATCCAAACAATTCTAATCCCAAATAGTGAATGAAAATACCAAAGTGGGACAAAGTTCCCTGGGAATTCAGAGGAGAGAGGTTCAGAGGAGAGGTGCTCTCTTCTACATGGGGAGGATGTTATTGGATAAGATCATTTGCAGAAGGAGACAATAAAGCGCCCAGAAGCAGAAGAGAGGGAAAATGGAGCTTCATATTTCTTAAGGCATTGTATTTTAAGATATATATGTACAAGTAAGACATTTATTGTTCTTGTAACTTGGTGCCCATTTAAGGAGAGTCTTCTTGTGCCAGTGGGCACATCCCCCAATCACAGTTCAGAGCAGATCCCAGTTCTTTACCAAATAACCCTCAGAGCTTCCAGTAAGCCAGTCAAGATGGCCCTGGGACTTGGAGATCACTCTTTTTAAAAGTGAAGAAGAAGAATAACTGAGCCAGATGCTCTCAGCACATATGTAACTCCTTTGAGAGTAAGTTAGACACCTTTGAAAGCTTCATTCATTCTCTCCAACCACTAGGGAACCATTTAGTAAATTACCATTTAGTGAATTAATTACCTTAGTGGATTGCAAGAGTTAATTGAGCCTACCATTCCTAGGGAGTTGTTTGTATACATGGAGAAGTCTTGTTCATTAATTATTATCCTTAATTAATAATGCTATTTTTTATAGAGAAGGCATTCACAGATTATTGGAATTAGAAGGAATGTCAGAGATCATCTAATCCAATACCTTCATTTAATAAAGGAGGAAATTGAGGCTTAGAGAAGTTCAATCATTTGCCTAAACCCAAATGTCTTCCTCTTCAGCTCATTCCAGTGAACCACACTGAACTCACCGTTATTAAACTATCATAGACGTAAAACAAGGAGATGACTCAGCTGCTATCTCATCTAGCTCTCCCACTTTGCAAAAGAAGAAAACGAGGCTTTGCCTTTGATCATACAGGTACTAACAGAGATAAGAATTGAACTGAATGAGGTCCTTTGACTCCAGAGTTATTTCCCAAAAAATGCAATCTCCTTGAGGGCACTGACTATGTCAGGTTTGTCTTTGTTATCTCCAGAACATAGTATGTGCCTGGCACATAGTAGCTAATTAGTAAATGACTAATAGATGATTGATTGTTTCTTCAGGAGTTAGGATCACATGGGCAGAATTACAGAGTTGGAAGAGACCTCAGCAGCTATGTAATCCTACCCAGACCTGAAAAAGAATTCTTTTTTTTTTTAACTCTTACCTTCCATGTTAGAATCAATACTGTGTATTGGTTCCAAGGCAGAAGAGTGGTAAGGGCTAGGCAATGGGGGTTAAATGACTTGCCCGGGGTCACACAGCTGAGAAGTGTCTGAGGCCAGATTTGAATCTGGGACCTCCCTTCTCTAGGCCTGGCTTTCAACCCATTGAGCCACCCAGGTGCCCCACTGAAAAAGAATTCTTTGGGCAGCATACCCAACACATGGCCATTGTACTAGAGGGGAATCAGGAACCAAAGTTTTGACAGGTAAGATAGGGAGAGGGAACAGATAAAGATGAACACCAATTCTTCCTCCCCCAGGCAGAGCTGTCTGAATGATAGATTTAGATCTGACCAGAGCACAAGAGAAAGAGAAAATCCCCTTCAATCTCTTTCCTCTTTAGTTGATTGTATTTATGATCCCCCTCTTGTAAATTTAAGATGTCTGAGTTCCCAGTAAAGTGAAAAATATCTATTTATTAGATAAAGGGTTGGGTATAACAAATGAGGAAAGAGGAAATAGGAAGTCCCTGAACTATCTTCCTTCTATAGGTTTCTTCAGGGGTTTTGAGGCTCAAGTCTAGGGACTAAGTCCCAGATGATCTTAGTATCTTTGTAGGTTCAAGATGATAGTATTTCTTGGTACAGAGATATAGCTTTGAATGAGTCTTCTGAAGGATAGGCTATTGCCTTCCCTGAAGGGAAAAAAGTCTCTATCCAACCACAATAATATAAATTATTATTCTGGATCTTTTCCTGCTCAACAAGAGATTTGAAGCTAAGCAGGCTCAGTCAGGATTTTGTTCTTTCCCTCCTCAGTTCAAAAAGGGAAAAGCCAGCAATCTCTAACTGCTCCACTCTTTTTCTTAACTGGATATTCCATTCCTATCCCCAGTTGGCAGCCAGAGTTCTATCTCATTTTTTTCATGAGATAACCTTGCAAAAGCAGTCCTTGCATTCTCTTCAATATTTCTCTCTTTCACATCATCCAGCCTTTGCTTGACACCTCCACTGAGGGGAAGCCACTTCTTGTGGCCATCTGCTTTTACATGGCACCAATTGTTAGGAAGACTTTCCTGACATCAAGTCTAAGTTTGTTCCTTTCAGACTTCTCCATGTCTCCTCATTATTATCCCTAAGGTCAAACAGAAAAAAAAAAAGTTGAATCCTTCATGATCCTCCAGATTCTTGAGAACAGCTCCCTCATCTACCCCTAAGTTTCCTCCAGGATGAAAGTACTGTTATTCCATCTATCTGTGCTCCTGCCTACTCTCTCCTTTTGACTGCTCCCTAAGTTGTGACCAAGAGCACTTGTAAGATAATGAAAAAGGCCATGGTCCTGGAAAAGAGAAGAATTAATTAGCCTGCACAGAAATAGAAATCACGACCCCACTGGCCTCATTAGAGCAGAACTAAACAAATGAAACTAATTAGATTCAGATGACTTTGGAAAACTCAGAGGTGTGAGGTTATGCTTGATACTATGGTACTTCAATTCACTCAAATCATTGGATGCTCAGAAATACTCATGATGGTTAGACATGTTGGGACCCAAATCTACCAGCATTCTTTTGTAGATTGGGAAGATAGTTCTGTCTCTCAGGTTTACTCTTCTTCATTTAATGGCATGAAAGAGAAGGTCATGATTTAATATTATTCTAAGACTATCTCCAAGTATAAAACTGATGATTTTGATTGACAGATTAGTAATACTGATAGTAGAATTTTGAATTTGAATTTGTAATTTTTCCCCACATTTTTCACATTCATGATATCATCTGAACTTTACCACTCTGTGAGGTGGGTATTACTATTCCCAGTTTATTTATTTATTTTTAAAACCCTTACCTTCCATCTTGGAGTCAATACTGTGTATTGGCTCCAAGGCAGAAGAGTGGTAACGGTTAGGCAATGGGGGTCAAATGACTTACCCAGGGCCACACAGCTGGGAAGTGTCTGAGGCCAGATTTGAATTATTCCCAGTTTAAAGGAAGGTAGATAATGTGATGTATAGAGCAGGTCTGGAAGATATCAGTTCAAATTCTGCCCTAGACATTTAGTACATGTGTGATCTGGGCACATCTTGACCTCTGTTTCCTTAACTATAAAGTGATTGAAAACAGCCTCACAGAGTTCTTGTAAGTACAAAATGAGATAACATCAATAAAATGCTTTCCAAACCTTAAATCACTACATAAATGTTAGCTTTTATTAGTAGATGAGGAACCTGAGGTCCTGAGGTGTTGAACGACTCACCATTGAGCTGAGATTCACTTCCAATTGAGAGTTTTTTCTACAGCTCTATACTGATTTTTTGTTTTAACTCTTAACTTTCGTCTTAGAATCAATACTATATATTTGTTCCAAAGCAGAAGAGTGGTAAGGGCTAGGCAATGGGGGTCAAGTGACTTGCCCAGGGGCACACAGCTGGGAAGTGTCTGAGGCCAGATTTTAACCTAGGACCTCCAGTCTCTAGACCTGGCTCTCAATCCACTGAGCTACCCAGTTGCCCCTCATACTCAATTTTTACGTGACTTGACTAGTCTTTTTTTTTTAAAATCAACAGGCAAATTAGCAGTTTGATTTTTTTTTTTATTACTTTGACCAATCTGGCTAGTTAAAAATTAAAGAGGGGAGAAGGGAACAAGTATTTATTAAACATCTACTATATCCCAGGAAGTGTACTGAGCACTTTACAAATAGCATCTCATTTAATCCTCACAACAGTCTTGGGAGGTAGGTGCTATTATTATCTCCATTTTACAGTTGAGGAAACCGAGATAGGTAGGGCTTAAGTGACTTGCCCAGGGTCACATGGTTATTAAATATCTGAGTCAATTTGAACTCAGATCTTCCTGACTCCAAACCCAGTGTTCTACCCACTGTAGCACTTAGCTGCCTCTAAAATACATCCAAAAATAATAATATCCTGAAGGGAAAAGGAACAAGCATTTATTAAGTACTGTCTATGCACTAGAAACTGTGCCAAGGACTTTACAAGTATCTCTTTTGGCAAACATTAAATAGAGTTATGGCAATATTGCCACATATTTCTTTGGGAAATCTACCATTCTTGCCTTCTTTTAGGGATAATATTACAGACTGATCAAGCAGCCCATTTTCTAATACTTCACCAGTATAGACATGGCCTCTATGTGCAGTTACAGAGTGCTTTAACCCCCCCCCCCCTCAAAAAAAACCTTTACCTTTGATCTTAGAATCAATATTGTGTATTGGTTCCAAGGCAAAAGAGCAGTAATGGTTAGGCAATGGAGGGGTAAATGACTTGCCTAGATCACACAGCCAGGAGGTTTCTGACCCCATATTTGAACCCAGGACCTTCTATCTCTAGTCCTGGCTCTCAATCCGCTGAGTCACCTAGTTACCTCCTGTTTATTATTTTTTTTTAACCAGTTGACTTGTACTCCCAAACCCATTCAATATTCAAAGACTCTTCCATAAAATAGTTCCCATTCCCATCTTCCACCTATATTGATCTCTTCCCTTCATCTGAACTCCTGAATAGTACAGATAGTCTAGAGCGTCAAGTAATTTCTAGTTGAAAAAGACAGAAAAGAGTGAAAGCAACAAAATATGATGGCATCTATACTTTGATGGTTCAATGGCTGTCTGACCACCCTGATGTAGGTCCTCTTAACCTCCAATGGAATAGATTGCAAGCCATCCAGGACTTTTCATTCAATTCAGCTCTTCTCTAAGCCCTCCCATAAATCTTCCACGGGAATTCACTCAACATACTGAAGATCTTCTCCTAAATCTTTTGATCTTATATAGGTACCAATGAAGCAAGCTGGCTGTCCATCTTGTTACCTTTGCCTTTTTCTCTATATGTGTCTGAGCCATGACTTTTTTTCAGATTCATATCTCTTGGGTGATACCCTTTCTCTAACTTCTTTTGCTCAGTTCTAGTTCATAACAACCTATTTCCAGTGTGCATCTATCCCCTCAAATTTTGGTTAAGTGTATGATATTCCATGATTCATAGACATACTGCATCAGGGTGCAATGGATCAACCACAGGACCTGGAGTCAGAAAGACTTGAGTTCAAATAAGACTCAGACAGTAAGTAGCTGCATGCAAGCTACTTTTCTGCTGTCTGCCTCAGTTTCCTCATCTATACAATGAGGAGAATAACAATAAAAGTACATACTTCCAGGATTATTGTGTGGATCAAATGAAATAATATTTGTAAAGTGTTTTGTTGACCTTAAAGCACAATATCAACACTAGCAAATATTATTAAAAATATAGATTTTTGTTTCAGGGAAAAGCTTCAAGTCAATGAAAGTACTACACATTTTCCCAAATGTAATTCAACATATTTCCTTTCTCTTACTCAATTCTCAGTCCAGTCCACTATCCATCTATAGTATCTGTCCAAGATTATATATACATATAATATTATCATATATTTATATACATATCTATATATAATGCTATAACGATAACATATATATCATATATCATCATCATCTCCCTTCTCACAGAAATTTCAGACTCATCCCCTGGATCTCCTAGCACTGATAAGTAAGCTTTTACCTTATCTTGCCAAGATCTACACCTCCACATCACTTCCTAGGCATCATGCCACAAGAGGTATAACTTGCCCTTCCTTTTCATGAATGCTTCAAATATCATCTCATTAGAATGTAAGCTACCTGAGAGAAGGGATTATCTTGCTGGATATTTTGCTAGGCACATTTTAAGACCTTAGTAAATGAACTTTCTCTTTCTTTCTTTCTTTCTTTCTTTCTTTCTTTCTTTCTTTCTTTCTTTCTTCCTTCCTTCCTTCCTTCCTTCCTTCCTTCCTTCCTTCCTTCCTTCCTTCCTTCCTTCCTTCCTTCCTTCCTTCCTTCCTTCCTTCCTTCCTTCCTTCCTTCCTTCCTTCCTTCCTTCCTTCCTTCCTTCCTTCCTTTTCAATCTTTCTTTTTAGTTTTCATTCTTTCCTTCATTTTCTTTCTTTTCTATCTACTTATTGACCAGCACTGTGGTCTTATCAAAAGATAGTCTTTTTCCAGTTGGATTTTCCTATGTATATTGTTAGGACAGACTCTTTTGAATTAATAACAATGTATAGCCTGTAGTACTGTGGGGCAAACACTGTATTCAATATTTAATTACATGCTGGAAAAGCAGTGTAATATAGTGGGAAAAGTAGAGTCAGATCAGAAAATGTAGGTGCGAGGATGGACTCTGACACTTCCTATATGATCTTGACCAAGTCACAACCTCTATGACCCTCAGATTATTACTCTGTAAAATAGAGATCAGAAAGCCTGCTCTATCTCCATTACCGAGTCATCATTGGGCAAGCCTTCAGTAAAATGATAAATAAATGTAGGCTCATATCATCTGAGCAGACTTGATTTTTAATTGTTTCTCTTGGAATGGCAGCTATTCTCAATTCCACTTTAGGCCTGTTTTCTCATTTATATTTAAATGTAAATATTTTTGCACCACAATCCTACCCTTTCTCTGAGACATTTGAGTCCTTACTTGGCAAGGAAGAGATGGGTGAGGGGAAGCTCAGTGCAAACCTGATGCTGAAGCTGCCCATGAAAATTGGATAAATAAAGGTGGTAGAGAAGCAGCTAAGGGCAACTTTGTAAATTAAGAGGCACATGGTCTTCTAGAGAATGGGTTACAAGAAGCAATTGAATTTTAGTTCATATTTATGGTGCACTAATGGAGTGCAAAGCATTGGTCCTGGGGCTTATGAGTGAGCACATATAACAATTCAAATATTTATTCAGTGCCAAATATATATGTATATACAGTAGGCAGCTAGGGAGTGCAATGGATAGAGTGTTGGACTTGGAGTCAGGTAGACGAGTTTGAATTCTGAACCAGACATGTATTAGCTGTATGACCCTGGGCAAGTCACTTAACCCTGTTTGCCTCCGTTCCTTAACTGTCAAATGAGCCAGAGAAGAAAATGGCAAACCACTCCAAAATCTCTGCTCAGAAAAGCCCAAATGGGGTCACGAAGAGTCAGACACAATTGAAAACAACTGAACAACAACAAATATACAGTGTCATCTGTTAGGTGCTATGGGTTAGAAGTTGGGGAATGAGTTAAAATAAGTTAAATAAATTAAAATAAGATGGCACCACCTTTCATGGCACTATAGTCTAATACCAATGCAGGTAATTATAATAAATTATATATATATATGTGTGTGTATATATGCATGTGTTTATATATGTACATTTTTATGCACTCACATATATATAGATATCTAGATATACACATATGTATGAACTTAGAGATAAATAAAGCTAGAAATAGAGATAGGGATAGGAGGTGAACCCATGATAAGGAGCACTTGGTGAGGAAACTCTCTTCCAATGCAAATCTGAACCTTCCTCATAACTTACAATCTTTGTAGACTTACCAATTAAATCATAGGTCAGATACAAAAATTATGTATGTATCATGCATATATACTTATAAATCCCTTTGAGTGTATGTGCCCATGGTTAGATGTGGTTAGATGGCACAGTGGATGGAGTACTTGGTCTGGAGTCAGGAAGACCTGATTTCAAATCCAGTCTTAGCTACAAGCAGTTTGAGTCACTTAATCCTGTTTGCCTCAGTTTCCTCAACTGTAAAATGAGCTAGAGAAGGAAATGGCAAACCTCTCTAGTATCTTTGCCAAGAAAACTCCAAGTGGAGTCATGATGAGTCTGACATAAGCAAACAACAAAAACGTGCATGTGAAATTATAACAAAGTTCTTTTGGAAAAACAAAAGATGAGAATATCAAGGAAACTAATGAAAAAAATGTGAAGGATTGGGGCCTAGCAGTACTGGATCTTAAACTGTATTATAAAGCAGTGGTCATCAAAACAATATGGTACTGGCTAAGAGACAGAAGTGAGTATTAGTGGAATAGACTTGGGGTAAATGTCCTCAGCAAGACAGTGTACGATGAACCCAAAGATCCCAGCTTTTGGAACAAAAATCCACTATTTGGCAAAAACTGCTGGGAAAATTGGAAAACAGAATGGGAGAAATTAGGTTTAGATTAACATCTCACACCCTACACCAAGTTAAACTCAGAATGGGTGAATGACTTGAATATAAAGAAGGAAACTATAAGTAAATTAGGTGAACATAGAATAGCATACCTGTTAGATTTATGGGAAAGGAAAAAATTTAAGACCAAGCAAGAGATGGAGAATATCATAAAATGTAAAATAAATAATTTTGATTACACTAAATTAGAAAGTTTCTGTACAAACAAAATTAGAAGGGAAGCAACAAATTGGGGGAAAATATTTATAACAAAAACCTCTTACAAAGGTCTAATTACCCAAATTTATAAGGAACCAAATCAATTGTACAAAAAATTAAGCCATTCCTCAATTGATAAATGGGCAGGGGACATGAATAAGCAATTTTCAGTTAAGAAATCAAAACTATCAACAAGCACATGAAAAACTGTTCTAAATCTCTTATAATTAGAGAAGTGCAAGTCAAAACAACTCTGAGATACCACTTCACATCTAGCATGTTGACTAATATGACAGCAAAAGAAAGTAATAAACTTTGGAGGGGATGTGGCAAAATTGAGACACTAATGCCTTGATGGTGGAGTTTAATTGATCCACCATTCTGGATGGCAATTTGGAATTATGCCCAAAGGACTTTCAAAGACTGCCTACCCTTTAACCCAGTCAAACCACTACTGGGTTTGTACCCCAAAGAGATAATAGAGAAAAATATATAAAAATATTCATAGCCACACTCTTTGTGGGGCAAAAAATTGGAAAATGAGGGGATGCCCTTCAGTTGGGGAATGTGGCTGAACAAGTTGTGGTATCTAATGGTGATGGAATACTATTGTGCTCCAAGGAATAATGAACTGGAGGAATTCCATGTCAACTAGAATGCCTTCACGAATTGATGCAGAGCAAAAGCAGCAGAACCAGGAGAACCTTATACACAGCGACTGATACACTGTGGTATAATAAAATGTAATGGACTTCTCTACTAGCAGTAATGCAATGATCCAGGATAATTCTGAGAGCCTTATGAGAAAGAACACTATCCACATCCAGAGAAAGACCCGAGGGAGTAGAAACCCAAAAGAAAAACACCCGCTTGATCACGTGGTTCGATGGGGATGTGATTGGGGATGTAGACTCTAAATAATCACTCTATTGCAAATATTAATAATATGGAAATGGGTTTTGATCAATTATATATGTAAAAGTCAGTGGAATTGCTCGATGGTTACAAGAGGGGGGAGGGGAGGAAAGAACATGAATCATGTAACCATGGAAAAATATTATAAATTTAATTAATTAATATAAAATTTAAAAATAACAATTTCCTTAAATATAAAAAGTGCATATTTTTTACATTAAATATTATTTCTGTCTAATGTGGTCAATAACAGATATTTACAAGATGTCAGGAGAGATTAGGAATAGAGGCTATGGCTATAGAATGAAATTCAACTCAGTTCAACAAACATTTATTAAGTGCCTAATATATGTACCATGCACTAGCAATACAAAGACAAAAATTAAATGGTCCTTGCCCTCAAGAAAATGGTCAGGGTATGACATATGCACAAATAAGTATAATAGAAAATTGAGGAGAAAAAGAGGACAATTTGCATTACTCTTTAAGCTACCTCTTCAGATAGGAACTAAACAACCATGTCTTCATTAATACTCATTTGAGGCAACTCAGTACTTTGGAAAGAGCCTTCATTGCCAAGGATTCCAAGGAGTCCAAGGATTTAGCTTTAAATTCTGCTTCTAATGTCTATCATCCATATGACTTTAGGTTATTGATCAATCAGTCAATAAGTATTTATTAAAAGTCTACTAGGCAAATAGAAGGAGAAGAAATGGAAGCAGTGTCGCATTTTATATTCTTGGGCTCAAAGATCACTGCAGAGGGAGATTCCAGCCACAAAATTAAAAGACATTTGCTCCATGGGAAAAAAGCTTTGGCAAATATGGACAGAATACTAAAAATCAGAAATGTCATCTTGCCAACAATGGCCTGTGTGATCAAAATTATGCCTTTTCCAGGAGCCATATATGGTTATGAGAGTTGGATTATCAGGAAAGCTGAGCACCAGAGAATCGATGCTTTTGAATTGTGGTGCTAAAGAAGTCTTTTGAGAGTCCTTTGGACAGTAAGGAAATAAAATCAGTCAATATATAAAGAAAATAATTCAGTATATTCGTGGGCTATTCAGTTGAATTCTGAAGCTGAAGCTTAAATAATTTGACTCCATAATGAGAAGTTATACTCATTGGAAAAGACCCTGATGTTGGGAAAGATTGAAGGTAAATGGAGAAAGAGATGACAGAAAATGAAATAGATAGATAGTGTCATGGAAGGAATGAATGTGAGCCTGGATAGACTTTAATAGATAGTGGAAAATAGAAGAACCCAACGTGTTATGTCCCATGGAACCATGAAGAATTGGACATAACTGAAAGATTGAACAACAACAACAGATATGTCAAGCACCAGGAAAAGCCTGGTATAAACAAGTGTAGAGAATAAAGCAATCTCTATTTAAAGAGAGCTTGCCTTCAAAGGTAAGTTTATTAAGCACCCTGGATCTCAGTTTCTTTGTCTGTAAAATAGGGAGAGGTGCTAATGAGAACTTCTATAAATCTAGTCAATGGAACTAATTGTAATAATTGGATAGTGCTTGACAAAAAAGGTGGGCCATAGTCTGAAGACTGAGTCTGTGGGTCTCACTATCTAGATCTGCTCCATATTGATTTCTATGTTGATTCATTTTTCATGAGGTCTATAAAAAGAATAAATTTCAAAGACTCAAAGATTCACTGATCTTTCACCTTGGATTCTATAAACTGATTGTTCAAATTTTTATCATTACCATCACACAGATTCCCATAGTAGGAAGGAGAATGAGCTAGATAACCTTTGAGATATTTACCAAGTTACAGATTCAACCATGTATAATTCTGAAACTGAATAGTGTGAAATTATTATGACCAAACTTGACATCATGGAAGCAACCTGAGAAGGTACTCCCTTTCCTTTCTTTGCAGAGAGGAGGGACAATGAGTAGAGAATACTTCCAATGATGTTAGATTTTTTCAAACTGTTTGTTAGTTCTGTTGAACTTTTTTTCCTCTTCTTTATTTTTTGTTATAATGACAGCTCTCTGGAAGGAAGGAAGGAGGTGAGATATATTTTGGAAACTAAGACATCAATAAAAATGTATTTTAAAAACAAAAATGCATAATTCTATAATCATTGTTATTACTGGTCTCTTTTTAGGTAGAGGCCATGATTTATAAAGAAATGTGAAAAAAAGTAAAAAAAAACCAAATATATGGAATACTATTGTGCTATAAGGAATGATGAACTGGAGGATTTCTATATGAACTAGAAAAACCCCCATGAACAGATGCATAGTGAAATGAGCAGAACCAAGAGAACTTTGTACATAGAAAGTGAAACACTGTGGAACAATCAAACATAATGGACTTTTAAAAATATTTATTTATTTAGAATATTTTTCCATGGTTACATGATTCATGTTCTCTCCCTCTTCTCTTCCTTCCCCTCCTCCCAAAGCTGACAAGTAGTTCCACTGGGGTTATACATGTATCATTGTTCAAAACCTATTTCCATATTATTAATATTTGCAGTAGAGTGAACATTTAAAGCCCAAATCCCCCAATCACATCTCCACTGAACCATGTGATCAATCATATGTTTTTCTTCTGCATTTCTACTTTCATAGTTCTTTTTCTGGATGTGGATAGTATCTTTTTCATAAGCCCCTCAGGATTGTCCTGGGTTATTTCATTGTAAAGAAGTCCATTACATTTGATTGTACCACAATGTATCAGTCCTTGTGTACAATGTTCTGGTTCTTCTAGTTCTGCTCCTTTCACTCTGCATCAATTCCTGATGGTCATTCCAGTTCACATAGAAATCCTTCAGATCATCAATACTTACAGGACAATAGTATTCCATCACCATCAGATACCACAATTTGTTTAGTCATTCCCCAATTGAGGGACATCTCCTCATTTTCCAAATTTTTACCACTATAAAAAGCATGGCTATAAATATTTTTGTACAAATATTTTTCCTTATTATCTCTTTGGGGTGCATATCCAGCAGTGGTATGACTGGGTCAAAGGGTAGGCAGTCTTTTAAAGCCCTTTGGGCACAATTCCAAATTGCCTTCCAGAATGGTTCGATCAATTCACAACTCTACCAACAATGCATTAGTGTCCCAATTTTACCACATTCCCTCCAACATTGATTTTCCTTTACTGTCATATTGACCAATCTTCTAGTTGTGAGGTGATATGTCAACATTGTTTTGATTTGCATTTCTCTAATTAAGAGAGATTTAGAACATTTTTTCATATGTTTATTGATAGTTTTGATTTCTTTATCGGAAAACTGCCTATTCATGTCCCTTGACCATTTGTCAATTTAGAAATAGCTCCTGTTTTTTTTTGTACAATTTACTTAGCTCTTTATAAAATTGAGAAATTAGATCTTTGTAAGAGATTTTGGTTATAATTCCCCCCCCCCCCAATTTGTTGCTTCCCTTCTAATTTTGATTACATTGATTTTGTTTGTACAACCCCTTTCTAATTTAATGTAATCAAAATTATTTATTTTACATTTTGTGGTATTCTTTATCTCTTACTTGGTCTTAAATTCTTTACTTTCCCAAAGATCTAACAGGTATGCTATTCTATGTTCACCTAATTTACTTATAGTTTCCTTCTTTATATTTAAGACTGATTTTATCTTGGTGTAGGGTGTTAGATGTTGATCTAAACCTAATTTCTCCCATACTATTTTCCAATTTTCCCAGCAGTTTTTTTTTTTAAATAGTGGGTTGTAATGGACTTTTCTCCTAGCAGCAATACAATGATCCAGGACAATCCTGAGGGACTTATAAGAAAGAACACTATCCACATCCAGAGAAAGAACTGTGAGAGTAGAAACACAGAAGAAAAACATAGGACTTATCACTTGTTTATGTGGGTATATGATTTGGGGTTTTGGTTTCAAGAGATTGCTCTATTGCATGAATGAATAATAAGGAAATAAGTATCAAGTGATAACATTTGTATTTCTCAGTAGAATGGCTTGTCATCTCTAGGAGGGGGGAAAGAAAATGAATCCTGTAAACATGGAAAAAAATTTTATAAAGAAAAAGAAAAAAAATAACAGAATTTGTACATCCAAGGAAGTATATTTCAAAAGTAGACTCTATGGTTGCCAGTGCTACACATTTATTCCAAAGATACTACTCTAGTTTGTATTCTTGTCTCACTGTCCCTGAGCCAGATCTGCCACATCTTCCCTTTAGGATCCTGGGGGACTCCTGAAGAACTGGGCATTTCTTCTCTAACGCTTTTGTTCAAACCCCCATTCCAGGTGTGTCTCCCACTATTTGCCATCAACGAATAATCCTCCACTTTCATTTAACCAATTAGCATCATTTAGCTTTAACAAAGGAATATTTCTTTCCAAGATATTACTAGAATATAACATTTCTCCTCAACACTTTAGAGGCATATTCTCCTTAGTCCCTGGAAAGACTTAATAGAGTTCTCTCATTGCCTTGGCACTGCATTTACAACCAGCAAAGTTCAGTTTCCATCAGCAGCAAGAGAAGGATCATTTCATTTATGTCCACCTTGATTTGTCATCCATGGGATACTGGAATATCTCTCTCACCCTTGTGGATGCTCAAGAAATGTTCAAGCTGCATATGGAATCAAAGGACATTAGAGTTATGTTAAGGCTCTAGCCTGGTCTTATTTTGCAGAATTGAGCCACAATGACATTGAGTGACTTCCTCAGAGTTACAAAGTGGGTGCGTGGGGAATTCAGGGACAGGCTGCTTCCAGAGGCAGACTTGGAGCAGAAAGATCTGATGGAAAAGGGCATCCACTGATTGCATGGCTTATTCCATCTATGGAGGGTTTGTCGGACCCTGAACCCAGAGAAGCACAAGTTATATCCTTTGTTTCTCCTTTCTATTTGTGATCAGACACCTTCGTTAGGTCAGGGCCCCACTGCCATACACATCTCAGCTCCAGCTGACAGGTATTAATCAACAGAATGCAGTGATAAACAGCTCCACCTGACATGTCATCAGTTTTAATACCACTAGTTTATGGCTCTCCATAAGTGCTGGTTTTCTTTTCATCGTCCAAGTTGGAGTGAGGACAAATCTCCCAGGAAGGGAGGAAAAGCACCCTGGAAATGAGGACAGTTTGGGAAAAAGCTGAAAGATAAACAGCCTCTGCTGGCAGAACCACAACGGCCATGGAATATACAAGGACATGTCCTGTTTGCAGACATCGAAGCTCCTGTTGGAAGTTGGTTCCTTTCAGCCATTTGCATTTTGATGAAACCCAAAGCCAGCTTTTTAAAATTTAAAAATGTTTGAAGGTAATGAAAAACATAGGAAATTTTTAGAAAAAAATTTTAAGCATTGAAATGATTTATTTTAAATTACTTTTTGGAGCCCAGGAAAAAGCATGATTTTATGGCTCATAGTGGTTAAGCACAGCTAGAAAAAAACATAAAAGTGGTTAAATTTCAAATGTAGTCTGCATGATGCATGGTAACATGGCTGAACTCAGCCTAACTAAAAGTTGTACCTGCTCACTTTTGAAAGTAGGGATGGGTTCAAATCTGTCCTCAGACACTTCCCAGCTGTGTGACCCTGGAAAAGTCACCTAACCCCAGTTGCTTAGCCCTTACCTCTCTTCTGCCTTGGAACCAATATCTAGTATTGATTCTAAGACAGAAGGTAAGGGGTTTAAAAAAGAAAAACAAAAAAATGAGGTTAGCCTTGAAAGAGGCATTTTGTATGAAGCTATCTCCAATTTCTCATGACTTCAATCAATTGATAAACATTTATTAAGGGTCTACAATGTGTCAGGTGCTGTGTTAAGCCCTGGAGTTCAAATCTAGTATCAAACACTTATTACTAGTTATGCGACCTTGAAAAAGTAATCACTGCCTGTCCCACCCTAGCTCACCCACTTCTTCATGTATCCACTGGAGCATATCCTAGGGAGCTGGACATGGACTCAAATGCCCATGTTTTTGTTGAGAGTCACCAGCCTTCCAGTAACCCTCCTATATGCTAAGCTGCCTACTTTGCCAATTCTGCTTCCACAATATTTCACACCTCTCCCCTTCTCTCCATCCAATACAACCTCCAGTCTGGTTCTGGCTCTTATCACCTCTTGCCTGGACCATTCCATACCCTTCTAACTGGTCTCCCAGCCTCCAAGCTCTGCTTTCTTCAATCTATCCCTCATTATAGCTGCCAAAGTGGCATTTCTAAAGCAAAGGAAAGATCAGGGTAGTCTCCTGCTTGATAAACTCCAAAAATAGCCTGTTGCCTCTAGGATCCAGTACAAAGGCTTCTGTCTGAAGCACATGAATGCCCTGTTGGAACTGGGAATTGGTCTGGCTATTCTAGAAAGAAATTTTGAACTATTACTCAAAAAGTCACTAAACTAGGGCAGCTAGGTGGTTCAGTGGTTAGAGAGCCAGGTCTGGAGACAGGAGGTCCTAAGTTTAAATCTGGTCTCAGACACTTTCTAGCTATGTGATCCTGAGCATTGCCTAGCCCTTACCACTCTTCTGTCTTGGAACCAATACTTATTATTGATTCTAAGATAAAAGGTAAGGACTAAAAAATGATTCACTAAACTGTGCATACCCTTTGACTCAATAATGCTACCTAATCCTATACCCCTTCCAGGTCAAAGAAATAAGAAAATAACCCATGTAGGCAAAAACTACCTGCTCTTTCTTAGAGTGAAAAAGAACTGGAAAACAAGGTGTCCTTATCAATTGGGGAATGGCTAAATAAATTATTGTATGTGAATATAAGATCTATCGGTTCTGATAATCATTGATTAATTGAAGAATGATTTAAGAGAAACCTTGGAAAGTTTTTTTGAACGGATGAAGAGTGAAGCCAACAGAATTAGGAGAACAATTTATAGATGATAAAAACTTTGAAGACTTTAAGAACTAAGATCAACACAATGACCAACAATTCCAGATAAGAAGCCAGAATTCTCATCCCTCTCCTGATAGCAATATAATGAGCTCAAGATGCAGGATAAGACATACATTTCTAGGCATGGCTATTATAGGAATTTGTTTTGTTCAACTACCCATACAGTGGTGCCTTAATACACGAGCACCTTGAGTCACAAGCAATTTGAGCTATGAGCAGTCATGATTGGGATTTTTTGCTTTAAGTCATGAGTTTCTTCCACCCTCCAATAGATAGCCTGCCGAACTTTCGGTTTTATAAGTTACACGAGGCTGTCTCATTTTCTCATTTAGTTCAGTATTTATTTGGCCTTGTGAGCATCTGTATTGAATTGCTTTTGCTTTATTTTTTATTTTTGTCTTTGTTATTAGCTTTTGGGTTTTTTTTTTTTTTGCAAATTTATTAACTTTAAACCATGGGTCCTGACGATGGAGGAATTGAAGGAGTTACAGCAGCAGCAGCATATGGAGGTTTTGCAGGAAATTAGTGGGGAAGAGCCTGAGGTGGATGAGGTAATTAGTACAAGCGAGATTAAGGAAATGTTGAAGATTTGGGGCAAAATTATACATTTTATTGAAAAGACACACCCAGAAAAAGTTGCAACACGTTGTGCGTTGGAGCCATGTAAAGACACATGTTTCACACATTATCAAAAAGCTCTAAAAGGGAGGAAGAAGCAAACTTCCATGGAAACGTTTTCGTTGAAATGGCCTCTTAAGAGAAAACAAGGAAAGTATAGCAAAACAGCCAAAATTTGATGAAGTTAATAGTGATAATTAAGTAAATTAAAAAAATAGCAATTAAGTTTAGCAATAAATTTAAATATTATAAGTAATGTATTAGGTCAATTTTGCATTTCAATGTAGTGTTAAGTATGTAGAGAGTAAATTATGTTAAGTGATAGTGCACAAAATGAAAATCTTCTCCGCCAGCATCTTTGCCTGACCTTGAAGGTAAATAACATTTCATAAACAAGTTTATTTCTTTTTTTTAACATTATTTTATTTGGTCATTTCCAAACATTATTCATTGGAAACAAAGATCATTTTCTTTTCCTTCTCCACCCTCCCACCACCTCTTCCATAGCCGACACATGATTCCACTGGGTATCACATGTGTTCTTGACTCGAACCCATTTCCGTGTTGTTGGCATTTGCATTAGAGTGTTCATTTAGAGTCTCTCCTCAGTCATATCCCCTCCACCCCTGTAGTCAAGCAGTTGCTTTTCCTTGGTGCTTTTACTCCCACAGTTTATCCTTTGCTTGTGGATAGTGTTTCATAAACAAGTTTATTTCTTTACATCATTTAGAGTCTACCATTTGACTCCAGCCTATTTTTCCATGTTAGTTATGCAATCAACTAGTCACAATGTCCCTTATACAATGACATTCCACTTGCTGTCTCCACTTGCACATGACTTTGTGCAAGTTGTCCTTCATGCCTGGAATGCACTCCCTCCTTCCCTCAGCCCTCTAGATCTCTGATTTCCCTCAAGCTTTATGCCATCTACATGAGATCTTTCCTGGTCTTTCCCAGGTGTTAATGCATACCCAAACTATCCCATATATCATATATCAAATTAATATATATATACACATACACATGTGAGGAGAGAGAGAGAGAGAGAGAGCATCTTCTTATATATGTGCATATGAATGTTGCTTCCCCTGAATAGAATATAAACTCCTCAAGGGCAAGTACTATTTCATTCAGCAACCAGCACAGTGCCAGACATGTAGTAGGTGCTTGATAAATGCTTGTTCCTTGATTGATTGATGTCCAGGATAGAACTCATCATCTTCCCCACTAAGCTTGCCCTTTCTCTCAACTTTCCTGTCCCAAAGTAGAATTGTTTGACTCAGGAGGCAAAGAGTTTCCCATTTGTGTGAGCCATATGATTTAGAATCAGAAAGTACCTTAGAGGTCATTTAGTTCAATTCTTTCATTTTATAGGTGAGAAAATTGGGATTTGGAGAGGTTAAGCGATTTGCTGGAGGTCACACAGAAAATAAGTAGTAGAATCAAAATATGATCTTCCTTCTTCTGACTCTAAGTTTAGGGATCTTTAAACTGTATCATACTGGTAGAGAAGAGATTAGATAACCTCCTTTAAAAATTAAATTAAATTTTATTTTCATCAAGATCTGCCTTTTCTGCTTCTCATCTCCCCCTCCCCTTTGCCTCTACACACACACACAAATAGTAAGAGGCAGGGTGGAGAGGGAGAGAGGGAGAGACAGAGGGACAGAGAGAGAGACAGAGAGAGAGAAACAGAGACAGACAGAGACAGAGTCAGAGAGAGAGAGACAGAGAGACAGAGAGGCAGAGAGAGAGACAGAGAGAGAGAACTCCTATTACAAATGTAATATTTGTATTATGTCAAGTAAAATAAATTCCTACACTGGTCAAGTCCAAAAAATGTCTTAATCTGCAGTCTGAGGCAATCACTTCTCTATCAGGAAGTGGGTACCAAGTTTCATCTTTAGTTCTTTGGAATTGTGATTGATCATTGTATTGATCAGAATATCTGTCTTTCTTTCTTCCTCTCTTCCTTCCTCTCTTCCTTCCTTCCTTCATTCCTTCCCTCCTTCCTTCCCTCACTCCTTCCTTCCTTCCTTCCTTCCTTCCTTCCTTCCTTCCTTCCTTCCTTCCTTCCTTCCTTCCTTTCTTCCTTCCTCCTTCCTTCCTTCCTTCCTTCCTTCCTTCCTTCCTTCCTTCCTTCCTTCTTTGTCTCTTTCCTTCCTTCTTTCTCTTACCTTCTTTCTTGGAATCAAAACTGAGTATCAGTTCCAAGGCAGAAATGTGGTAAGGGTAAAGCCCAGGGTCACACAGCTAGGAAGTGTCTGAGATCAGAAATGAACCCAGGATCTCCCATCTCTAGGTCTAGCTCTCTATCCACTAAGCCACCTAGTTGTCCCATGTCTAAGTTGTTCAATGTTGGGCTGGATAACCATTTGACAGGAGGTGTTGTATGAGGTATTTCTTTTTAAGGGTTGAACTACAGAATTTCATAATTAGAAGGGACCTCAAAGGCCATCTCTGTCAACCCACACTTCAGCAAGAATCCCCTCTGTAACATCCTCAAGGAGTGGTCATCCAGCTTCTGTTTAGATTCACTGCCGTTCTAAATAGTTCGTTCCAATCTGAATTTATTGTTCTTATTTGCCCCTTACTATTTTCATTACATCTTCCAGATTGCTCTGCCTATACCAGTGGACATCTGATTCATGCTTATCTACCAAGTTGACTTAATTCTTTCAAATTTCTTTTAAAAATTAGCTGTTCAATATTGTACAGTGGTCAATTACGAAAACTTGCTACTCTGAGCAATGCAATAATCTGGGACAATTCTGAAAGACTTTTGACAGGGAACAATCTCCATCTCCAGAGAAATAACTGTTGAGTTGGGTAGATGCAGATCAATGCATGCTGTCTCTCACATCAGTGAATGGTTTTATGATTTTATTTTGGAGTTTTGATTTTGTATAAGTTTGCTCTTACGACAATGACCAATATGAAAGTGTGTTTTGCATGGTGATAAAAAGAAAAGAAAAATTAACTGTTAAAAAAGACAAAAATGAAATTAAATAAATAGCTCATTCTACTTTTAGACACTTAATTTTTTAGGACTTTTCTCTTATATCAAGCTAAACCCTCTCTCTGGGCAACTTCTCCTTATGACTCCCACTTCTATTCTCTGGTGCCAAGCAGAAAAAGTCTAAACCCTCCACCACATGAAAGCTCTTCAATTGTTCTAAGATAGCAGTCATATCCCTCCTAAAACCTCCTCTTATCTAAGCAAACTATTTCCAATTGATCCTCACATGCTATGAGCTTCAGTCCCTAGGTTTTGAGTGACAACACATATATAACCCGGTGGAATTGCTTGTTAATTCTGGAAGGGGGGAGGGAAGAGGAGAGGGAGACAACAGGAGTCCTGTAAATCATGGAAAATGAAAAAAATTATTAGCTGTAGTCCTATCACTATCTTGGTCCCCCTTCTCTGGTCATGCTCTAGCTTGGTTATGTACTTCCTAAAATATGATACCTTGAACCAAGCATGATATTCCTAATTCCTAAAATATGATACCTTGAACCAAACACAATATTCCATAATCTGTGAGCCATGGACCCATGACCTGCCTCATTTGGGGTCCAAGATCACATTAGTTTTTTGGCTGCCATATTTCACCATTAACTCATGTTAATCTTGCTGTCCACTCGGACCATTAGGTCTTTTTCATATGAACTGATGGCCTCTGAAGTCCCTTATAACTTTGAGATTTTGCAACTCTAACATGCTCAGCATTAGGTGAAGTATAATAAAGGATTCAAGAAAAGTTCAAGTATAATCTGGACTGCGACAATGCTGAAGAGAAGGAAAACTACTCCATCTGGAGATGCCCAGATCTTAGACAAAAGAATCCCAGTCTCCAAGATACTAACTCTTTCTGAAACTCTATTAGTATATCATTTCTCCATAAATTTCTGAGTAGAAAATAGTTGCTCTCCATGAGGCACTTATCTCTTAGGCAGATAAGATGAAATCCCCAGAAGTTTTCAGTTGGATCTACAGGGAAGTACATGCCTCAGAGCCTCAGTGAACAATGGTTTCACTTTCACCATTTCCACTGGCCTGACAAGTCAGGTCACTGAGGTTGGACTTGCCTTTTTTTTTTCACTGATGGCCATGCCTGGTGAATGAATTTACCCTTTTTTTTTTCTACTGAGTTGACCTTCCAATTCCAAAGGAGAACATAGACACAACCTTCAGATGAGGAATATTATTGGTGGAAATTCAGGTTTCACTATTAGTATCTACTCAGTGCCTGGGGAAACAAACGTCCGTCTCATTGACCTAATTTGGAAGACTGGAAAGGCCAAAGATTCATACACATGACTCCATTAGGAGAGAAGACCGCTCTCACCACAACTGACTAATGGTTTGTTTTGGGCCAGGAACCTGTCTCCGACAAGGAAATATATTATTCTATAATTTCCCTAAAATATTAAATGCAGTAAAAACTGGAGTTCTGACCAAAGGAAAAAACTGACTTAAACTCACTCTACTTGGGGACAAACATGCTTGAAGGACTTTATAAGTTAAACCCAAGAAGCAATATGGCGCAATGGAAAAAGCACTAGCTCTTGAGTTGGAGGACCTAGGTTCAAATCCTTCCTCTGGGAGAATAAAACCCGTGTGACCTTGAGCAAGTCACTTAATCTCCAGCTTCAGTTTCCTTATCTATAAATGAAGAGATTGAGCCAGAGGACCTCTAAGGTCCTTTCCAACTCTAAACCTGTGCTCTTATGGGCTTGTGACTCAAGACTGGCTCCCAGATATAAAATGCTGGGACAAAAAGTGACTGTTGCATGGTGCAATGAAAAATAAGCTAGACTTAGGACAGACCTTTGTTTGCACAGTGCCTGGCACACAGTAGGCACTGAATAAATGTTTATTAATTGATTGAATCCTGGATCTTATGTGAATCAGCTGTGGAACACTATGCACTAATACTTCTGAGGCTCAGTTTTCCCATCTATGAAATGAGGATAAGAAGACTGACACTACCAGCCTCAGAGGGTTTTTAGGAAAGCACTTTGTAAATTTTAAGGTAAGATCTATCGGTTCTGATAGATCCTTGATTCTATCTATATAGGAACCCAGTTCCTTGGTGTAGACAGCTACAATTCAAAATGGACCCAGCAGAGAACTTCTTAGGTCAAACTTTGGCAGAGACCAGGGCAGTGATGATAGACCAGCAAAGCACCCAATCTTGTTTAGCAATGGAAAGAACATCTGAAAGCCCAAAGGTACCTCCGGGCCAGAAAAGGATTTTGCAGGCTCCAAGAAGTGTGTAGCAGCAATAGAGGTAGAGATGTTCTAGCAGAGACCCCTTGATAGGAGCTATGCAGGAGCTATAAGTTCCTTTGGCTATGCACGTTCCCTGGTCATGGATGGTCCTTATTTGTGTGTCTTCTCCAACCAGTGTTATAGTCATTTTAGAAAAGAGTGACTATGCAGGGGACTTTTTGTGAATGTATTTTACTATGTAATTAAGTGCATTTTTGCTTTGAAAGTATCTTTTGAATGGGACTGGAAGCTCATAATTGTTTGATTTTGAATAAGTCTGGATGAAAATTTTGCCTTGAGCTGGATAGCTTTCATAGAACCACAACTGAGGGGCATGAGTTCCATTAGTTTTATTACAAGACAGAAAACGACACTTGAGAGGGCTTAGGCTCAATCAGGACCCAGGGCAAAGTAACAAGCCAATAAAATGAAGATAACTAACATGGGATCAAAGAACAGGTTTACTGAATTTTAGCCATTCAGAGTATTGAAAAAATTGCTAACTCAATAGAACCTATGTTTGAAGTCTAACTCTGATCTAGCTACATGGCTGTGGGCAAGTCATTTCACCTTGATTTCCTTTTATTGTGATAATAATTTTTTGCACTTCCTACCTCATTGGGTTGTTAAGGGGGAAATTCTTTGTAAATCTCAAGATGTTATAAAGATGTAAGTTATTATTATGTAGTTTGGAACTTCCAAGGAGATCTCACCTGATGTCCATCAACTAACGTTTATGTTGTGGAAATGGAGGATTGTGGGGCTGTTTTGTAGAGATTTCTGGGGAAAAAATAAGGGAGAGAGAGAAGTAGAGAATAAGGTTGAATTTTGTATAACATCCTCCATCTTGGCTACATGACAGAAATGCTAGATACCTAGGCATTTGCTTTCCCCTCTTCTTTTTATAGACAACCACATTATTAAGTGCTGAGTCCAGTGATGGTGCTTTGTTCCGTTAATAAGAACAATGGTCATTTGAGCAAACTCAAGCATCCCTCAAAAGACATTACTATTGCCCCCTGCTTCTGAATCACAGAAATATGCTACTTTCCTAACTGATCAACTCTTCCAAGATCTATTTCTCCATCCTTCCAATAAGGGCAATATTATTCCATTATATTTGTGTAATATAATTTGTTTAGCCAATCCCTGATTGATGAGCACCCCTTTAGTTTCCAGTATTTTTTTTTGGCATTATGAAAAAAGCTACTAAATAAATTCTTTTTGTATATATGGATCCTTTCTACCATTCTTTTATCTCTTTGGGTACAAGCCTATGAGAAGAATACCTAGACCAAAGAATATGCAGAGTTTAATGACTTCGTGGCCTTAGTTTCAAATTACTTTCCAGAATAGATGAACCAATTTTCAGTCCTACCAGTAGTACATCAATGTGCCCATTTTCTCCCCAAAATCCCTCAAACAATTTTCTTTTTTTTTTGCCCTTCTTACCAACCTAACAGATATAAGATAAAACCAAAAAATTTTTAATTTGCATTTCCTTAATTATAAGTGATTTGGAGCACTTTTTCATTTAGTTATTGATAGCTTGGATTTCTTGAGAATTGCCTGTTTGTATTCGTTGGTCATTTATCAGTTGAAAAATGGCCCTTATTCTTATAAATTTGAACAGTCCTTATATACCTTGGAAACGAGACTTCATCAGAGAATGCTACTACAAATATTTTCCCCAATTTCTAATTTTAACTCCTTTGACTTTCTGTACAAAATGTTAAAAATTTTCTACAATCAAAATTTTTTTATCTACTATTATCTTCTCTACTTCCTATTTTGTCATGAATTCTCCCCTTTGATCAAAAAAGGTAATTTCTTCCTCTATCATCTAATTTGTTTATGATGAGACTTTTTATATTAGTCATATATCCATTTGAAATTTATGCTAGTATATGGTCAGAGAGATATTAGTCTAAACCTAACTTCTGCTTTATTGCCATCCAGTTTTCTTTCTGAGGGGCATCTAGGTAATGTAGTCTATAGTGGAGGAGGGGGATTTGACCTGGATTTAATTTCTGCCATATTACTTTCTAGTTTTCCTGCTGAAGGGCAATTAGGTGGCACAATGGTTTTAGCTCAGGATTTAGCTCAGTTGGGAAACTTTGAGTTAAAATCTTCAGACACTTACCAGCTATGTGACCCTGGACAAACTATTTACCTCTGTCAGCCTCCATTTCTTCGTCTGTAAAATAGGAATAATAATAGCACCTGTCTCCTGGGGTTGTTGTGAGGATAAAATGAGATAATATTTGTTAAGTGCTTTGCAAAATTTAAAAGTACTATATAAATGCTAGCTATTATTATTTTCCGAGCCTCCTTGCCCCAGTAGTTGGGGTTCTTGAATTGATCAAGCTCTATGTGATCTTCATTTGCTTCTCTATTTTGGATACCTAAAATAATCCAGTTATTGACCTTTCTGTTTTTAAATCAGTGCTAAATCATTTTGATGGTTACTGTTCTATAACAAGGTTTGAGATCTGGCACTGCTTAACCCTTCAGGGATTTCAAAGTAACTATCAGGTCCCCTCAGCCCCAGTTTTCTCCTATCTATACTAAGTATTACCAATTTCTAAAACATTTTTCATATGGAATGGATCTAAGAATTTCTCTCTCCTCACAAAGTTACCTTGCCAGTAGCTAGTTGAATCCAGCACAGAGAGGGAAAGTCACAACATTGGGGCAGGAAGCAGCTTCAACAAGTATGGCTCCTGGCAGCATAAAAGAGCCCTGGAAAAAGATAATCCTAACCAACAAGAGATGAGCTGGAAAAAGCAGCAGATTTAAGGAATCCAGCTGAGAGACTCACTCAGCAGAGAAGCTCAGTCTTCCCCTAGATGCCTTGATGTTTCATTTGTACAAATTCTGGAAGTGGGCTGTCCATTGGTTATTTCTCTCACTCCTTGGTCAGCCTTCTTCCTTTTCTTAGGCTCCATCTACCTAATGATAAGATTTATGTCCTCCATGAGGGTAAGTCCCATATCCAGCCAAAGTGCTCTAGACTTCATGGTATCTAAAAATGTTGACAACTAAAATGATGACAATGATAAACCATCCAAAATGACTACCCTGATGATATAGAAGCAGTAAGATACAACAGAAAGAGCCCTTGCTCTACAATCAAAGGGTCTGGGTTCAAATCTTATCTCTGACACTTATCTGAGTGATTTTAGGAAACTCTTTTAACTTCTCCCAGCCTCAGTTTCCTTCTCTGTGAAATTAAGGGGTTTGACTTAATAACTATGATCCTATTGATAATAACAAAGACTACTCTAAGTTAAAGATTCACAAAGCATGTTTCATATATTATTTCACTTGGGCTCTACACTGCTTTTTATGATATCTAGTGTGAGAATGATTATCCCCCATTTTATTTTTTTCTGTCCTTTTTTTTTTTTAACCCTATCTTGTTTTGGAATCAATACTGTTTATTGGTTCCAAGGCAGAAGAGTGATAAGGGCTAGAAAATGGAGGTTAAGTGACTTGCCCAGGGTTACACAGCTGGGAAGTGTCTGAGGTCAGACTTGAACCTAGTACCTCCTGTCTCTAGTCCTGGCTCTCAATCCACTGAGCTACCCAACTGCCCCCTTTTTCTGTTCTTAAGTAGCATTTTATTTTTTTCCAAGTTTTGGAAAACTTTATTTAATTAATTAATTTAGAATATTTTGCCATGGTTACAAGATTCATGTTCTTCCCCTCCCCTCCTCCCACCCCACTCCCATAGTAGTAGTAGTAGTTTCTTGGTAACGGAGGATGACAATTTTCTTTTTGCGTTTTTGTGCACAAAGACACTTGTGCATGAAGATTCAAGTGGAAAAGTCAATGCACAGAGACAGTCCCACTCTCTCGGCGTTGGAAGCCTGGGTCCATTGGCACGGAAAGTCGTTACACCTGGAGACTTCCTCAGCTGCATTGGATGGCCGTGTTGTCTTTTGTGCTCCAACACGCCCTAAGCACTCCACAGTGCTTTGCTGCATCGCCCTCTCAGCCATTGAAGCTTCTTATTGGTTTCTTCCGTCTGTTCAGCCGAAGCAGTCTTCATATGCTGGGTGAGCAAAGCCCTGTTCACCAGGGGTCTAAGACCGGATGGCTACCCTCACAAGGTTTAGCCGGTCTGTCGAAGCCGTTGCCCAGGTGTGGCTACTGCCACATGCTGGCAGCTACTGGGAGCCACAAGTGAGAGCTGGGTGTCAGGTGGGGGTCAGAGGCTGGAGAGCTGCCCTAGGAGGGCACAATAAGCCCTCCATACCAAAGATATTACTCCTCCCTGAGGACCCCATACACCCACTCCCATAGCCAATGAGCAATTCCACTGGGTTTACATGTGTCATTGATCAAGACCTATTTCCATATTATTAATTGCACTAGTGTAATCGTTTAGAATCTACATCCCCAATCATATCCCCATTGAATCGTGTGATCAAGCAATTGTTTTTCTTCTGCATTTCTACTCCCACAGTTCTTTCTCTGGATGTGGATCGTGTTCTTTCTCATAAGTCCCTCAGAATTGTCTTGGATCATTGAATTGTTGCTACTAGAGAAGTCCATTACATTACATTGTACCACAGTGTATCAGTCTCTGTGTACAATGTTCTCCTGGTTCTGCTCCTCTTACTCCGCATCAATTCCTGGAGGTTGTTCCAGTTTGCATTATCCCCCATTTTAGCAGTGAGGATATTTGAGGCATATGAGAGGCTTAACCACTTACCCAAGATCATCAAGGGAGAAAGGAACAAAGCTGAGACTCAAACCCATCTCTTCTGATCAAAAGCCAGAGATCTTTCCACTATACCTCAAAGCTAGGACTATATGGTGAGATTTACATGTATATTTAGTCAGAATGCTTTTGTTTATGCTGTGAAATGACTCCTGGCATTAGACTGTTGACAAATGATATTTCCAGTCCCTCCTGCTTTATTACCTGAATAATAATGGACAGTACTCAGGCCACAGGTGCTACAACTGAGTGAGAAGAAATGGAATAATTAAAAAAACTTCTATTGATTTATGCCAAAGAAGGCTTGCCTGCATTAAACAACACAATAAATATCAGTGGGGCTTAGATGAGTTAAAACAATTACTTGCTTATTAGAGTTTGGCTCCACAAATATGTTTAGAATTAATGCCACCCCCTTTAATCTTATCTATTTTACAAGCAAGCACTCTGCTTTTCCATTTGGTTGTAAGACTCATAGTTACATCAATTACAGTTCTATTAGCATTGTAGATATCTCTTTTGGGGGAGGATTATCAGGCAGCAGATACACAGAATGTCAATATTTTGTTTCACTTCGTTATGTTAATCACCCCATAAGCTCCTAGTCCTGAGTTATTAAAGGAGCCTGTGATAATTATGCTGATGCAACATTTACAAGCATCTGGGCTGACCAGGCAATACCCTTCCCATATACCCAGATGCACATGGGAAAGGCTAATGGACTGAACCAGAAAATGTGTCTGGCTTAAGTGATCTTCCAATCCTTTGGGCACATTAAGATCTGTCAAGCTTAATCGAAATATCCAAAAGTCATGCTTCTTTTCCATTGCTTATTTTATCATCTACTTCCCTCTGTCACCCTAATTCAGGCGCTCATCACCTCCTGTCTGGACTATTGCAACAGCTTCCTCCTCGGTCTCCAAGCATCTGCATCCTGCCCTCCCTCTTTCCAAACTGCCTTCCACACAGCTGCTAAATTGATATTTCTACAGCAAAAATCTGATTATGTTACATCCCTCTCCTTTCCCCACTCCCATTTCAATCAAGGAGCTTCAGTGTCTACGAGGTATCAGATTTTTTTTAAACCCTCATTTGACAGTTAAAATATAGCACAATCTGACACCAGTCTAACTTCCTAGGCAGATTATACATTTCTCCCCTTGCCACAATTTTCATTCCAACCCAACTAGCCCATAAAGGACATTTTATCGCCTATCTCCATGCTGTTGGCCTCCATACCCAGAATGTTCTCTCTTCTTTATTTCTTGGACATTCAGAGCCTCTATCAAGCCCCAGCTCAAGCATCAGGTCCTGTAAGAAGTCCTTTCTGAGTTCCTCTAATTGCTAATGCTTCTCCCTGCAAAGGAAACTAAATTGTATTTATTTGATCTATAGGTAACATGTCAATGTGAGCTTGAGTATGTAGCGACGCAGGTGCCAATAAGGTATGGAGTGAGTATTCTACTATGTAGGTGCTGAGGGAACACAGCTACTGGCCAGACACACAAAACTGGCCAAACTGAAGCCACAGCCCCTCAATACCTCAGGATTTGAAAAAAAGAAAAAAAGAGGAGGAAGCCCCCAACACTTTCAATGCCTAATTCTCTAGTCTTCACCTCACTTGAGCTTTGGTCCTTGGGTCTTCAGTTCCCAGCGTTTTGGGTCTAGTCTTGGCAAAATCATAGAAACTCTCCAGACCTCAGTTTTCCCATCTGTAAAATCTTCTTGTTATTGTTCAGTTGTATCCAACTCTTCATGACCCCATTTAGGGTTTTCTTGGCAAAGATGCTAGAATAGTTTACCATGTTCTTCTCCAGCTCATTTTACAGATGAGAAAACTGGAGACAGAGTTAAGTGACTTGTTCAGGATCACATAGCTAGTTAGGTTTTGCCATTTCCTTCTCTATCTTATTTTACAGATAAAGAAACTGAAGCAAATATGAATTAAGTCATATGGTTAATAAAAATCAGAGGACAGATTTGAACTCAGGTCTTCCTGACTCCAAGTCTGACACTCTACCCACCATGCCACCTACTTGCCCAATGAAGAGATAGTACTAAATGGCCTTTAACATCTCTTCTAGATCTAAAACTATGATTCTTTACTGATAGATTTTTCTTTTTTTTCTCCTTCCTTTAGGGAAATTGGGGGATTCCCCCTCACTCAAACAGTCTCCCATCTATTTAAAATAAGGGTGGAAACTTTTTTGTTCTTTCTCAATAGTGTCTCCTTAAGGATAAAAGAAACTCTCCCTCTTCTCAGTTCTCCCAGATGCCTTAACAACCATACAAGTCAGAATTTAGTATTCTGAGTTTGTTTATTTGTTGAATGCAAAAAAAAAAAAAACCCAAAACAACAAAAAAAGACAAGTAGAATAGCATCAAGATTGAAAGTGTTACAATCATGGCAACAAAATTATGAACCTGGTTACTGCATCTCAGGAGGGACAAATGACCTGTCCCTCTCCAGCTCTTCTATCGTCCCTAGGCTGGGAAAGAAGCAGGTGAGGATAAGAGACCAGAAGTCATCTAATAATTGAACAATTTGTCTGGGAGATACCTGAGCTTCCAGCCAGACTCCCCTTCCGAAGCTCCTATCTAACTATGCCAAAGTTCCATCCTACATGGTTATCAGTTCTCCAAGAGAGGACTAATCCTCGCCTTCCGATTGCTGACAGAGTCCCAAGGCTGCAATAGATGGAGGAAGGGTAGGGAAGGGTGCCCTATGCCAGGGTTGGTTCTTCTAACCTCCCAATCCTGCCCTGAATTTCCACAGAGCCCAGCCACATGGATTCCCTTCCTTCTTCCAATCATATCTATCTTGTTTTCCCCAAAATCCCATTGGAGGATCAAGTCATGGCAAACCTCGGAACTTGGGAATCTGGTAAAAGCTGTCTGTCCCTGACCCCAGTGGATATGGCTAAAGACAGGCTCCATTTATATTGCATTTATTTATCTGTGGGAATGGAGTATGTATATAGAATGTAACCTCCATGAAGAGGGACTCTTTCGTTCTTGTCTTTTCTCCTAAATCCTTAGTATTTAGGACAATTCCTGGAGGCAACCTGGATCATTGCTGAATAGAACTGTCAAGCTATTCTTAAGACAAATGGCCCCAGTAGAAGCATGGGAGGTTAAGAATTTCCCCATGTTTTTGATGTGGGGTCCATATCAAGGCCAGCCTTTTCCTTGGTCTATAGTACAGGATTCATGGGGAATAAAGGAGTAAAGGGGGCTGCTGTTGGTGCAGAGGATAGAGGAACAGGTCTGGAGTCAGGAAGATTTGTCTTCTTGAGTTCAAATCCAGCCTCAGACACTATCTATATGGCCTTGAGCATCACTTAAACCAGTTTGCTTCCATTTTATCATTTGTAAAATGAGCTAGAGAAGGACATGGCAAACCACTCCAGTATTTTTGCCAAGAAAGAGTTTGACACAACTGAAAAACAACTGAACAACAAAGGAGTAAAATCAGTTGACATTCCTATTCAGTCTCAAAAGCAAATGTAAAATGAAAAGTTAAGTGTGCCTCATGTTTCCTCTTCTCACCTATCAGCCATGCTAATTTCTATCTGTGCCTTTCCTACCCTTATCCCCATATTTAGAATATATTTAAAGATATTGAATTAACTGTAAAGGAACTACAAAAAGAAAAGAAAAACGAATCTAGACCAGAAGAATTTATAAGAAAATATTATCAAAATTTTAAGGAACAATTAGTACCTCTGCTACACAAATTATTTTCAAAAATTTGAAAAGGAAAACACTATTAAACTCCTTTTGTTAGACAATTATAAGCCTATTATCTAAATCAGGGAAGAATAATACAAGGGAAAAAGCCTATATATTAGAATCTTTAATGAATATCAATTTAAAATTTTTGAATAAAATCTTGGCAAGAAAAACTAGAACAATTTAGCCAAAAATTAATTCACTATGATCAAGTTGGGTTTATACCAGAAATATAATAATGAGGGGGCAGGGACTTCCGGGTAAACATGGCTGCAATCTAGACACAACTCGCTTCCCCTCCCCGGCACTGAACGAAATAGACTACCTCAAAAGAGCATAAAAATCACCTTTGGAAGAATGGAGGGACTCCCCAGTACCCCATGGAAATGAAGGTACATGGGGTTTGAACATTTCCACAATATAAGGAGGAGGAAAAGCTCGCACAAAAACTTGAACTGAGCCGCCCTTCCCCCTACCCCCCACCAAACCAGAGTAAGCTATCAGAGAGCTCACTGGGACAGTGAGTGAGTGAGGAACGTCTCTGTCTGGGGGGGCACACCAGGATCTTTGGGATCTAAAGACTGCAAGGAAACGACCTCTCAGGGTGGTTTCATGGGAAAATCCTGCTCTGAGCAAAGGGGTGGCCGCACTGAGAGGCTGTGCTGAGCAAAGGGGCGACCACGCTGAGAGGCTGCGCTGAGCAAAGGGGTGCTGAGAGGCTGCGCTGAGCAAAGGGGAGACTGCGCTGAGAGGCTGCGCTGAGCAAAGGGATGCTGAGAGGTTGCGCTGAGCAAAGGGTCAACCATGCTGAGAGGCTGCGCTGAGCAAAGGGGCTGCCATGCTGAGCACAGGGGCCTGCGTTCTAAGAAACCTCGGAGGCTGGGAAGAACTAGTCTGAGGCAACCTAAATTCACAGAAAACCCGCCCACATCACCCAGACCCTAGACCAAAAAAATAAAGTGGAATAAAACCACCAAAGGGATGGCTCACATGTCCTAAAATCAAGCCTCCAAGAAGAAGGGGGGGGGGGGAAGTGACTATTGAAAACTTTTATGGTGGGAGTACCCAAGGAAAAGAAGAGAATGAGGATGAAATCCAAACAAAATCAGAACATGCCTCCCAAAATGGAAACTATCCACAAGCTCTGGAAACCTTTTGGGGAAAAAAATGGGAGAAAGGGATCAGCAGTCTGATAGACAAGATTTCACAATTGGAGAAAGAGCTGGAAGCATCTAATAGAAGGGCAGACAAAGCTGAAAATCAAAACCAGTCCCTAACGACCAGAATTAAGCAAATGGAGGACAGCGAGATTACAAAACAGCAAGAATCAATAAAGCAAAGCCAAAAAATTAATGAATTAGAAGAAAACATGAAATATCTCACTGAAAAGGTCACAAACTTGGGAAACAGAGGAAGAAGAGACAACCTCAGAATTATTGGTCTCCCCAAAAAACCAGAGATAAACAAAAACTTCAATGCTATTCTACAGGAGATTATAGAAGAAAATTGCCCACATGTTCTGGAGCAAGGGGGCAAAATAGAAATAGAAAGGGTTCATAGAACACCCTCTATACTAAATCCCCAAAAGACAACCCCCAGGAATGTAATCGCCAAATTCAAGAGCTTCCAAGAAAAGGAGAAAATCCTACAAGAAGCCAAGAAGAGGAGCTTCAGATATAGGGGGGCTCCCATAAGGATCACACACGACTTAGCGGCTAACACACTAAGAGACCGCAAAGCATGGAACACAATATTTAGAAAGGCAAGAGAGCTGGGTCTCCAACCAAGAATCAACTACCCAGCAAAACTGATTATATACTTCCAGGGGAAAGTATGGGCATTCAACAAAATACAAGATTTCCAAGCATTTGCTAAGAAAAGACCAGAACTTAGTGGAAAATTTGACATCCAATCACAGAAAGCAAGAGAAACATGAAAAGGTAAATATGAAAGAAAGGGAAAAGGAGATAAATCTTATCTTTTTCTTTAAGTCAAACTCTCTTCTATAAGGACTACATTTATATCAAATTATATATATTAATATGTGGGGAAAATGTATTGTTTAACTCTCAAAAATTGTATGCATCATAAGAGTAGTTAGAAGAATCATGCATAGGTAAAGATTGGGGCATCAAGAAGATTTGGTGAAAGGGGAGGCAAAGAAAGAAAAAGGGAGGGGGGGAACCATCAATAATACTAAGATTTACCTCAAGAAATAGGGGGGGTCTAAATAGAATAATCTTTCCCATACAAAGATACGCATGGGAAGGGGAGGGGAAGAACTCTCATATGAGAAGGAGAGGAAGAGAGCGTGAAGTAGAATTACTTAAACCTTATTCTCAGTGAAATCAAATCTGAGAGGGAAGAACATCTAGATCCAGTGGGATCCTGAATTCTATCTTATCCATCAGGGTAAGAAAGAAAGGAAAATCAAGGAGGGGGAGGAGGGAGGGAGTATAAAAAGGGAGGGAAGGAGAGGGGGAAGGGAAGGGAGCATAAAAATGGAGGGGCTAGAAAGGGAAGCATATCAAGGGAGGGGACTAGGGGGACTGATCTAAGTAAATCACTGGTTCAAAAGGATATAGCTAAAGAAGAAAGGTCAGAACTAGGGGAAGTTATCAAAATGCCAGGGAATCTACAAGTGACAATCATAACTTTGAACGTGAATGGGATGAACCCATAAAATGTAGACAAATAGCAGAATGGATTAGAACCCCAAACCCTACCCGTTGTTGTCTTCAAGAAACACATATGAGGCGGGTTGATACTCACAAGGTTAGAATTAAAAGATGGAGTAAGACCTTTTGGGCCTCAACTGATAGAAAGAAGGCAGGAGTTGCAATCATGATATCGGACAAAGCCAAAGCAAAAATAGACTTGATCAAAAGGGATAGGGAAGGTAAATATATTCTGTTAAAAGGGAGTATAGACAATGAGGAAATATTACTAATCAACATGTATACACCAAATGGTATAGCATCCAAATTTTTAATGGGGAAACTAGGAGAATTGAAGGAGGAAATAGACAGTAAAACCATATTAGTGGGAGACTTGAACCAACCACTATCAAATTTAGATAAATCAAACCAAAAAATAAATAAGAAAGAGGTAAAAGAGGTGAATGAAATCTTAGAAAAATTAGAGTTAATAGACATATGGAGAAAAATAAATAGGGACAAAAAGGAATACACCTTCTTCTCAGCACCACATGGCACATTCACAAAAATAGATCATACACTAAGTCACAGAAACATGGCACTCAAATGCAGAAAAGCAGAAATAATGAGGGGGCAGCTAGGTGGCTCAGTGGTTTGAGAGCCAGGTCTAGAGATGGGAGGTCCTAGGTTCAAATCTGGCCTCAGATACTTCCTAGCTGTGCCATCCTGGGCAAGTCACCTAACTCCCACTGCTAGCCCTTACTGCTCTTCTACCTTAGAACCAATACATGGTATAGATTCTGAGGTGGAAGGCAAGGGTTAAAAAAAAGAAGAAGAAATAGAGGGCAGCTGGGTAGCTCAGTGGATTGAGAGCCAGGTCTAGAGATGGGAGGTCCTAGGTTCAAATCTAGCCTCAGATACTTCCTAGCTGTGCCGCCCTGGGCAAGTCACTTAACCTCCATTGCCTAGCCCTTACCACTCTTCTGCCTTGGAATCAATATATATGGCAGAAGGTATGGGTTTAAAGAAATAAATTTTTAAAAAAATTTTAATTAAAAAAAGAAATACAAAAATGATTCAACATTATTAAACTAATTAATTTAATTAACCATATAAAAACAAAAGCATCCAAAACCATAAGACTGTATCAACATATGCAAAAGTCTTTGACAGAGGAAAACATTCATCTGTGATGAGGATCTTACAAAGTATAGGCAAAAAAAGATCTTTTTCTTAATGTCATTAAAAAAAGTCTCTGTGTAAAACCAAAAGCTAACATTATATATGGGAGAAATATTAGAAGCTTTTTCAATAAATACAGGAGTGAAGAAGGATGCCCATTTTACCTCCTATTATTTGCCTGAGTTCTAAAAATGCTAACAACAGCAATAAGAGAAGAGGGAAATTAAAAGCATAAACACGGACCAAGAAAAGAGAAAATGATCTCTGTTTGTAGATAACATGATGGTTTAACTTTGAAATTTCCAGAGAATTATCAAAGAAATCCACTGAAACAATTGGGTAAAATGGTGGGAAACAAAATATATACATAAAAATCAACAGAATTTATACTTGAAATCTATTTCCACTTTGTAGTAAGCACATTACTTTCCACACTGTGCAGCTAGCAATAGCTACTTACGCACAGATGAATAATATGGGGCACAGGCTAGACCCCTCAAATGTGCAACCACCTAGAGGATATAGGATATAGGATATTCCCAAGCCGCTCCTCAGACCAGATGGAGAGGGCATGGAGGGGGCTACACTCAATATATATTCTTGTACCTCAGGAAAACCAACTGCTAGATTAGAATAAGTGACTCTCAATGTTGCTCTATTTACACCACCCCAAAGCTTTCCTAGGTACACTGCAGAGACCCGGGCACACTTCCACAATCATCTTTCAGTATCTAAATCAAGACTCTTGAGGCCCAATTGTTCGATTTTCAGGGTTATCACTTATGCCTTGGGAATTGGTAAAGGACTTGATTAATGGGTTTGTCAGTTATCTAGCCTTAAGAAAGTAATGGAGATTAGTGGCGGTGTAATGTCCCTGAACAACTTGCAGGGATCCAGGAGAAAAAAACACCATTCATAAGCAAAGGATAAACTATGGGAGTGGAAACACCGAGAAAAAGCAACTGCCTGAATACAGAGGTTGAGGGGACATGACAGAGGAGAGACTCTAAATGAACACTCTAATGCAAATACTATCAACAAAGCAATGGGTTCAAATCAAGAAAACATCTAATGCCCAGTGGACTTACACGTCGGCTATGGGGGGTGGGGGGAGGAAAAGAAAATGATCTATGTCTTTAACGAATAATGCTTGGAAATGATCAAATAAAATATATTTTAAAAAAAAGAAAGTAATGGAGAAAATGTTAATAATACAGATTAATACATATTAGAATGTATTATTGTATAATATAACACACACACACACACACACACACACACATATATATATATATATATATATATATATAATGTACAATAATACAGATTAAACTTAAAATCCTGCCATGGGGGGTTGCCAGGTGGTTCAATGAACAGAGAGTCAAATCTAGAGATGGGAGGACCTGAGTTCAAATATGACCCCAGATACTTCCTAGCTGTGTAACCCTGGGCAAATCACTGAACCCCCATTGCCTAGCCTTTACTACTCTTCTACCTTGGAACCAATTCTAAGTGTTTATTCAAAGACAGAAGGTAAGAGTTTTTGTTTGTTGTTGTTGTTGTTTTTATTATTCCCTGGGTACATTTATTATTCATTTATTTAGGGAGCAAGTTACTAAATATTTACCAGAACACCATGGATTAGAAGGAGCCTCGGAGACTTTGTCTGGAGGCATCTACCCTATTAAACATCAAGGTAAATAGACTCAAAAGGGGCCCCAGCAAGGAGCCGTGCTGCCATTGTTAGCCCTGACTTTGTGTGCTCTCTACTACAGCTGCTTCTCCTTACTTATTTCCCATTACCATCCTTACCCAAATTCCTTTTACTTCATTCAAGATGGTGGCCAAGGACCAGATACAATGATGATTTTCAGGTGTCTATAGTCACATTCCCATTCTACTGCAGAACCCAGAAATAAAATATACTAAAATGTGTCTTTGAATGACTGTAAATTGCATGACTTAAGAGCCACTCATCTAATTCCACTAAGATGAACTGACCCTGGTAAGAGATGCCAGACCATGTGTACTCCATTAGCTTTAAGGTCAGACCTTTTAAAAAATACTTAAACATCCTAATTTAAGGTTGCATAAAAGAAAAACTATAAGGTCAGGTAAGAGGCTCAATGGATTGAGAGGCAGATCAACAGTTGGGAGTGCCTGGGTTCAAATCTGGTCTCATATACTTCCTAGCTTTGTGACCCTGAGCAAGTCACTTAACCCCAGTTGCCTAGCCTTTTCTGTTCTGCCTTGGAACCAATACACTAGGAAGGACTACACTGACTTAATTTTCCCCAATTTATTATTTACTTATTGTTAACATTCCTTTTTTTTCCCTAAATTTTGAGTTCCAAATTCCCCACCTCCCTCTAGCTTCTCCCCAATCCATTGAGAAGTTTAACAATGTGATAGCAATTATTTATGTGAAATCATGCAAAACATTTTCATATTACACATATTGCAAAAAAAAAGGAAGAAAAAGAAAGTGAAAGAATAGGTTTCAATTTGTACTCAGAGTTCATCAGCTCTCTCTCTGCAGGTGGATAACATTTTTTTATCATGAGTCTATCAGAATTGTCTTGGATCATTACATTGATCAGAGAAATTAAGCCTTTCCCAGTTAACTGTTATTACAATATTGCTGTTATCAGCCACACAGACTTAGGATGGGCACCAAACCCACAATCCTAAGTCCACTATGGGTTAGCTAGAATTCTGTGCCATTAATACATGTTGCCAGTTGCAGTCATTTCCTTTCCTGATTCTTTTTTCCCACCAACCCCTGCCATCTCACCATGAACAACTTCAATGTACCAGCTACTAAAGAGGATTCCTAACAGGGACATCTTCGAGCAAATGGTGCTTAGAGAGATGCTGAAGAGGAGTTGGAAACAGCCAACAGCCTATCATGGAACCTCTCTGCATCTCAAAAACTATAAATTCTAGAAGGGGTGAGATCTCATTGATGGAGAAAGTTCCCACACCGACAAATCACAGGTCCTTGTACTCACTACCTCTCTGAGGGCTGTGGTGAAGATCAAATTAAATAATGTGTGTAAAAGTGCTCTGGATATGGTGCTATGGATATGAAGTGCTGGATAAATGCAGCCTGTTAGTAATTATGCCTTTTCAGCATTTTCTATGAGCTCAGATGGTGATTTACAACCTTACTGCAATACCCTAAAATGACTCCAAATTTTCAAAAGTCTCAAATCATAACCAAGTCTAATTCACTTTAGATTTTCAGTTGTACCATTTAGCATTTTTATAGGAAAAGGTAGGTCTGAAAACAAAACTTAGGGTCCAGATATCCAAAAGGAAAGGAGTGAATAAAGGTGGATAAATGTGTGCCTCCCCTAAAGCCAGCCAAATTCTACAAGGGGGTTGTGGCACAGGATTGCAGCTGGGACAGAAGAGGAGGTTTTCTGGTGACACTTGAGAATTCTGATAGGGAGATTCGGGAGTTCCTGGAGGAAAGCTAGATGGTCAGTTTCTCCTAAAAATATAGGCAGCTCCACATCAGTCAACTCTTCACTCATCTTACACTGAATTGTAGAGATCTCTCCTCGCTTTTCATCACCTTTGCCCATCTGTTGAGCAGTTTCTGCCCATTTCTGTCCAAATGCAGACCACAGAACATGTGCAGCTTTTGCCCTAAGACTTGAAGGATTAAGACAACCCATTCTCAGATGTAGTCTCCAAGAACTTGAATCTAAAATCAGAGATCTCCCCTTGCCTGCTAAGGTGATGCCGATACTGAAGGCAAGGACTTCTTACATACTTCCCACCAAGCCAAGGACCAAAACCCAATGTGCCGATAACCCTAAATGCATAGTTGAGGACAGGTAAACATTTACTGGAAAATGAATTCAAGATTACAACTGAGTGCCAGATATGAGAGACAGTTTGCTCCCGTGGAAATTATGCTCATCTTATTGTCTAGAGAACCTATGTTCTCGTCTCTACTCTGGCACTTACCAACTCAGCACCCATGGACAAGTCAAATAGCCACCCTAATTTTGATGGAAATTTGAATAATACTTTTAAAATAGTTTAACTCTTATGTAGTATTTTGTTTTTATTTTTTAAGTTTTGTAAAGGACTAAATAGGGTAGATAGGTGGCATAGTAGATAAAGCACTGTGCTTAGAATCAGGGAGACTTATCTTGATGAATTCAAATCTGGCCTCAGACACTTCTAGCTAGCTGACCCTAGGCAAGTCACTTAACCCTGTTTGCCTCAGTTCTTCATCTGTAAAATGACCTGGAGAAAGAAATGACAAGTCACTCTTGTATCTGTACCAAAAAACAAAACAAAACAAACAAACAAAACAGAAGGAGCCACAAAGTCAGATACTACTGAATAACAGAAAAGGAATTTATGAGTATAATTTAATTTGATTTTCACAACTTTATAAGGTCAGTTCTATAGGCATAATTAAAATATCATCCAATATAGAATATAAGCTCTCAGAGGACATAGACTATTTGGGTTTTGTTTTTGTCTCTCCACACAGTGGAGTCCTACAAAGTACCTGGCATAAAGTAGCTCATTAAATGGTCAATGAATTTTTTTTAAAAAGATGCTTGTTGAACTGAATCCTAATTTTACAAGTAAGGAAATGTGCTCAGAAGAGTTAAGTGACTTGCCCCTGGTTTCCCAACTGGTAAATGTCAGAGGCCCAGATTTTTCCTTTTTCTAAAACCCACCATTCTCACCACCGTTTCTCCCTTACTTCACAGGGCTTTTGTGAGGAAAGGGTTTCGGAAACCTTCAAAGACTATATAAAGGTGAATTATTATTATTGGCACCATATTCCACTTGTCTGCCTTACTGTATGTAGCATGAACTAACTGAGCTCTTTCAGGCTATGTAGGTGCCAAAAGATAGAGAAAATAGTGGGGATCCCCCAGTGAAGACGGAAGGGAAGCAGAGAGCCTAGCTAACTAATAAACTATGTAATCAGCCCCAGGATAATCTAGAATTGAATCAAGTAATAGAGGAAGCAATACTAATAATGAAAAATATATCGGTGGCCCTGGTGATAAATGTTCATGGCATGGAAGAGTTGATAAAACTGTACCAAATAATGATCTCCATTCCCTCCAAGACCTCTTTGATGAAATTGCCAATTAACATAGTGCTTTAAGAGGGAGGAGGACTCCCATCAGTTAGGAAATGGCTTGAAACCAACTTCTTATATACCAAAGATGCCAAAGGGCTCCCAGAGGGATTATGCTGACTGGTAACTATCAATCTGACTTTAAATGGAACCAATGACCTGATGGAGAAAGATGTTTATCTCCTTCTCAGCCCTGGAAAGACCCTTTGGAATCTTTGGGATTGGTGCAATTTTTACTGCTATTCATCTGCCTGATGATGCCCTTGACCTTGCCTTGTAATCTCTAGATATTGGCCATACCTAGTATAAGAGTCTGATGCAACCACATTCTCAATAAAATGGGGATAATCAGCCCTGCCCTGCCCTGCCTACTTCACAGGGTTGTTGTGAAGATCAAATGAGATAATGGATAAAAAAGTACTTTGAGAAACTGTAAATCACTATGCAAATGCTTCCATATCGTTAATAGTCTACCAAATTGTCTTGCTATTGATAAGTGATCTTCCTTAGCGCCTTTGAAGGCATTTCTGCCTACAGCTGTTCAGTGCCACCATAACCCAGCTTCCAGAGGTGTTGATCTTGTTGTTCAACATTTCTGCTCTTACTCATATGGGTATACTTGAGCTTGGGAAATGGATTCTAGTAAAAAGCATAGAACAGTAATGGGAAATGTCCTACGACTTGGAATCAGGAGACCTGGGTTTAGATTCTGACCCTGCTTTGTGACTATCCTTATAAACTCTAAGTGAGTCATTTCTCCACTCCAGAGCCTCAGTTTTTTCATCTGTAAAATGAGTACACAAATACACACACACACACACACATACACACACAATATAAGCTGCTAGATGGTGCAGTGGATAGAGTACAAGGGCTGGAGTCAGGAAGATTCATATTCCTGAGTTCAAATCTGGCTTTGGACCCTGACTAGCTATGTGATCCTGAACAAGTCCTTTAACGCTGTTTGTCTCAAATTTCCTCATCTGTTAAATGAGCTGGAGAAGGACATGGTAAACCAGTCCAGTATCCTTGCCCAGAAAACCCCAAATGGAGTGGCCAAGGGTCAGATACCACTGAAATGATCAAACAACAAAATGAGCATTAAGATGTTAGTATGACCTAATTCATAGATTTATTGTAAGGATGGAAGTGATAATAATGCCCAGGAAGCTCTTTTATATAACCATATTTTATGTTATGTAGAGGAATATAGATATATATTATAAATAACCATGACATTCTAGATATTATGACTATTGCTAATAATAATACAACTACTACTAATAATAGAGAAGCAGTGAGGTGTCATGGATAGACAATTGATCTCAGGATTAACATCTCTGTCATATATCTTATGTTTCTGGGAACCAAGCCTCCATACTACTTTCTGCTATTTCCTCACCATGGCCCCACTCTAACCATCTCCATCCCCAGATCTCCTTGAGAACCCTTTTATATATTGTCTTCTCCTATTAGAATTGCAATTCCTTAAAGGCAGAGCCCATCTTGATTGTTTTGTTTGTATTCCCAGCATAATGCACGACACTTGGTAAATATGCAAAAGATGCCCCCCCCCCAAATCTGTTGTGATTGTATATCCAAGGGCAAGTCACTCAAACCCTCAGTATTCTCTCAAATTTCTAAGACTTCAAGATGTAGAAAAGCTGTCCATGATGCTCTACACTGATAAATACTTTTAATTTTTATTATTATTAATTTTTAACATTCTTTTCTTTTTAAATTTTAGGTTCCAAATTCTCTCCCTCACTCCCCATCCACTGAGAAAGCAAGCAATATCAAAACTGATAAATATTATTAATTAAAGTCAACTTTATAGACACTTTTTAAAAGTTGACAGCACTTTACATATCTAGAAGGGAGTGTAGTTATGGTTTGCTTCCACCATGCCTCTCCATCTCTAGTTGACTAATCCCAAGTCAAGTCACTGGATGGCCCTGCCCATAAAGGTTTGCCAAATGGGGATACACCAAAAGCATAATATAAAGAAAGAGCTGAAGTTAGTTAGTACTCTGCCAGAGGGAGATGGTTTAAAGAAAGCTCATGGGGATGGTCTCCATCTCTCTTTGCACCTTGGCTTTTCCATTCTATGATTGCTAAGCAAGCATGAGAAGCAATAATACTCAGCCTTGTTGGGAAGCTGTTGGCAAAACTGAAGATCCCTAGCACTGACAGAACTATGAATGAGGAAGAGCATTAGGGAAATATTTTGGGTCCTAAGTTCTCCCAAATGACAGAATCTTGGAGTTTGGTAATGAGTGGAATAGACTCAAAGAATGCTTACAAGCTTCCAGAATAGGAGAGAGGTATATCTGAATCTAAGAATCCAAGTGATGGTCCATTAAACCATTTGGCCTTTGTTTCTAGAGCAAGAAACTGGAAAATTTCATTGTAAACCCCTGAAGACACACTCTTTAAACTCTTGGGATATCTTTCTTATTGACCAGAGTGCAGTGGTTATGCATGCAGTAGTTGTTTTAAAGTATCTGGTTTTGCATCTTTGGATCTAAATAAGGATTACATTTAATTATGCCAAACATGTGGGGAATTCAATTTCACAGAAATGGAGCTGAAAGGGAAGAAGAGGGCAGAGTTTTTTGGCTTGGGTGGAAAGAACCTTAACCATCTACTAGATGAAAACCACTTATACTGCATCCCTAGATTAATGTGCCAAGGGAATTAAGCAATGATATGTACCACATAAGTAGAATAGATAGAAGATAGAGGTAGCTAGCTCTCCAAGAGCCATAGAGAGCTTAGTATTTCTCAGGTGTTTGGGCAGAGCACCTAAGGGGCTGGTCATGCCAACTCTTCATTAATAAATAAAGTAGTATATTTGTTCAGAAGTGCCTCCTGGTGGTTGAACATGCACTACCTCATCTGCCCATGTCAAAAATTAAGCAATCAGATACCCATTTTACAGATAAAGAAACTGAACTCAGAGATGAAAAGTGACTTTTTGGTGGTTATAGAATTAAGATGTGTCACGGGAAGATAGAAATAGAAAATATTATTATTCCTTAACTCGGCTCTCCCCCATACCTGAGAACCTGCTTCACTTCTTCCTTGGGCTTCTTTCAAGACTCATTTCAGGAGCAGCAAGATGGCTCAGTGGATTGAGAGCCAGGCTTGAGATGGGAGGTCTGGGTTTAACTATGGCCTTGGACAGTTCCTAGCTGTGTGACCCTGGACAAATCACTTAACCCCCATTGATTATCCCTTACAGGTCCTCTGTCTTAGAACCAATAGACAGTATTGATTCTAAGATGGAAGTTGAGTTAAAAAAAAAGACTCAGTTCAAAGCCCATCTTCCAGAGGTCTTTTCTGCCTTTTGGCCCATTGTTTTCCCATGAGATTACTTTCTTTTTGCACTTTGTAAAGATATTCTATGCCCAGTTATTTGTTTGTATGTTGTCTCCCCCATTAGACTGTGCAATGCCCCCCCCACACACACACACACAAAAGACTAAAAAAAGGAAATTAAAAAACCAATAATATATGCTCCTGCATGCAGGGATTATTTTTCCTTTTCTTTGTACCTCCAACACAGCATGGTGGCTAGCAAAGAATAAGTACTCAACCCCTGCTTATTGGCTCACAACTTTGTTGACTTCCATAACATAAGCAGAAAGAATAGAAAAAGGAAACTGAAGCCTAATTATAATGATCAAACTCCATCTCAAAAAAAACCATGTACCTCCCTCCTTTTTTTAGAGGTTGAGTATGAAATGTTTCATAAACTGACCAATGTAATCAATGTGTCTGTTGCTTTTGCTAAACTCTGTGAGCATCTTTTAAATCTTTGTTACAGAAGACAGTTCAAAGGGTAGGAGAAAGTGGGGAAAATTGTTTCAGATTAATTTTTTTGCCTAGTAATACCAAATCTCAAACTGTATTATAAAGCAGTAATTGTGAAAATAATCTGATACTGGCTAAGAAATAGAGTAGATCAATGGAATAGATTAGGTATACAATACACAGTAGTAAATGACCAGAGTAACCTTTTTTTTTTTAAAACTCTTACCTTCTATTCTAGTATTAATTCCAAAATAAAAGAGAGGCAAGGGCTAGGCAGTTGGGGTTAAGTGACTTGCCCAGGGTCACACAGCCAGGAAGTATCTGAGGTCACATTTGAACCCAGGACTTCCCAATTTCAGACCTAGTGCTCTAGCCATTGTGCTATCTAGCTGCCCTCCTAGCAAACTAATGTTTGCAAAACCCAAAGATCCCAGCTTTTGGGAAAAGAACTCACTATTTGATAAAAATTGCTGGGAAAACTGGAAAACAGTACAGCAAAAACTGGGTGTAGACCAATATTTATACTGCATACAAAAATAAGATCAAAATGAATACATAGCTTAGACATAAAGGCTGACACCATCAGCAAATTAGGGAAGCATAGGATAGTTTACCTCTTGGGTCTATGGATAAGAGCAGAATTTGTGACTAAACAAGAGACAGAGAACATTACAAAATGTGAAAGTGATCATTTTGAATTTTAAAGGTTTTGCACAAACAAACCCAACTTGACCAAGATTCGAAGTGAAGCAGAAAACTGGGAGGGGGAGGATTTTTACAGCAATTTTCTCTGATAAAGGCCTCATTTCTCAAGTATGTAAAGAACTGAGTCAAATTTATAAGAATATAAGTCATTCCCCAATTAATAAATGGTGAAACACATGAGTAGGCAGTTTTCAGAGGAAAAAAATGAAAGCTATAGTTACATGAAAAAATTTTCTAAATCATTCTTGATTAGAGAAATGCAAAATAAAACAATGCTGAGGCACCTCACATACCAACTCACATGTAGCAGATTGGCTGATAGGACAGAAAAGGAAAATGATAAATATTGGAGGTGATGGGGGCAAATTGGGATACTAAAGCACTGTTGGTAGAGTTGTGAACTGATACAACCATTCTGGAGAGTAATTTGGAATTATGTCTCCAAAACTATAAAACGGTGTATATCTTTTGATCCAGAAATATCACTACTAGGTCTGTATCCCAAAGAAATAAAAAATTAGGGATAAGGACATATTTGTACAAAAATATTCATAGCAGCTCTTTTTGTATTGGTGAAGAATTGGAAATTGGGGGGCTGCCCACCAAGTGGGGAATATCAGCAAATTATGGCATATGTTGGTGATGGAATACTGCTATGCTGTAAGAAATGATGAATAGGATGATTTCAGAAAAACCTGGAAAGACCTACATGAATTGATGCAAAGTGCAGTGGGCAGAATAGGGAGAACATTGTGCACAGTAACAACAATATTGCACAATGGTCAGCTATGAATGGCTTACTTAAACTGATCAAGACAATCCCAAAGGACTCATGATAGAAACTGCTATCCAATCCCAGAGAAAGAACTGATGGATTCTGGATGCAGATCAAAGCATATTATTTTTCATTTTACTTTCTTTGTAAAATTTTTTTGTTGGTTTTTGTTTTATATGAGTCTTCTTCCATAACATGACCAATTTGGAAATATATTTTACATGATCACACGTGTACAACATAGGTTAAACTGCTTACTCTCTCGGGGAGTGAGGAAGAGAATTGGGAACTCAAAAATACAGAACATGAATGTTAAAAATTATTACATGTAATTAGAAAAAAGTTATATTAAAAATTAATTTCTTTACTGCCCACTGAATTGAATTACATTTCCTGATCCTCTTAATAGTGTCCTCCACTGGTGGGAGGAGGAGAGGGAAAAAACATGATTCATGTAGCCATGGAAAAATCTTCTAAATTAATTAATTAATTAAACTTTTTTAAAAAATATATTTTATTTGCTCATTTCCAAGCATTATTCATTAAAGACATAGATCATTTTCTTTTCCTCCCCCCCACCCCCCATAGCCGACGCGTAAGTCCACTGGGCATTAGATGTTTTCTTGATTTGAACCCATTGCTTTGTTGATAGTATTTGCATTAGAGTGTTCATTTAGAGTCTCTCCTCTGTCATGTCCCCTCAACCTCTGTATTCAGGCAGTTGCTTTTCCTTGGTGTTTCCACTCCCATAGTTTATCCTTTGCTTATGAATGGTGTTTTTTTCTCCTGGATCCCTGCAAATTGTTCAGGGACATTACACCACCATTTATGGAGAAGTCCATTACGTTCGATTATACCACTAATTAATTAAACTTTAAAAAAATTCCTACTAAAAAAATAGTACCCCTGGAAATCACTTTGTATTTATAAATATTGTACCAGTAGAATATAAATTCCTTCAGGGCAGGGACTTTTTTTTTTTTTAATCTTTACAGCCTCAATACCTAACCTGGTGCCTTACTCATAGGCGCTTAATAAATGCTTGCCAAATTGAATTGAATTAAAATGAATTTATTTTGATCCTTAAGTAACTATGTGGGCATCATGTCATAGCCATGTCATTCTCTGACTCTCCAAAGCATACAATTCCAGTTATTTATAGGAGAAAAAGTGTTTGTCCTCCAAACTCAATCCTAGGTCCCTCTACACCCATCACACAACTATTTCCATTGGGTCTGTCTCCTATTTTTCTACATCCTCCACATCTACACTTGCTCTCATTAAGCTTTTTAGAGAGTGACTTTATACCCTGACTTCTCTCAAAAGGAAGGGAGGAAGGGGGCTCACACATAATTTATTTATTTAAACCCTTATCTTCCATCTTGGAATCAATACTGTGTATTGGTTCCAAGGCAGAGAAGTGGTAAGGGCTAGGCAATGGGGGTCAAGTGACTTGCCCAGGGTCACACAGCTAGGAAGTGGCTGAAGCCAGATTTGAACCTAGGACCTCCCATCTCTAGGTCTGGCTCTCAATCCACCGAGCCACCCAGCTGCCCCCACATTTTTCAAAAGCTTGAAACCTGCGTCTAGGCTACCCCAATGTGGTATGGTGTAACTCAACGAGAGATCCGGGTTCTTGTCTTGGTTTTGCTAGTTTTCTCACCTGAAAAAAATAAAGAACTTTAAGCTAAACGGATGAGCTCTAAGGTCCCTTCACCTCTTTGATGCTGTCAAATCATAGTGTTGTAGAGAAATCCAAATCCCACTCTTGAGATCCATCGCCAGGATGCCCACATGATAGTAACTATAATAATAGAAGTAAATAGCAACAATGGGACAGGTTTATCTCATTTCCTACTCAGGCAAGTTGGCTAAGCAAATCAAGGCAATTGATTAGGTATAAAGCTCTGGGGAAGCTCAATATTAAACTGCCGTTTTGTCAATAGAACGTCATTTAATCAGGATAATGTCCATGTGGCCGAGTGTTTCTGCATAATTAATTCCACTGATGCATTAAGGAATGTTATACACAATATTAATCAAAAAGTTGTGTCAATAGAAGGGTAATATATAAAACTCAGATATGAAAATCACAAACCTCCCTGAAAAAGCTCAGTTCCCACTGCGACACTTCCATCTATTTGTATTTTTTTCCGTAAAACTATAATTTAGAAAATTAGTCTTTTAGAGAAAGGTAATTAGAGGGTGGTAGAATGGTCTGCTGGATAGAGCCAATCTTTTAGTCCTAAAGAACCTAAGTTCAAGTCCTCGCTCTGACACATACTGGCCATGGGATCTTGGGCTGTCACTTCATTTCTCAGTTCTCTAGGAGCCTTTCTAAGGCTAAAAATTGAAGGATAGTTGCTGTTCTGAACTAATAAAGGGAGTTAGTTCCCTTGTGGGACATTCCTTTCACCAATGAAATCATAAGCCCAGGATAGGGAAAATAGAATAATAAAAAGGAAACTTACTGAAGACATTCATTTGTTACCCCCCCCCCAAAACGGAAAATACCATTGTGATGTGTTTAAAGGAACTCAGCTCTGTTTTTATGAATACGAACATGCAAAGTCATACATTTGTGACTATTTTTATGTCCATGCTGAGTTTCATATAACCTCTTCTTATTTCACTTTTAAAAGAGAGATTCATTGTTGTTAAATGTGCTATTTAGGCCCTGTGTTTGTGTTGTTTTGTCCTTCGAATCTGGGTCTAAGGAAGGGAACTGCTGAGTTCTGAAATGCCATGGCAATGACCCAATTCAGTAGTCTTTCTCCACTCTCACTAGAGGCCCCTCCTGCAGTCTGGATAATCCCCATTCAGCCCCTTCCATTGCCTTGCTGAGGCGTAGGATCCTCAGAATCCTAGGATCCCATCCAGAGGAAGGAGTTAGCCCACCTTTGGAGCCAACCTTTGGCTAGGGGCGAGGAATGAGGGAATTGGAATTTGTGTACAAATCAAGAGAAAAAAATATCAGCATGTGCACTAAAGCCTAGTCCTGACCCTTAAGCTTTCTTTAAAAGCCAAACCAAACCTTGTCACAAGTGCCTGCCACTTTACTGATATATATATATATAATATATGTCTATATTATATGTGTGTATATATACATATATACACTATGTATGTGAATATATTCTATATATATGTATATATAAATTTTTCTTTCATCTCCAAATATTGTCTAAAACTAAGGTAGTAACAGAAGGATGTCAGAAAAGTAGAGCTTTGGATGAAGTCCTTGAAATGAAAGACTCCCAAGTGCCAAAATTAATGCAAAACACAGAGTCCCTAGGAAAATAATTTAGTCACACCCAGTTGACATGAAGTAGGGGTTTAGATTTCTCTTCCCAAAGACCCCAACCCAGAAATATGAGAGAGATACCCTGTGGAACAGCCTGGCACTCACAAGCAACTGGATCATAACATCCTCAAAATAATGTTTCAGACGAACAAATAATGGCCTCTTTTGTCTGGGCTGACAATCTTTTAATGACGATGCCCACTTCCAGGTCCCAAGGTTAGAATCCTAGATTGGAACCTACGGCCAAGTCTAGCGTCCTCTGCTGGAGAGGTGAGCTCCCCACCTTCCCAGGCACTCTCAGTAGTCTGTGGAAAAATGCCCTCTCCCGGAAGGGGTAAATGTGGTCTGGGGCATTCTTTGGGTTTCTCTGAGCAGTGCCAGATACTATCAAGAAGAATCCTGAGAACCTGGTCTAGCTAGTAACACTTGTTTTTGCAGGGTGTACTTTCCTGTTAAGAAGTAGCTATTTCTTCTGAGTTATATCTGTTGGGGCAAGGTAAGTCAATTAGTCAATCAAAGAAGCATTTCCAATTGTTAGACAACATACTGAGCATTGAGGACAAAAAAAGAAAGGCAGTCCCTGCCCTCAAGGAGCTTAGAATTGAATGGGGAAACACAAAAAGGGAAAATGAAAGTGGGGAGAGAAGGGAAGAGAAGGCCATGATGGAGAAGTCCAAAAGACTGCAACTAGGTGAGAAATGAAGAGATGACTTGCCAGGGCATCCTCCTTAAATTGGAGGCTTGGGGAGGAATTCTCCTCTCCATCCTCTATTTTGAGGGATGCCAGGAGCTGAGGTATGAGTATAAAAGCTGAAGTGATCTTGCTGAAGATGAGATCTTCCCCGGGGCATGATGAAGCCCAAAGGAGTTCAAATTATGTCGGGTCCAGAGAATCCCAGGAAACAGGACCTTGTTGTCTATTCTAAGAAACAGCCCTCTACTCTATAGTTTCCTTTTGTCCTACTAGGAACTAGAGGGTGACAAAAGGATGGAAAAAGATGTCATACTCAGGCAGGATACCCTATACTTCACCCCAGTCCTGGTATCTGTCCAACCTTCTTTCAAAGGAGATCTTTTTCTTTTAAAAACAAAAACATTTTCATGATATTGAAATTTTTTAAATAATGCTATAATTTCTCAAGATGATCACCACAATATGATCCTTTCTTGTTAATAGAGTATACCTAAATAAAACAAGGCAACATATAACTCACGTCTAACTCTACACGTGGTATGCGTCATCTGTGCTCACCATCTTTTCCTGAGAGGAGATTTTCACTATCTGTCCCTTCAAGATGAATCATTCCAGTAATCTGAGATCTGGTGTTTTAAGATAATGTTTCTTTTACATTGTGGACATTGAAAATGGTGGGGTTTGGGTTCTACTTACAAGTCTTGGATGGATTATTTTTGCCCAAAGCATTACATTTTAGTAGTCTAAGAGTTGCCAGATCCCTCAAATTGTTCATTTCATTCTCAAAGGCTCTAGAAGCACACAATGCCCCATTGAGAAAATATATACTGTAATTTATTTTGACTTTGTATCCCACTCACCTAGAAAAATGTATCTCATATAGTAGGTGCTCAATAAATGATTGTAGAAAAGGATTAAATAGAAACACACATAACATTAACCCCAATAACCACCATGGCTTAAATTTAATCTATGTAAATATAAAATTCAAGCATATAAAATATAAATAAGTCATAGATACAGTGCCTAATCTGTGCCCAAAATATCAAATATAAGTAGACATTCCCAATTTATTTTTCTTCATTTCAAGTGTGTCAGGGTAAGATGCTATTGTAAATAATCTCATGATAAAATTAAATAAAAGTCATAAATCATGGAATGTTAGTGGAAAACACTTTACTCCCTCAATTTACTGATGAAAAAACTGAGGTCTAAGGAGATGAAGGGATTTCAGTAATGTATTTATTTGTTTTTTAATAATTGATCTTTTTTAAATGACTTCCTAAACTAAGAAAAAATTCTGAAGTGTCCTAAAATGTATTTTAGATTTTAAACACCATGTATTTTCTATAGAACCAGAAACTGCCACATAAACAAAAAAAATCAACTTCTCATTTTTATGAGGAAAATGGTAAGAGGATTGAGAATTATTTTATTTGTGTTTTATATTTTCAGTGGTCATTCTAAATGTATTTTAATGTAAAGGTTAATGCAGCATTAATAAAGGGCAGATAGGTATTTTAATTGTAGATCATCCCAATATACTCTTTTAAAACCTCTTTAGCTGGCTAGATAGATATTATTAATACTGTACATCACCAGGTGGCACATGTTTGAATCAAATTATGCTTATTAATTTAATTGTTAATCCCAAATTGAAATCATTATGTACATTTTCAAAAGAAAAATTGCATTATCAATAAATTTCTCATCAGGTGCTCCTAGGAATTTATAATGAACCTTCTATAAATATATTCATGAACTGAATATATTTTTATAAATTAAGATTTCATTTGCACATTATCCTTTATTTTCAAAAGTGTTTGGGATCACATAAATAATAGTTTAGGTAAATCAAACTACCTCTCTTAATTTAGATAATCCATTTGGGGAAGATTAGTTTGATTTATCTAAATCTTTGTACAAACATTACATCTTTCTCCCTCCTAGTTGCTAACAGAATACATTTCTGCATTGATTGAGGGAAAACACAGTTTGGTTAAAATTTGGAATAATGCTACAAAGAAGGGAAAACATTTGGACAAGGACAATAATGATAACCATTAAAGAATTTGACCCTAATTAGATGATTACCTTTAATGATAAAGATCCCTTAATGAATGGATTTAGTTGTATTTTATCTGAGTTATTTTACTGAGAAACCTAAGGAGAAACAGGAATAAAACATTTAAATGAACAAAATTCCACTGAAATTCACTGCCTAGTAGATTGCCTATTTTGTCTCTGCACTGGCAATACAACACTAAAATTTCAGAGACCCCTGACTACCATATCTATCTATCTATCTATCTATCTATCTATCTATCTATCTATCTATCTATCTATCTATCTATCTACCTATCTATGCCTTTCTTTCTTTCTTTCTTTCTTTCTTTCTTTCTTTCTTTCTTTCTTTCTTTCTTTCTTTCTTTCTTTCTTTCTTTCTTTCTCTCTCTCTCTCTCTCTCTCTCTCTCTCTCTCTCTCTCTCTCTCTCTCTCTCTCTCTCTCTCTCTCTCTCTCTCTCTCTCTCTCTCATAGCATGCTACTGATAAACAGTATTTTATGATTGTTTTGTGACCATCTAGTCAAGTCTTGGTTACTGGGAAGTTACACAAAACTCTTGACACCAGTCCCTGAGAACAGCCTCTCTCTATATACACACTAGAAGCCTTATACAATTCTGTGTGTACTGGGTCCACCAAAATATCAAAGAGCTTACTTACCAGGATCACTGTTCCTCTGATGACGTTTAAAAATATTAGTATTAATAATAAAAATTATAAGACAAAGGTAACAGTGATGAGAATGATGGGATGACAAAGATGATTAGGGGTTCTTAACCACTTTAGTACCATGGTCCCCTCTGGCAGTCTGGAAAAAGCCTTATGGACTCCATTTCAGAATAATGTTGTTTCTTAATTGAAGGAAATGCTAAATTTCAATTAAAGATAAGTAAAAATAAAAACATAATGTTTCCCCATCCACTTTTATAAACCCATGCTCTAGAGGCTTGAGAAGCAATGAAATTACAGGTGGAGGGGAGAGAACCCCTGAGGAAGAAAGATATAGAAAATTTTCAGTTATCTATTATGGGTGTAAGAAACTCAAAACAACAAAGACATGAGTTGGATCAAACAAGAAACAAAAGATTAGTGCACCATTAAAATAATGAGTAACAGAAGGCAAGTGGCTGAAAATTCTAGCTTCTCTGGAAAACTGGAAAGCAGTAGGGCCAAATAATATCCATAATTATTAAGTCAGATACCCCACCATGGCATATGGATTATTAGCACTTTACCAGCTTTCTCTCAGGAAGAAACCTGATTCCATTTCTCTTAACAAGAGGCATTGCTTGCTTCCTATAGAAGATGAGCATGCCAGAGATATCACTAAAAGTAGCCCAATTATGTGCTGATGTACTTTATATAAAGATTTACTACTTATCCCACTTAAAAAAATAATCTATAAATACAAGAAAAAAAGTATATTGGCTGAGGAGTAAAAGAGGGAGCCAAGATATCCCAGGGGTGTAAAAAAACAACTTATCAAATCAATAATTACTGAATAAACTGCCAGAAATTATCATAATATTTACATTGCCTTTAATGATCATCTCAAAGTCTTTGATTCAGTTCCACACTTATGGCTTGTTCACACACTGCAAATACATAAAAATGACCTTAGCATAATGAGAATGCTGGAGTTTTTGTTGTCTCCAAGAAAAATCACTCTATTTAAAATGTGCTACCAACACAATAATGTCAAGAAAATGTTATATAAAGGATGGCATCTTCCAGGGAGATTATTTATGCCCATTAGGTTCTGCCTATCCTTCCTTCCATCCATTTTTATCTTTCTTAAATAGAACTATGTGTGGCTTCCAACTTAAATAGGGAGCCATACCAAAATATTTCATTAATCTCTTTCCGTTCATTCACTAGCTGTATATAGATGACATCAAGCTATACTGTTCACCCAAAACCATATTAAATAGCTCCTTTCTCTCATGGAATCTTTCTCTAATGATATCAAAATGTCATTTGGAATTAATAATTATAAAATTCTTAATGTATGCCAAAGAAAGGTAGAGACTGAAGACTTTGAGCATGAATCTTGAGGTCAAATTGACCAATGAATTAAGGCAATACAGTTCTTACAAATAACTTTGGACTCTAGGCAAGACACAATGAATATAAAACTATTATCAAGCAGGAAGATGTGATTGAATACATTAAGAAGCTTAATGACATCCTGAAATCAAAGTTCATTGGAAAGCACATGTTTAAATCAATTAGTACTTATACAATACTCATCTTAATGTAAATTTTTAAAATTGTAAAATGTGTCATAACAGATTTATACAATATTCATAAAACACAGAGCCCATCATTGTAACACGACCCTAAAAAGACTATCCCTTTTCACTGAAAAGGAAGAATAGATAAGATGAGAAACATTCTTAGATCACATGACAAAAAGGTCCAAAAATCTCTCTGAAATAATTCTGGATTAAAGAGACAGTTTATTGAGCAATAATAAAGGCTGATAACAAGTACACACAATTGGACTTGTGGAGGGTAATAGAAAGTGGGTTGCTTTCAAATAGAACCTAAGAAATGATCAAGATCCAAGAATAGAATCAAAAGCCTCTCTATGGGTGACGTCTTCATGAGCTCAGCTAACTCTATTGACAAAGAAGCTCAGTCATGAGTATTTGTTTGTGGAAATGGAGAGGTTTATAGTAGCCATTCAGGACTAGGTCATTACCACCAGCAATTACAGAAGGATTATCTTTAAAGGACTTCGATTTAGTGATCAATGCAGATTATCCAAAGAAATGGTGGAAACTAAACCACACATCTCAGCACCAGAAAAAAGTCTGTATATGCCTAACACCAAGCAAAACATGACCTGGTGGCTCTACTTGCCATTCAAAAGATTACTATTTCTCATGGACTAACATTTGGCATACTACAAATGCAGACTTCAAAATCTCCCTGAGAACTCCACCAATAAACCATTGGAACTATAGCATCCTCACAGACTAAACTATTTCCCATGATTTCTACAATATTCCAAAATATAATATAGAATTTTACAAAGACATTTTAAATAGATGTAACCATGTCATATGCTAAGCTAGAGTTAGGAAAACTTATCTTCCTGGGTTCATATCCAGCCTCTTATTCTTAGTAACTGTATGATCCAAGGCAAGTCATTTAACCGCTGTCTGCCTCAGTTTCCCCATTTGCAAAATGGGGAGAATAATGAAATAATGGCCCTTACTTTTCAGGGTTGTTGTGAGGATCAAATGAGATAATATTTGTAAAAAAAAAAAGTATTTAGGCAGTGCCACACATATAGTGGTGTTATAGAAATGCTTATTTTCTCCCCTCCATTTTTATATCCTCAGCACTGGAACAGTCTTGTACATGATAGACATTTAATGCATTTTTATTTAATTGAATCACTTTGGGCAAGGAACTTCACCCCTTTGGGCTGCCATTTCCTCAACTGTAAAATAAAGGAGTTAAATAAGATGGCCTCAAAGGTACCTTCCAGTTCTAAATTTATGATGCTCAGACTTGAACCTTAAAATACTACCCAGATGTGTTATTGCTATTGTTGTTATTAGAGATCTGGGCTCCATGACTTCAGAGGCATATCCCAAGTCCTAGAATTCCATAATTCTGTTTTGGAAGCCATCTTTGAAAACCCAAAACAGATGCGATGGGAATCATTTATGTTACATATTTTTCCTTATGACTTCTCATCTCCACATGAGCCATCAATCAGATTATACTTAAGATTTGGGGCATCTGGAACAGTAAGACCAACTTGTTTAACCTCATCCAGAAAACACAAAAAGAATACACATCCTTTAAGAAAGTATTGGTGGGTGACTTAATGATTAACCAGATGTTTGGATCATTCTTCAATTCTGAATCATAGAAAAAGAGTAATGAATGAAAGCATAAAGCTACCCAGTTTACAGTCATTTTCTTCTATGTGTTTTTTTTTAAGGATCAATATTGTTTTTTCCTGGTTCCCTTTGGATAGCCCACCATTCTCTGTTTTGTGGCTTCAGTGGCTCCAGGTGAAACACAAGGTCGGGCTGGGTTGATTTAGTACATTATTAGCTATTTATACAGTACTGAGGCTGCACATGACGTTGTGAAAAATGACTTTCCGATCTCAGGGAATAAATCAGGGCCAGAAACTGATTCCACTTAATACTTAACTTTAGCAAGTAAAATATTACACCTGTTATTATTCAGGGCAAACACAGTCCCTTCCATTTGTTTATTGAGGAAACAATTTATTTGAGGATATTTAATTGCAACAGTGAAACCTGTGTTGGGGGTTAATCCCAGTTTATAGATGCAATTAAAAAGGTGTGCTGGGTCCAGTATTTATTATCTAAGCCCAGAGTGTTGACACAACCAGGGTGTTAAGATGAGTGTACTTGTGTGTGTCTCTGTTGAGAGGTGTAAGACAGAGACCACACTCACAAGTGAAGTGAGCATAACTACATGTCCATCTCTGTTGCCTGAGTGTGACAGTATAATCAAGGAAATACAATTTTATTTTACGTGATATTGGTTTAAATTATTATGTGTATCTAGGGTTGTTTGGTTTCTTGTCAATGATTCATGACATTTTAATACCCAACAGGCAAACCGTAAAGTTCCTCATTGAATATTTGGCAGCATTCCATAATCAACCTGGCCTGAATTCCCATCCTGTCTGCCCCCTACTCCTGCCCCATCCCCAGATGCTACAGTCTAAGCAAGGACCCAACAGCAGGTCTTTCTCCTAATGCTCTGTCTCAGACTACTCAGTTAATGTTTCTGAGACCTGCAGAGAGAATTTGTTGTTTATCTCATTTGGGCACCTTTGGTTACTACCATGGAAATGACACACATATAATAAGGGCATCAGGCTGATCCTCTCTCATGGGCAGAGCAGTGCGAGTCTCCTTCCAAAAGGCTGAGAGAGGAAGTGATAAATAACTAACCAGTGCAGGGGACTTTTTTTTATCTTAAAAGGAGAAAAATACAAAGCCTGTTGGTCACATTTTAGGGTTGTTGTTGGGTTTTTTTAATGGAAAATTTGAATATGTTACATTCCAGCATTTAGAAGAGATTTTTACTCCAATTTTTATTCAACTGGTAAATCATATAGTATTAGGTATTTGAACAGAGTAGAGAGATGCCATGTTTCCAAGACATCCTTTATCAGCCCCAATTTACTTTTAAAAATAATAACTTTACATGGGCAGTAATCTTTTAATTCGCTTTTATCCCCCTAACATGGATATTATCCATTCATTCATTTATTCAACAATCATGTATCAAATATACCCTGTGAACAAAGCATAAATGTGCATAGCACATTTCATCAGGGTGCTTAGATGAAGAATTTTTTTAAAGTGAATATTTATTGAATACTGAATAATAAGGAATATTCTTTTTGTTCATCTTATTTATCAAACAAACATCCAAGTACTAGAGCAATGGGCTTGGAGTCAGGAAGACTTGAATTCAAATCAAACCTCAGGTACTTACTAGCTTTAAGACTCTGAGCAAATCACTTATCCCCATTTTCCTCAGTTACCTCACCTATAAGAATGAACTAGAAAAGGAAATACAAACCACTCCAGTATCTTTCCCAAGAATACCCATGACCCAAAGAGGGGTCATGAAGAGGGAACATAATTGAAAAATGACTCATCAACAAGAAAAATTAAGCATAATAGTTATATATAAAACAACAATCTATCTTATGAAACTATAAGAGTGTACTGTGGAATTAAATTAAATTTCAAAGTCAAATTCACCTTTTATGACTCATTAGCATGAGTCATGTTTTAGCATACCCTATATATAACTATGGTACAAGGTACAATAATGGGCCTTGGGGAGATATAAAATAAGGTCTCTCTCTCTTTGTTAGACTTAAAATTATAAAACAATATACAGACAAACATATAAATCAAGATTATGAAAGAAAGATCAATCAAATGGAAAAAAGAGATCTAGAAACTCATGGAAGAAAATAATCCATTAAGAACTAGAATTGGAAAAGGAGAAGCTAATGATTTCCCAAGGCAACAAGAAATAATAAAGCAAAATCAAGAGAATGAAATGAGAAGAGAATCTGAAACATCTTATCACAAAAACAATGGATTTGGAAAATAGATCAAAGAGTAACAATATAAGAAGTGTTGAACTCTGGAAAATTATGATCAAAAAAAGAATTTAGACACCATACTTCAAGAAACCATCAAGAATCCCAAGGGACTTATGAAAAAAATGCTATCCACATTAAAAAAAAAAGAACTGTGGGAGTAGAAACACAGAAGAAAAACAAAAGATTTATCATTTGTTTATATGGATATATGATTTGGGGTTTTGGATTTAAAAGATTATTCTATTACAACAATGAATAATATGGAAATAGATATATATGTATACCCCAGTGGAATTGCTTGTCAGCTCTGGGGAGTTGTGAATTTTAAAACTATTCCACCCTAATCAGATTGTACTTTAGAAGATCTGATTTAGCTATTTCCTGATCAGTAACAATGGAGATACTTGGAATAACAGAATCAGGTCTTGGGAAGTCCACATTTTCTCCACCCTCCTAAAGTTTAACAAGATTAAGAAGGTCTGCACCACCCAAAGATTAAATATGTGAGAAAAAAGGCAACAGACATATGCAGAAAAAGCAGACAGACCCCTGGGCTGTCCTAAGTCAAACTAAGCCATCATTGGTACAGATGAGATGCAGGAGTGATGTAAAACCATCTATATAAGGCACGTCACTTCCTCTCTCTGTCTCTTGCCCTGGAGAGGACTCTGGCTGAGAGTGTGCTAGGCGTTTCAACATCTTGGAGTGTTGGTGGTGAGTTTTGCCTTTGAGCAGATTCAGGTTCATGCATCTTAGCTGAGCCCCTTTGGAGGTCAGGCTGATTCTTTCCTCCTTCACACTCAAAACCTTACTTTCTAGATCTCCTAATCTTCCTGCCCAGTACTAGCCCCTTCCTTCTTCCTTCTTCTTAATCTCCTCCTCTATATCAATTAAATCACCATAAAATTTCCAGCTGAGTTTGGGTGTTTCATTAGGATTTTATAAATAAAATCCTTGGTGACCAAATATAATTATTACATTCAGTCTCAACCATAATTTTAACCTTTACAGAGTGGGAAGGGAAGAGAGTAGGGAGAGAACATGAATCATGTAACCATGGAAACATACTTTAAAAATAAATAAATAGAATTTTTAAAAATCATCAAGGAAAACTATCTAGAAATTCTAGAATCAGAGAATAACATAGAAATGGAAAGAATCCACTGGAATATCATTGCTAAGTTCCATAACTTCCAGGTCAAGGAAAAAAATACTAAAATCAACAAGGAAAAAAATTTAATTCTGTTGAGCTATAATCACAAAATTTAGCACTTGAAATATTAAAAGAACATAGGACATAGAAGAAAGCATTTTGTAAAGCAAAAGAACTAGGCTTACAACAAAGAATAGTATATTCAGCAACAATGAGCATAATTATAAATGGTAAAAAAAAAGGCTCTTTAAGAAACTAAGAGTTTCAAGTATTTCTGGGTGGGGAGAAGAATAGGAACTAAAAGGTAAGAGGGGAAAAGTCAAGGGAGAGACCTTGAGAGAGAGAAAAGAGGGCCAATCTGAAACTTGGAGGGCAAAGGAGAGGATAAGGGAAGGTTTCTGAGAAGGAGTGCAAATTGGAAAGGTGGTAGACAAAAGAAATTAGACACATGAGGAGGGATATAGCAAAACTAAAGAGGAAAAAATGAAGAAAAACCTAATGGAGGGAAATACACAACTAGTAATTATGACACTGAATGTGAATGGGATGAATTCACCCATAAAACCAAAATGGATAGCAGAAGGGACCAAAAACCAAAACACACTTAAAATGAGAGACACATATAAAGGAAGAATAAAGGGCCAGAGTGGAATGTACTATGCCTCAGCGGATACAATGAAAATGGGAGTAGCAATGATAATTTCTGACAAAGTTAAAGATAAAACAGATATAATTAAAAGACATAAAAAGGAAAGCTATATTATGTTAAAAGATACCATAGATAACAGAACATTATCAATTTAAAATCTACATTCATCAAATGTTATAGCATCCACAATTTTAAAGGAAAAATCAAGTAAGTTACAGATAGAAGTATATAACAAGACAGTAAGAGTGAGAGACTTTAATCTCTCCCTCTCAGAACTAGATAAATCTAACTCCCAAAAAAATAAATAAGAAAGAAGTCAAGGAGATGCATAGAATCATAGATAAGTTAAATATTATGGATGTCTGGAGAGAATTAAATGGGAACCAAAAAGAGTATACTTTCTTGTCAGCAGTATATGGCAACTTTGCAAAAATTGATCATAAATTAGAGCAGAAATATTAAATTCAACCTTCTCAGACAACAAAAATTATATATAAAATGGGAACTATAGAAAAAAAAACTAATTGGACACTGAATAACAATCTTAAAGAATGAGTGGGTTAAAGAATAAATTATTAAAATAAAATAAATAAGTTTATTAAAGAGAATGATAATAATGAAACATCATAATAAAATTTATGGTATATAGCAAAAGTCATAATTAGAGGAAAATTGACTTCTCTAAATGCTTATATTTTCACTTATAAAAATGAATAATAATACAGAAATATATTTTGCATGATAATATATCATAACCATTGCTTGTCAACTCCAGGAGAGGGAAAGGAAGAAGGGAAGAAGACTTTCTGACTTTGGAAAACTCATGTGTAAATTTGTTATTAAAATAAAAAATTTAACAAAGAAGAAAATGAAATTTAAATGTGTATATTAATAAAATAGAGAAAGAAAAAAATCAATGAATTGGGAATGCAATATAAAAATCTGGAAAAATTCCCAACTTAACACCAAGTTAGAAATCCTAAAAATTAATGGCAAGATCAATAAAACTGACTGTCAGAAAATCATTGAATTAATAAATAAATCTAGTAGTTGGTTTTATGAAAAAAATCAACCAATTGATAAACCATTGTTAATCTTATTATAAAAAAAAGACAGAGGAAAAAAACCAAATCACTAGCAGTAAAGATGAAAACAGTGAATATACCACCAATGAAGATGAAATTAAAGTAATTATTAAAAGCTATTTGGCTCAATTATATGAAAACAAATTTAACAATGAAAAAGAAATAGAAGAATTCTTGCCCCTCACAAAAAAAACTGTTCAGACTCTCAGAGCAAGAAACAGAAGACTTAAATAAACCTATTTTAGACAAAGAAATTGAATAAGCCATAAATTGATTTTCTAAGAAAAAAGCATCAGGACCAAATATATTTAAAAGCAAATTTTACCAAACATTTAAGTATTAACTAATTCCAATACTAAGCAAATTATTTTAAATAACAAGTATATGAAAGTGGTGCTGATACCTAAACCAGAAAGAGCAAAAACAGAGAAAAAAAATTATGGACCAATCTCAATAATGAATATGGATGCAAAAATCTTAAACCAAATGCTAGTTAGGAGACACAAAAATATGTCATAAAAATAATACATTATGACCAAACAAGATTTATACCCAGAATGATTTAATGTAAGGAAAACTATAAACACAATTAATAATATCAATAATAAAAGTAATGAAAACCATATGATTATATCAATAAATTCAGAAAAATCCTTTGACAAAATACAACACTCAGTCCTATTAAAATCACTGGAAAGCATAGGTATAAATGGAGTTTTCTTTAAAACGATCCTAAGTAAGTATCTACCTAAAAACCATCAAAAAGTATTATCTATGATGGGAGAAGCTAGAAGTTGTCCCAATGAGATCAGAATACCCATTATCACCAATATTACTTAACACAGAGTTAGAAATGCTAGCAAGAGCAATAAGAGAAGGAAAATAAATTGAAGGCATTAGAATGGGAAAAGCAATAAAACTATCTCTGTTTGCTGATGGCTTGATGGTATAAGTGGAAAATCCTAGGAATTCAACTAAAAAGTTAGCAAATCCACATTTTTACACATTACTGACAAAGTCCTACAAGAAGAGATAGAAAGAAATACTCCATTTAAAACAGCCACAGATAAAATAAAATACCCATGAGTATACCTGCCAAAACAAACCCAGGAACTAGATGAACATAATTATAAAATACTTTTTATACAAATAAAGTCAGATCTAAATAATTGGAAAAAGATTTATTGTTCATAGATGGATAGAGCTAATATAATTAAAATGACAATGCTACCTAAACTAAATTATGTATTCAATACTATTCCAATTAAATTACCAAAAATAAATTTTATTGAGATAGAAAAAATAATAACAACATTTATATGGAAGAATAAAAGATCAAAAATATCAAAGAAATAATGGAGAGAAAAAAGTAAAGAAAAGAGGTCTAGCAGTCCCAGATTTTAAATTGTAAATAGTAATTAGAAAAAAACTATCTGGTACTGGCTAAGAAACAAAAAAGTAGATCAATAGAACAGAACATACATACAAAAAAAGCAGAAAAATATTATAGTAATCTTGTATTTGATAAGATCGTAGATCCAGGCTTTTGGGATAAGAAATCACTCTTTGGTAAAAACTGCTGGAATAAATGGAAACTAGTTTGTCTTATACCATTCATTAAGATAAGGTCAAAATGGATAGACTATCTAGACATAAAAGGTGTTACCATAAGGAAATCAGACCAGAAAACTAACTAGCTATCAGACTTATGGATAGGAAAGGAATATATGAATCAACAAGAAATGGAGAGCACCTTGAAATGTAAAATGGATAATTTTGAGTACATTAAATTGAAATGTTCCTGCACAAATAAAATAAATGCTGCCAAGATCAGAAGGAAAGCAGAAAACTGGGGAAACTTTTTTATAAATAGTCTCTCAGACAGCAGTCTCAGATCTAAAATACATAAAGAATTTAGTCAAATTTATAAGAACAAGAGCCATTCCCCAATAAATGGGCAATGGATATGAATGGAAATTTTTTGGATAAAGAAACCAAAGTCATATGTAGGTATATGAAAAAATGCTCTAAATTATTAATGATTATGGAAATGCAAACCAAAACAATTCTGAGATATCACCTTATACCCATCATATTGACTAAAATGACAAAAAGGCAAAGTGACAAATGTTGGAGGGAATATGGAAAAATGGGACCACTAATGCACTATTGTTACACCTGTGAACTGATCAACCATTTTGGAGACCAATTTGGAATCATACTCAGAGAATTATAAAACTGTGTGTATTATGACAAGGAAATCACTTTAAAAGTCTGATATATATTAATTTAAGGTCGCCAAGGAATTCAGCTATGTAATTCCTAAATGAAAACTCAAGTCAGCAGTCAACCTTTTATGGAGTTTTTAATTACAAACAGGAGGAAGAAAGATATTAGAGAGAGAGAGAGAGAGAGAGAGAGAGAGAGAGAGAGAGAGAGAAAGGGGAGAGAAGGGAATAGGGCTTAAATACCCCCTCTGTTTAGGCTGGGCCAAAAGGCCCAAGCCCTTAGATAGCTGAGGCAAAGAAAAGAGATCAGTCCCTATCACTCACGAGACCAAAATGGAGAAACAGTCTCAGGGGCCTCCACCTCCAGCCTCCTTCAGAGCAAGCCCTCCTCTCAGACCTCTCTCCTCTCAGACTCCTTCAGAGCAAAACTTCTCAGAGCACAACCTCTCAGAGCAAAACCTCTCAACCCCCCAGTCCTCAGACCCCCTTATCTTTTAGGAAACCATCTAAGTTCCCTCCCCTCAGTTCTCACATCTACCAATCACTGTCCATGTCTTCCCTGTGCCAATGGTGGCTCTAGCTTAACCCAGGACTGCCCAGAGGTCTACCCCTTTGCACATGTCTGTTGAAGGTCATATTCTCAAATAATTAAATCTTGATCCTTGCTGCAGCCCTTCCTAAATCCTTTTACTCTGAGTAGGGTGGAGATTGTAGTTTCAAGACCTGGTTCTGTCATTCCAAGTATCTCTATTGTATCAATTCTAGAATCAATCATGACTCAAAGAACTTCCTGTTCTATGCTTAAGCATAGGTCAAAGCCCTTTCCATTGTTTAGCAAAAGGTTTCTGTCCTAAAGTAGTCTTAGGTAGGGAGAAGGATCCTCCCATGCCAAGGGGTTTCACATTCCAATAGAGTTCTTACTATCAGTAGGAAATTTTTTCCAGCATGAGATTTCCCAATGGGGAAATTTCCAACATTCATAAGTCTAAGAAATTTTAAGGTTTACAGTATCCCTATATCCAGCAATACCATTGACAGGACAGTTTCCAAGGACATCTGGGAAAGAGCATAATAACCCATATGTTCTAAAATATTTTTAACAGTTCTCTTTTCGGTGGCAAAAAATTGGAAACTGCAGAGATGCCCATCATTAGGACAATGGCTGAACAAACTGTGGTATATGATTGTGATGGAATACTACTGAGCCATAAAAGATAATGAACAGACTAATTAAAAAAAAACTTGGGAAAATGGTCAAAGGATATGTATGAAGAGGCAGATTTCAGACGAAGAAATCAAAGCTACCGATAATTATATGAAAAAATGTTCTAAATCCCTCCTGATTAGAGAAATGCAAATTAAAACAGTACCACCTCACACCTATCAGATTGGCCAATATGACAGTAAAGGAAAATGATAAATGTTGGAGGGGATGTGGCAAAATTGGGACACTAATGCATTGCTGATGTAGTTGTGAACTGATCCAACTACTCTAGAAAGCAATTTGGAAATTATGCCCAAAAGGCTATAAAACTATATAAACCATTTAATCCTATAATACTATTATTTGGTCTGTATCCCAAAGAGGTTTTTTTTTAATGGGAAAGGACCAGTTTCTACAAAAATATTTAGAGCTGCTCTTTTTGTGGTGGCAAAGAATTGAAAGCTAAAGGGACGTCCCTCAATTGGGGAATGGCTGAACAAATTGTGGTATATGATGGTGATGGAATACTATTGTGCTATAAGGAATGATGAACAGAATGATTTCAAAAAAATCTGGAAAGACCTACATCAACTGATGCAGAGTGAAATAAGCAGAATCAGGAAAACATTAGACAGAGTAATTGCAAAATTGTGGAATGATCAAATGTGATAGACTTTGCTACTAACAGCAATATAATGATCTAAGACAATTCTGAGGGACTTATGAAAAAGAATACTATCCGCTTACAGTGAAAGAGCTGTTGGAGTAGGAATGCACATGGAAGCATATGATTTTTCACTTGTTTATTTGGATTTATGATTTGGAGTTTTGGTTTTAAAAGATTATTACAAAAATGAATAATATGAAAATAGGTATTGAGTGATAATACATGGATAAACCAGATTGAATTGCTTCTCAGCTCCAGGAGGGGAGGAGGAAAGAAGGGAGGGAGACAACAGGGATCATATAAGTTTGGAAAACTTATGTGGGAATTTGTTATTAAAATTTTTAAATCCAGGAAATAGGTTCTTGTCAAGGACACAAGTAATACCCAATGAAGTTGCACGTTGGCTGAGGGAAGGGTGGGTGGCGGGGAGGGAGGGAAATATGATTAGAATAACCAAGGAATAATGTTCTAAATTGACTAAATAAATAAATTCAAATTGAAAAAAAAATAAAAATCCAAACAAACAAATAAATAAATAAATGAATTTTTGAAAACTTGAAAAGTATTACATGAGATAATGAATAGTAAAATGATTAGAATCAGGAGAATATTAGACACAGCCACAGAATTCATCATGGAAGAATAAACTGAATGTTACCTCCAGAAAGTGAACAGAAAGGTGAAATATGAAAGACATAATTTATATGTAAATGTTAGTCACTTTTTGTGATGCAGGGAGGGTTAGGAGGGGCTGGGACATTAGGGGATGGGATTTATTATGTAGATATGAAGAAAAGTAAGTTAAACATATAGGAGATTTGTGATTTCATTTGTGAACTATCTTTTTTTTCTTTGTATATGGAAATGCTTATCTTATTTGGATTTGTAAATTTTTGAATAAAAATGTTTTGTTTTGTTTTTAAACCCTTACCTTCTGTCTTGGTATTGACTCAAGGCAGAAGAGTGGTAAGGGCTAGGCAATGGGGGGCCAAGTGACTTGCCCAGGGTCACACAGCTGGGAAGTGTCTGAGACCAGATTTGAACCTAGGACCTCCCTTCTCTAAGTCTGGCTCTCAATCCACTGAGCTACCCAGCTGCCCCCTAAAAATGCTTTTTAAAAAAGGAAAAGGAAGATGTTTCAGGTATAGGGAACAACAGCTCAAGCAAAAGCCCAGAGGTGGGAAAACAAAAGGTATTATGTCTGGATAGAGCTTGGAAGAAGCAAAAGGGGAGAAAATATTTTAGCTTTGGGGAGTTTTTCCCCACACAGTTTTAGCAAATTGTACTTATGTTATAGTATTTTTTTCTATATGTTTGTTCTCTATCTGTATTTATCCTTTTGACACTATAGCATTGCTTCTATTTGGTTAGGAATCTGAGTTTTGCCACTAGATAGCTGTGTGATTTGGATAATTTAATCAGTCAACATTTATTAAGCACTTATTATGTGCTGGGCATTATGCTAAACTCTGGATACATTATTTCTTTATGTCTCAACTTCCATGATAATAAAATAGGGTTGAGCTAGATCATCTCTGAAGTCTCTTCTAATTATAAGTCCCAGGACTTTTTATTTTTAATTCCTTTTATTAATAATAGCCAAGGGGAAGTTGGGTGGTTCAGTGGTCTGAGAGCCAAGCCTGAAGAGAAGAGGTTCTGGGTTTGAATGTATGCTCAGATATTTTCTTGCTAGGTGACCCTGGGTAAACCCCTATTGCCTAGCCCTTATCATTCTTCTGCCTTGGATTCTAAGACAGAAGGTAAGGGTTTTCTAAATAAGTAAATAATAGTAATAGCTAACATTCACATAGCACTTACTATGTGCTAAGTGCTTCATGATTTCCTCATTTGTTTTTTGCAAAAATCCAGGGAGGTAGGTGTTGTATTATTATCATCCCCATTTTGCAGCTGAGAAAACTGAGGCAAACAGATTAAGTTATTTGCCCAAGATCACACAGCTAGTAAGTGTCTGAGGTTGAATTTGAACTCAAGTCTTCTTGACTAGATAGAGTATCCTCTGTGCCACCAAGCTGTCCCAAATTACCTCATTCAGAGGTCTGGTCTCTCTGAGGCATCTTATAAGGGATGAAGTCATTTTAAAAAGGCATTTGCCTTTAGTATGTCCTAACTATAATTGCCACATTTTGTCCAAGAGTTTCTAGGATATAATGTGCTCAACTGTTGCAAAATTATATCTACCGGCAATAGTCTTGGCTAGTGACCTTCTGCTATGTTCAAATGCCCAAGGGCTTAATGCCCTGAATACCTTAATATCACCTAGTGGCAAGGTGTCTACACTAATAAGCTAAAGTACTTTGTCCTGATTCTTAGTTTGAAGAATCCGAGTAAACTTGTTTCTAGATGTTACAGAAGGACTCTCTGGAAAGCCATGTGGTGCCTTGTATATCATACTGAATCTGGAGTCATGAAGACTCAACTTCCCAAGTTCAAATCTGGCCTCAGACATTTGCTAGCTGTGTGACCCTGGGAAAGTCTCTTAATCTAGTTTGTCTCAGTTTGCTCATCTATAAAATGAATCAGAGAAGGAAATGGCAAACCAGTCCAGTATCTTTGCCAAGAAAGCCCCAAATGGGGTCATAAAGAGTCAGTCCTGACTGAGCAACAATAACAAAGGACTCTCCCATATATTTCTAACTGCTTGAGTCAACATTGACTTTTCTTTTTCTCTGAAGAATTTCATAATATCACAACTATTTACAAGTTCCTTTGAATTCTTGTGCCTACTGCGGCTTTTGTAGTTTCAATCAATCATCTTGTTCCAAGTACCATGAAAATCTCCAAAAAAGACATTTTGGAGATTTCTATAGTAGGAGTACCTCTGTCTCTGAGATTTCATACTGCACAACCTAATGAGAAATTCCATAGTGTTTTGTATTATTTTGTAATTATTCATGTGTGAGTCTTGTCTCCCCAGAATGACTGTAAACTCCCTAAGGGCAGGTATTGTACCTAATGCAATTTCTATATAGTGGAGGCTTCATATTGCAAAATGAAGATTTATGACCAAACAGAAACTAATATATAATGTCAGCAATGGAAGTGATAACAATGAATAGAAAATAGAAAAACATGCAACACAAAAGCAATTTGTTACACCTAGGTGGAAAAAAATACCTGTGTTCCAACATATTCTGCCTCCTTGCATATTTGGATCATGTGGACCTTGAGAAATTTGGAGAAACCACACAATTACTCTGGCTTTCAGTTTCCTCCATGACCTGTAAAAGAGAGAGTTCCCAGCTCTGATGTATGATTCTATGAACATTTATACAAAGCTTTACAAGGATGTGATGGAACCAGCTTACACTGACCTGGAAGAGCTGACGCTAAATTTTCAGGGAACATTTACATCTCTGCAAATGCTACAAATCAGGGCTTGATTTATTGTTCTTAATTGGATAAACACAAGAAAGTGATGAAAAATTGTTCATAATGCAGATCAAACATAAAAGTGTGCCATGTATTATATACATCTTTCCCCTTCCCAGAGAGGTGACTGTTAAATGTTTACCAGTATACCTCTGGCTTTGAGATTTAGAAATATCTATCTATCTATCTATCTATCTATCTATCTATCTATCTATCTATCTATCTATCCATCTATCTGTCTGTCTGTCTCTCTGTCTGTCTATCTGAATGTCTACCTGTCTATCTATCTATCTATCTATCTATCTATCTATCTATCTATCTATCTATCTATCTATCTATCCATCCATCCATCCATCTATCTGCCTATCTATCTATCTATCTATCTATCTATCTATCTATCTATCTATCTATCTATCTATCTATCTGTCTACCTATCTATCTATCTGTCCATTTATGTGTCTATCTCTGTCTACCTTTCTAGATATCTAAATATAGATATATATCTATTAATCTATAATCTTTCTTTTGATCTTCACAGCAACGTATTAAGGTAAGGACTATTATAATCCTCATTTTACAAATGAAGAAAATGAGGCTGAGATTTTAAGTGATTTGCCCAGGGGCACATAGCTAGTAAGGCAATAATTTGAGGTAGGATTGAAATTAAATTTGAGGCAGGATAGGAAATATGGTCCTCAAAAAGCTTTCATTCTACTGGGACCGCAAGACTCATGTGCAAATAGTTAAATATGTCTCTTTAGGGCAGGGATGGTTCAATATTAGGAAAGCTATCTGCTCATGGTAGGCAAAATTAATATAATAAAATGACAATTCCACCTAAATTATTTATTCAGTGCCATACCAATCACGCTACCCAAAAATTATTTCATCAAGCTAGAAAAAAATAATAAAATTCATCTGAAAGAATAAAAGACCTAGAATATCAAGAGAATTAGTGAAAAAATGAAGAAAAGTAGTTTAGTTTTTGTGGATCTCAAATTATATTGTAAAGTTGTACCCATCAAAATAATCTGGTACTGGTTAAGAAACTGAATAGTGGTTCAGTGGAATATATTAGGCATTCAATACACAATGATAAATGACCAAGAAACTCAAAGATCTAAGCTTTTGGAAGAAGATCTCACTATTCAACAAAAACTGCTGGAAAACTGGAGAACAGTAAGGCAGAAACTAGGCATAGACCAACATCTCATGCCATATACCAAGGTCAACTCAAATTGGATACATGATTTAGAAATAAGCAATGATACCATAAACAAATTAGGGGAACACAAAATAGTTTGCTTGTCAGATCAATGAATAAAGGAAAAGTTTATGTCCAAACAAGGCATAGGAAACATTATGAGATATAAATAGATAACTTTGACCATGCAACCAAGATAAAAAGGTAATCAACAAATTGGGAAAAAATCTTTATAGCAAGTGACCTCATTTCTCATGTAGGGAACTGAATCAAATTTATAAAAATACAAAGCATTCCCCAATTGATAAATGAACAAAGGGTATGAACAGGCAATTCTCAGATGAAGAAATTACAACTATCTTTAACCATATGAAAAACATGCTCCAAATAACTATTAATTATATAAATGCAAATTTAAAAAATTTCAAAGTACCATCTCACACCTATCAGACTGGTGAACATAACAAAAATGGAAAATGATAAATGTTATAGGGGTTATGGAAAAATTGGGACACTAATATACCATTGGTAGAGCTGTGAATTGGTACAACCATTCTGGAGATCAATCTGGACATATCCAAGGGATCAACAAACTGTGCATACCCTTTGACCCAGAAATACCACTACTAGGTCTATATCCCAAAGAGATTAAAGACAGGGGATAAAAGAACTTCTTATACAAAAATATTTATGGCAGCTCTTTTTGCAGGGGCAAAGAACTGGAAACTGAAGGGATGCCCATCAACTGGGGAATGAATGAACAATTTGTGGTATATGATTATAATGGAATACTATTGTGCCATAAGAAATGACAAACAAGATGATCCCCAAAACCCTGGAAAGACTTCTATTAACTAATGCAAAGTGATATAAGCAGAACCAGGGGAACACTGTACATAGTAACAACAATAATGTATGGTGATCAACTGTGAATGACAACTATTATCAACAAGGCAAGGATCTAGGACAACTCCAAGGGACTCATAAAGAAAAAAGGCTATCTACAGCTATAGAAGGAACAAAGTCCTAATGCAGACTGACGCGAACCATTCTTCACTTTATTTCCTCCATTAATTTTTCTCTAGTGTAAGTAATATATATCTTGTTTCACATGAGAAATACATGGAAATGTGTATTGTATGATAACATATTCACAACCTATATCAGATTACATACCTTCTTGGGGATGGGGGAGTGGTGGGAGGGAGAGAAAACATAGATCGCAAAACGTCACAAAATGGGTATTAAAAAATAAACCAGCATGTAATCTGGAAAGAATTAAAATAATTTTTAAAAAACATGCTTCCTTAGGGGAGTAAAGGAGGGCTCTTTTAAAGAAAGGGACTAAAACTATAATCTGCACTGACATTCTGGGTAGGAAGAAATGGTTCTTTTGGTTTTTTTTTTTTTAACAACTAAGTTAAATAGAGCAAAAGTCATCCTCCCACAAATGGTGTCATAGAGAAATAAAGTTCATGTTTCAAGATTCCTGCTCCAGACATCATCTCTTACTCAAGCTTGGCTGATTGTCTCTTTTGGGAGATTACTGAGGCTCTAAAGCCTTTGACTAATTTACCTTAACACCATTTCATTGACTATTGGCATCTCCACTGAAGAGTTAGCAGTAAAAATGAAACTGAAATAAGTTCACTTTAGTCAAGAACTCTAACAAGAGTTTGAGTGGAGAAACTTGCCATAAGAACTGGCTGAAATCAAGTTTGAGATTTGACTGTAGGTTCTACTATAAATGGTTATATTCTCCCTAATTACTGATAATTTTCTTTATGTACTTCCTTTTGTTTGACTTGTCAACACATTATCCCAACTAACACCTAGCAAAGGAAGAGTTGTAGGTTATTGAACCTTTGGCACTCGGGGAAGGGAAAGGAGATAGATGATCATTTATATCACCCCAGAAGAGGTAATATGCTGCTTATTGCTATTATAAAAGATTTCCCACAGACGACTAGAAATACAATTCTGCAGATTTCAGAACCTACCTCTTCCTTTGCCCTATCCCACATGCCTGGTCATCCCAATTGAAGCCCCACATCATTCAATAATTATCCTAGGATTCTCTTACTCTTCCCCCATGGCTACTGTCAAAAGGAACCCTTTCAAAGTCTTCTTTTGTTGAAATAAAGTATTTGGGAACTAGATAGCACTGAACTAAGAGTCAGCAGTTAGCAAATCTGAATTTGATATAAACCCCCAAGAGGGACACCTAGCATGTTGGATGACAGAGTCAATAACCAAAAGAATCTTGACATGATGAAACAATGAGAAAAATACAATAGGACAACATTCAATAGAGATAAATGTAAAGTTTTGTTTTCAGTTTTTAAAAAATCATCTACATAAGAAAAAAAGAGGGACCATGTGGCTACATAAAAACATTTGTGAATTTTAATACAAAGCAAAATATGTCAACAATAATGTAATGGCCAAAAAAAGTATCAAAAGGTTCAGTGACACTTCTAAGGATGGATAGCTTCTTCATTGATACAGAACAAGAGAAGAGTGGAATGAGACATCATTTTCTTTTTAAACCCTTACCTTCCATCTTACAACCAATACTGTGTATTGGTTCCAAGGTAGAAGAGTAGTAAAAGCTAGGCAATGGAAGTTAAGTGACTTGCCCAAGGTCACACAGCTAGGAAGTGTTTGAGGCCAGAACTGAACCTAGGACTTTCTGTCTTGAGGTCTGGCTCTCAATCCATTGAGCCACCCAGCTATCCCCAGGAATGAGAATTATTAAGAGAATTTGAGATGACCTCCAGAATATCTTCATTGTTCATAAACATTTCTCCCATTTCTCATGGTAGGGTTTCCCCCAGAAAAATATAGGTCTAATTTGCTCCTTTCATTTGAAGGATCCCAGCTGGCTATTAGTGGGGATCATTAGTGGAAACAGAGAAATCACTTGAAGGATATTTCTCAGAGGATAGTTTCATATCCAGAATAAGATGCTCACTTAATTTTCCTTCACCCATGCAGATAAAGGGATGGAAGAAAGAATGGAACGGTCAAGCACAAAATAGGAAATCTGTTCACTCCTGAAGGAATTTCCCCAAATACAGAATAACAAAATTTTAGAGATAGAAGGGTTCTTAGAGACTCATTTCCTATCTCTCCACCCTGTCAGCACTTCTTTAGACTGTGGTTTCCCCATCTGCAAAATGAGGAATTAGTTTGAAAAACCAGTCTACAAGTGAAGATGCTCAGTCCCAGGAAGAGAAAATTATATCTTTTTTTATTTAAAATTTTTACTTTCCAGATTACAATCGATACAATTTTTAATACTTATTTTCTGACATTTTACAATTCATGTTCTTTCCCTCCCATCCTTCCCCCCTCTCCAAGAAGGCAAATAATATGATGTAGGTTGAACATATATTTTAATATAATACATATTTCCATGTTCATGTGAAAAAAGACCCATATTGTTTACACTGGAGAAACATTCATGGAGGAAACAAAAGGAAGAATGGTATTCTTCAATCTGTGTTAGGGCTCTCTCTGTTCCTTCTATGGCAGTAAATATATTTTTTCATCATGTTATCATTCTTGGCTGATCATCATACATTGTTGTTGTTCCTGTGTACAATGTTCTCCTGGTTCTGCTCACTTCATATCTTGCGGTCACACAACTACAGCAGTTCCAACTTTTTTTTTTCTCATTCTACCTGACTTAATGAGAGGTTATAGTCTGTCACTGAGGAGAGCCTGCCTATCTGCTCATCCTTCCACTAACCCACCCTAAATAAGGCCTGATGCCACCCATCTCCTCCCTTTTTCATGTGAGTCTCCGGATCAATGCTGAAAAAGTAGGGAAGCTATTGTGAAGGAGTCTGGAGTGTGTCTAAAATCTGTAGCAGCTGAAGTATGAGAGGTGCATACAGGAGAAAGCTGCATGCCACTGGCAAAACAAATTTGAGTCCAAATTAATTAACTTTCCTACTGACTTTTGAATATTTACCCAGTATACAAAGACAGTAGCAGTGGGATGGGAAACAAACAAAAAGAAAAAACTCTAGGTGGTGAAAGAAAGGAATATTTCTTCTGAGCTTGACCCTAAAAGGAAGAGAGAGACTTCTCTTTTTTCATCTATAGGTCAATGGTCGGATTGGGGCAGAAGGCAGCTCCACAGTTGACTGCTGGTCTTGAGCTGGTGTTGTAGCTAGTATCATCACTGCCTGTCTTCCTGTCTTGAAGGGGTCAAGTTGTTGGAATGGCTCAAATCCCTTGGGACTCCATGAACTGGGTCCCCAGTTTAGGTGGAAAGTTTTTCTTGTCCTTGAGAAGAAAGAAAGGTTGGAAGAATTGACTAACACGTATAGGATGAAAGGCAGATTACAGATAAATTCTCTTCTGCCATTTATTTTACAATATTGCCTTTGTTATTAGTGCAGTGAAATGAGATGGGAAGAACTGGGAGACAACTCTGCCCCAGGATCTTCTACCTCCTCCTATGTACCCCACCCACCCTTCCACCATGCAGCCCTTACCTTCCAAGTATCTCTTCTCTCTCCTGTGGAATTCCCCTCAAAAGAGTATAGAGCAAATGAGGAAATATGAAGTTTTAAAAATCAGTTCCTTATCTTGATCAATGACACATGTAAAACCCAGTGGAATTGCTCCTTGGCTATTGGAGGAGGGAGGGAAAGAATATAAATCATGTAACCATGGAAAAATATTCTAAATAAATGAATGAATTAAATACACTTACTTTTTAAAAATCAGTTCCTTAAGTGTTTTTGTTTGTGTTTCACAGAATTTGGACCTGGGGAAAGTGAGTAGTAAGAAGGAAAGCTTCTAGGGCACCACTGGAAGTCTATATTTGACTACTGTCTTCTGGTGGGCCTGCGTGAAATGAAAGGGAGACTGTGGATGGTTCCATGTAAATCCATCCCCACTATTGGGAAAGGCGACTGATAGGGAAAGTGATCAAGTAGCTGCTTCATCGGTAAACAAAAGTCCCTGTGATATTCAATGCAACCCCGACAGAGATGGAAGAGCCCTTCTAGCTAAAAGCCTATTTATGCCAGTTGTAGCCAAACTTTAGAATAACAATAATAATAACTCAAGGCAAGGACTGGAGTGTTGGGCTATGGGAGACGTCGAGTGTGACCCTCAAGTGGCCCCGAGTCCGTCGAGGGAGAGCTAAAGGTGCCCGAGAGGTCCTCAGCAAAGCCAGGGGGAGGGGGCAGGCAGTAAGATCAGATGATGCATTTTAGCCAGATATTTAAGACATATGAGGGAAGAGTAGTTAAAACCCACATTATATAGTTCTGTCGGGTATAAAATTGCATGTGCTGACCCATATATTTTAACTGTAAACGGACTCGAGTCACTTAAAATATTGCAACGTCGATAGGACGAATTAATTGGAAATAAGAAACGAAAGAATACAATTAAACGAGAAGAGAATCATTTTCTAATTTAATAGAGGGACATTTATAAAGATCACAAGCTAAAAGGCATCGAATGATTCTATCGACATTGTATTAAATCAGGCACTGCAGTCCTGAGTCGGGACGGAGAAAGCCCGGGTCTGATCCTCCAGCTTTAACCCACCGGGGGCACGAGGGGGCGTGGAAGGTGACTGCCCGGGTTCTCCTCCTATGCTTTAATTTGCTGCTGCTGCAAACCAGACGTTTAGCTGCCAGATCTGTCGTCCAACCCTCCACACTCTCACAGAACTCGTCGGGTTCCTCTCCCCACCCACTGGACTAACCCACTCCCCAAAGCCCAGAAAACGTGGCTCACGTTCTGGTAACGCTGCATACGCAGATATATTACAACAAAATTGCTAATGGGAAAATGAAATTGTCAATAAAGCATTCTTCGTGTCCCCCCACCCCCCACCCCGCGTATACAATATCCTTAAATATTAAGATATTTTATTAGCCCCATTTCCTAACAATAATTTATTGCAATAAAACAGACACCGAAGGTCCCCTTAAATTGTCTTTTCATAATGAATAAATTTAAGCGGGCTAATTAATATATAAACTAGCCCAATTTGTCAAGTTGATTTGTATTTTAGTTAATTGTGAAAGTAATTACCACATGGGCAAATTAACAGCTTTCTGGAAATGACCAAGCCTGAGGTTTTATTTCCTTCCTGGGTGAAGAAAATTCATTTTTCCAAGCTCTTGATGTGATGAATAAAAGTCATAAATCTGGGTGATTGGTGCAGGCAGAGTCTAAATGGCTTCATATTTCATTTTAGGTTTAATAGAAATATTCATGCTCTGTTTTAATGAAATTAAATTGAAGGGGGATGGGTGGGGGAAGGCGGCCGTGGAGAGGGGCTTAAAGGTACCGTTCACGTTTTCATCTCCCCAAGCCCCTGGCAGCGGCGTGGAGGCCTCGGGTGCCTAAAGTCCAATAATGCGAGGCCAACCACACGCCCAGCAGGAGCCTCCCAGACCGAGTTTGCGGAGAAGCAAGAGGACCGCACACAATCACTCACAAATTTCCTACCTGGAAAAGGAGGAAGCAGGAGCCTCAGTTCAAACCTGACTCCTATTCCTCCGGGGGTATTTGAAACCCCTTTTACCAGGTGTGCAGGTAGAGGCAATAAACGCGTAGATCTTCACATCCCCCCACCCCCAATTCATTTGCATTTGAAAGGGGATTCCCACCCTCCCGAGTACCAGCGCTCTGGGGAGGTCTACTGGGTCAGGCCCTCGAGTCCTGGGGTCAACTGGGAAGAGTCTGAGTGTTGATTTTTCCCAAACAATACATTCCCTGCTGTTACTTTATTCTGCGGAGGAATAAATAAAAGTAGGGCTGGCTGCTAGGAGCTCCCTCCCACTGTGCTTGGCTGGTTCTGTCTTATTGTTGCTTTCAGGTTCATGTTTCCGTTCAGGATTGGGCTGGGGCTGTTGGTTGTTTTTGGATGGGGGACGGGAGGAGGGCGATTCGTGTTGTTTGTCGGAGTGGGGTAGGTGTTTGGTTTGATTCCATGTTTTATTTTTCTTTTACATCAGATCTTCTCATGGCCCCCGCTACGTTTTGGAGCTTCCTCTATCTCTAGACTCTCCATCTTACTTTCTTCGCTAGGAGTGTCACTGATTAAAAGATCAAAACTCGGTTTTCCTTTCCACCGCTCTTCACAGACCACACTCTAGTGTTTTCCGTCCAAGTTTTAGACTTCCGTTCTCCCCTGGTGGAGTCAGCTGTATCTTAACCCCCCACTGTTGTCTCTTCTGAAATAAAAACACATCTTCCTGCCTCTCTGTTCCTCCCCTCCCACTTTTAAGAGACAATTCCAAGTCTGGCTCCTTCAGGCAACCGGACTGTTGCCTGTCCAAAAGAATCGACCTCACTTTTGCATAGACTCAAAGCCAAAAAGGACAGGGGAGAAGGCGCCGTGTGTCTCCATCCCCACCCCCTCTGAACCCTTAAGAGACCTGAAGGAAGGATACCGCACTAAACATTGCCAAATTATTTTAATTGATTAATTAATTGTACCGCACTTGGAGTTTAAGGATTTTCCTCCCACTTCCATCCCACCACCCGCGCACACAAATAAACACTTTGCCTTTGATTCCCTCTCTTTTTTTTAACTTGATTGGATCCAACCAACTGGTTAAGTCAATCTGAGAGTGGGTTTCTGACACTGGACCCGTCCTCGGCAGGAGCCGCTCCTTAATGGATCTGATCTGTGACTTGTTGATTTCCCCTGAGCAAATAAGGCTTTGATGCAGTTCCAGGGAGAGTGGTTAGCTGATGAATTGACAAAAACTAATCAGCTTTATTGGGAAACAGGTTAAGGGCACCAGCGTGTCAATAATTCTCAGCCTGACCCCCTCATCCATTAACCGAGGCAGGATGATTAGAGTAAGAAGACCCTCCTGCTTTCTGCACCGAAATTGCTTTCATAAACTCACCATTATTAGCAGTCGATGCGAGCAGCTAATTTAGAGAAGACATCCCAGGGATGTCACATCTATCATCCCGGTTTATGTATCATTATCTCATTTACAGAATGTCGCAGTGTAATATCTGTGTTTGGCAATACGCTTGGACCCACGCCTGGTGCTCTCGCTGCCTTCTTTTGCCCAAGCGCCTCTTCAGCCTCCAAGACCCCCCCCCCCCTTCCCCCCCCAGTGCGGAAGGGAAGCGATGGGTCGAGGTGTCCGTGGGAAGGGGAAGCTATGCGGGATTAGGGAGTGAGATGGCGACATAGTAGAAGGTTCAGGAATCTTAGCGGAGTGAGGGAGAAGAGAAGACAGCTGCCCTCCACTCCTGCCAGCGCTGCCCCTGACTCTCTCACCTGTGGGATTCACCTAAGGCCTGAAACTGCTGGCAGGCACGGCTATCAGCATTAAGTCAGGTGTCTCGCATCTTCCTCCCCTTCCCTTCTAGCCCTGGAAAAGTTAATGGGGACATCAGTTGCTCTGGCTGGGAGCCAGTGCTTTTCTTTTGCCCCAAAAGGACTGGATAGAATTGAGCTCCTGCCCTGGGGAATGGGAACAAGGTGAAGAGCTTGGGTCAAAGCCCAGTTCCTCTGATCTGCCTAACCGCTTTTGTTCAAAAACTATTATATATACCTACTAACGACACCATTTAGGTCCCAAGAAAAGCTTTGGAGTATAGCACCGTGGTATCACAGGATACTACACTTAGACCCTAGATGAGGAGATCCTGCAATTGTATGTGATGGCTATCTCTGTGCAGTGGACACCCTGAGTTCGGAGTCCCAGTGATTTCCTCAAAACTTCCAAAACAGAATCTCTACAGCTCCTGGACAGATCTCTCTTTCCTTTCCTACCTCTCTCTCCTGTAACCCCCCCCCACCCCCAACACACACCAGACCAGGAGCAGGCTTCACCTTCTGTGTCTGAGGCCCTGACTCCATTCTTGACCCCTCTCTTGTGACTGGGGGTGGGGGGCGGAGCTGGGGGCCGAACGGACACCTGTTCCAAGGGGGTAATTATTTTAATGCAAGAGCCCTAAGAGTTACCCGGGCCTGCCCCCTCCTCCCTGCAGTGACAGACGGCGGAGGCCACTGCACAAGTGAGCTCTGAGGCCTTTCAAGGGAATTTCCCAGATGTGCTGAGCCCAGGCCGAGTGGAGTGTCACCAGGGGCCATTTAACGAGTTCATTAGCCAAATTATCTCTGCCCGTAGGGTAGGGAGGAGGAGCCAAGGGGTGGGAGGGGTGAGGACGGGGTAAGCCGGCTGGCGTTCCAGCGGCCAGGTGTCTGGTTTTTCTCTGCCTTCGCCATTTGCCTTAGGATTTCTCGGTACCACCACCGTGGTCCTATTATCTTGGCGAGGCCAAGACTAACGCACCTGCCGGGAGTAACCGTAGGAACGACTGCTCAGCATGGCCTCCTGGGCGCCGCTATCAAGGTGAACCTGTGGCCTCTATCATCCAAGAGATAGATTTTTTCCCCCTTAAATCACAGAATAAGAATATTATTTAGCATAATATGATGAATATGCTGGGCCAAGAGGACAACTATACCTTCTACCACAAAACAGTTATAAAAATGTTTTACATCTGCATCCGGATAGAGAGAGAAGGCATCAGATGGTTTGGAGCGCCCAGACCAAATCATTCGGAACAAATTCCAATTTACCTTATTTATTCCTTTGTTCATTCATTCACTAGGTGTTTACGTGTCCAAGGTCATTTGCTTGGAGAAATCCAAACAAGAACAAAATTAGGATCTAGCTCTGCCTTCCAGGAGTTTGCCATCTAATGGGGAGAAATGATTGGACTTTTAGATATGAGGTCCCTGGTGTGGAACTGTCCAACCTCTTTAAATCTGGGCGTGGGGGTGAAGATTTATACATCTATATACACAAATACACAAAAGGTAGATTTGTGCCCCTGCACAAATATGGTGAGCATGAACATTTTTGTCTACTTCTAGAGAAAGGACATGTTTAGATGTTGAAGAAAGACAAACCTATTGAAAGAAAACCTAGTTCAGTATTGTAACATCTTTCTCAGGGAAAGTGTGGGTTCTCTGGGATAGATTCATTCATGATTTGGAAGGAAAAGGAGAAATAAGAGGTTCTCTTATTCCTGATTCCTTTTGGGGTTCTGGGACATTGCCAGTGTTGGTCCTGAACCTCAAAATGCAGCGGCACAGAGCTTTCCAGCTTCCCAAGCACCCGAGCCATTGGCCCCCTCCCTCTCTCTCCCCAATCTGCCACTTCTGCAGCATCAGCACCTACTAAATAGACCAATTAACTAAGACTTCCTGCCATTATCTAACATGGATTCGAACATTACAGCGCTACTATTCATCCATAATTTCGACTCAGAAGGCACTTTAAAGTTCATGCACTGGAGCCTTCGAAGGTGAAAGCCTATGTCCAAAAGCAGTGGGCATGTGAATACCTCCAGGAACAGGGGTGTGTATTTACCTTTGGATTTTACAGCAATCTCTCCCCCATCCACATCCTGCCCATTACCCTTGTCTGTAAATATAGCTAGGCTAGAAATACGTCTTTTTGGTAATAATCACATCTTTCAATTCTTTGACACTTATTAGTTTTGTGACCACACCAAAGTCACTGAGCATCCTCCTTTGTAAAGTGAGGAATAATAAAGTCTGTCTCCCTACTTTACTGGGTGATTTCAAGGCCCAAGAGAGATAATCTATGTAAAGTGCTTACTAAACTCTAAAGTGCTGTATAAATGTCAGCTGTGATGATGATGATTAATGATGAGAGTGATCTGAGATTTGATTGTAAATTGTATCCTCCCTGCCTGCACCCCGAGTTCTTTGTGTTTGCCTGAATTCCAGGTGAGTCGACCCACTTGGTAATACAAGCACAAGCTAGATATGAAATAATGGGGACTCGTTAGAAATTTTCTTTCCTTCCTGGGTGTCTTAGTTCTGTGGCTCTGTGATATGCACACTTATTGTAAATCACAATCAAGCTGGGCATCGTTTTCACATAGAAAACTTGAGTAGATAAAGATAGAAGATGGATAGATATCATTAGCTTTTGATTTAAAATGAATAGCACACCTTCAGTGAAATCTAGCTGTATCTGGCTTGTGTGCTATCCTATATCAGAATACAACAAAATACCTGTAAAGGAAAATATAGGGGTATTCATAAACACATTTCCCACTTTCAGAAAAATTGCACAGGTCCCATTTATCAATATAAGTGAAGTGCTCACTTCTGCTGTCCCCTTCCCATTTCCCTTGTTACGTTTAACATTTATGCAACTCATGTCCGCTTTATTCTCCATACAGCTACAATGCTGTGCTCTAGGGAGGGGGCATAGGGGGCAAAGAACTTGTTCTAAGTTCAAGTTCTACCTCTAAAACTGCCTTTGCGACCTTGGGCAAGTTACTTTATCTCCCCAGACCTCAGTCTCCTCACCTGTGGAATGAAGCCTCTTAGGTTCTCTGAGTTCTAGATTTATGTTCCTATGAACTGGTTCTAGGTTCCCAAGGATGGAAGGAAGGATCCATTAGGCTTCTGAATATTGAACCTGTTTACCCATTTCTCTCAGTAAAGTACAGAACAGGTCTTCAGAAATGTAGTCCCCCCCTCCGATTTCCCAGGTTAACACTAATTTTGGTCCTGATGCTGATTTGAACAGAATTATGAAACTTTTTCTTCTCCCACTTAATATTAGCAGTCAAATGTAGCCAATCTAGATGACCAGGAGGAGGTGAGTCTCTTTTTTACATTCCTTACATCAAAACTTTCCTTCTTCCCTCCAGTAGATCACCTTTTCTAACCCCCTAATTTTATACACACAAAAATCTAGTTAAAAAAAATAAACCTAATTAATTAATTTAGAATCTTTTCCCATGGTTTCATGATTCATGTAAAGAAATCTAGTTTATTTGACTGAGGTTATACAGATAATTAGCAGCATAACTAATGTCATGATATGCAAACAAAATACGATTTCCTGATCTTTCTCCAATACTATTCTGCCTTAGATATAAATGGCAGTAAGTGTACCCACAGATGTAGAAAGTGACCATCTAGTTACTTTCAGAGCAGAAATGACAGGTCTTAATTTCTTCCTCCTTCTACTATTTGTAGCATCTATTTTTCTCTATACATCTAAGCAGGGTATTGGATACTTGTATGTGGAATACACTTTCTCTCTCATCTCCACAATTCTACTTCTTATTTTATCACTCAAACATCTAATGTCCTCCAAATGCAGCCCCGAGTAGTCCATGCACCAGGATATTAAGATTCCACAGCATAATGCTATTTGCATAAAAAGAGATTTTGTGGTTATCTTTTTCTCTTACCCAGTGGAGTAGGGGTGGGAAGGAAGAAAGGTGAGAAAAAGAGAAAATTGCTTTTTATTCATTGAAAAATATTAAAAATAGAGTTCACATCTACTCTTATTGTATTGAGACATCATTTGAAGAGACACTGAATGCTTAGGACATGGTCTTGGAATCAGGAAGACCTGAATTCCAATCCTGCTTCAGATGCTTACTGGCTGTGTGACCTTTTCCAAGTAACTCGACTTCTCTGAATTTCAATTCCTGCATCTGTAAAACAGAGATAAAAGTAGCAACTATTTCACAAGGTCATTGAGAGGTTCAAATAACATAACATTTTGCTCTTTTCAAACCTTAAGACATTATATAAATACTGGCTATTCAAAGACAGAAATAAATGCTGCTAGGAAACTTCCATTTTTCCCCTTTGGCTTTTCTGGTCTACCCTTTTCCATTTCTTTCCCTCTTATAAGGAATCAAATCACATTTGATGCCCATTATAGAGACAAGGGTAGAGTTGAAAAAGAAGTCATGTCTGGATATACAGCTAAAGAGGTACTCCTAGAATAGAATAGGAACTGTCAAGAATATTTGCTTTCTAATAATTTTTGTTGGCCTTTATATAGCACTTTAAAGTTTGCAAAGTATTTTGGAGATTTTATCTCACATGATCCTTATAACAGGTGGGGGAAGAGAATAAGGATTTCTATAATGCCTACTATGTGCCATGCACTTTACAAAATTATCTCATTTGATATTCACAACAACCATGGGAGGTAGGTTCTATTATTCTTCTCATTTTTTATATATGAGGTAGAAAGAGGTAAGTGAGGTAACTTAGTGGATAGAGGACCAGGCCTATAGATGGGAGATCCTGGGTTCAAATTTCACCTCAGACACTTCTTAAATTTATGTCTAGGCAAGTCTCTTTACCCCAGTTACCTAGCCCTTGACACTCTTCTGCCCTGGAACCAATACTTATTATTAATTCTAAGATGGAAGCTAGCTAAGGGATTAAAAGAAAATAAAGAGGTAAGTGACTGACCTAGGGTCACATAGCTGGTAAGTGTCTGAGGCTGGATTCTTGACTTCAAGCCTAGTGCCCTAAAACACTTAGATGCATAGCTTCCTTTCTATTGTCCAATAAACTGAAGAGTGCTTCATATTGATTTGAGAGGGAGGCTGCATATTCCTTTTTGGTTCTGGCTCAGGACCAAGACCATGGAAAGAACTAATATTTTGTGTATTCAGGTTGAAGTGGCTTCCTTGATATGAGATTTGATCTTTTTTGACAACTCTACCTGAGCGAGAAGCCTTTTCCACCTCCAGCTTTAGAAAGGTTTATATATACAAAGAGATTTCTCCCCTTATATCCCAAGGTTTACACATGCACAAGAAGACATGTATCTCTAGGCAAGTCTCTTTACCCCAGTTGCCTAGCCCTTGACACTCTTCTGCCCTGAAACCAATACTTATTATTAATTCTAAGATGGAAACAAGAAGATGCATACTTACGACATTACATATAATAACCCTAAAGTATGCAAAACTCCACCACGTACCCATTCACTCTTCTTATTTACACAAAATCATAGAATTATTCTTAGACCTGGTGGGGAGGACACTGTAGAGGTAGATAGATGATTTAGCCTAACCCCACAATTTTACAGATGAAAAAAATGAGGACTGGAACAATGAAATGAAATTATCCAATGCCAAACATCTCTAGTCCAGGGACATATATTGCTGTGAATAGAACCCACAACTTCTGGCTTCAAATTTGGTCCTCTCTCCACTATATCATTGCCTCACACACACACACACACACACAAACACACACACAGGAGCAAGTCTGGGTTTATACACACACACACACACACACACACACATCCACGCACCTGGATATATATATATATATACATTTGGGAGCCCACGCACATGTCCAAAGACACTTACACCCATGTCTACTGATGCTTAGCTGGTTTTAGCTGGAATAAGAGAGCTGAGAAAACCTAGAACCTTTGTAATATTTTGATGCATGTCATGGTCTGTAGCCATTCTATTGAAGAGAAAACATCATGTTTCCCAGAGATAGGTCAAGTGCAATTCTTTCAGTAAATACAGTTTTCCCAATTCCCATGTACCCTGAAAAGCACTGACCACTGAGCACACAACTAGCCAAATCCCTGCCACACAACTTAAAAGATCAACCTATGGCCAAGACACAAGGGAAGGAGGAAAAAGGACACCGTTTCTTGTTACTTCATTGATGTCTTGCCCAGAAAAGTACCTGAGTGATCACAAGCCTCCCTTGGACAAAATTTCAAGGCAAACTGGTCAGTAAAAAGGAGAAACAAGGCTCAAAGCATAACTATAACTACATAAGAGAGGAAGGCAAGAGGGAAAAGAATCAGCTTTACATATATAAAATAGAAGGTGGCTGATTGTACAACAAACAGTTCCTTTGAAAAAGATCTGAGGGCTTCAGTGGACTGCAAGTTCAACAGGCTTTAAAAAGTGTGATATGGCAGCCAAAGGAACTAATGTGATCTTGAGTTTCATTAAGAGAAGCATAGCTACCAGAAATAAGGAGGTGATAGTCCTAAAATCAGAGCTATGCAAAAATGGAATGGTCTTCCTCAGAAAAGGATTCTTTCCCTCACTAGAGGTCTTCAAGAAAAGACTGGTAACTCCTTTTTGGATGTGCTGTGCTAGGGTTCTTGTTCTGTTTTGGGCTGAGATTTATGGCTTCTGAATACCCCTCCTACTTTGTATGATCTCAGGACACAGAATAATAGACATACAAAGAGAACATCTATTAGTCCAGAGGTTCTCAAAGTGGGGTCTGAGGACCCTTTGGAGTCTCTGAGACCTTTGCAGAGGGTCTGAGAGCCCAAAACTATCTTCATAATAATATATAATTTTACCCATTAAATATTCCTCCATTTTCTGAATACATATCTGTATCAAGCCAGATTGTTTCACATGCTTTAACCAAAATGTCATATTGCAGCCAGCTGACTGTGAAAGCAGATATGAGAATTGAGCTTGTTTCTATTAATTCAAATATTTAAAATATTTGCAAAAATATATAAAGCAATGATGCTTTTCTCACTTAATTTCCCCCCCTTAGGAAACAATTATTTTTCATTAAATTGTTACTTATGTAGTATAGCATGTAATGTTATTATTGTTATTTCAAATGTAACAGTCTTAATTTCTAATGTGGTAAATATTAAGAGATATAGCCTATGGAAACAAAAACTCTTTCATCTTCTCAATATTTAAGAGCATAAAGGGATCCTGAAACCAAAAAAGTCTGAGAAGCACTATTAATTCTAACCACATTTTGAAGATAAGGAAACTGAGACACAGTGGGGTGAAGTGTCCAGCCAAGGAACACACAGTGAATTAAGGCCTGGACTCATTCATGATCACAGCACAAGATAGAGAACTTAGGCTCAATCATATAAAATGTGTGTGTGTGTGTATACATATATATATTTAATTCATCTCAACTTTAAAATGCAAGGGCAATTTTTACTATTTACCTAGGGCTATTGTAGCAATCAAATGAGATAATATATGTAAATAGTATATAAATGCTAGACAGGAGATTAATATAAACTATTATGATAGCACCTTGATCATGATCCCTTAGAAAACTATTTAAGCACTCTACAAAATCTAGGTCATTTTCCTTACGTACATCCTCACAAACCCCTCCCCCACTCCCAACCAGTATTTTGCCCCAAGAAATAACCTGTCTGGTATTAAATCTATCTTACATAAGGACAAAAACACTGTAATCAACTGTGACCTACGTGAAGCCCTTTGAAGATAGAAGATTCAGTCCCTATCTTTACTTAAAAACAAACGGTTGTCATGCTGTGATATAACTAAAGATCCTCTGTTCATTTAAAAATTTGCTCCCCACCGATTTCCCCCCTCCACATCCCTCTCCTCGCCCCACCCACTCCATACTTCTACCAGCTCTCCTTCCGGTCCCCTTCATTCAACTATCACCTACACAGGAAACAGTGACTTTGTAAAACCTGAACCTTTTCTCTCAGTTCTCTGTGTGTGCCTGTTTGGGTAAGATAAGTGAATCTAATAACACTGTTGACCACGCCTCATTTTTGGTGGCAGACTTGACTGTTTGACCTACAGGTGTTGATTCTTTCATGCTCCTTAAAAAGTGCTTGGAAGTGCATTTACTGTAAATATTTGAAGTGCTCAGGCATGGTTGAAAACTGGAATCTAACCTCATTACTTGTCCAGTCCTAGCCCAAAGCCTGCAGGCAGCTGAGGCAGAAAGGGATTTTTTCCCCCTCTAGCACTAAATATTGGATGGGGGAGGGGAGGGGGGGGGAGATGGGAAAAGACCCCAGCAGTGATAGGTTAGCTTATTCTAGGGCAAAGTCTTCCACGTCACTCACCCCACCCTCCTCTCACCTTCTGGAGCTTCTAGCTGGTGAATCTTTTGACACCAGGATCCACTACGCCTGAATCTCTCAAATAAGCCCTGAAGAACCCCAGGTACGCCATTAGATGTGGGAACCTTCTCCCTTAACACCCCCGGCTCCCCCCATCTCCCCCCCATCTTTCATACAAAGAGGAAGAGTTCTGACTCCATGGAAAAACATAATTCTGCTTTCCCATCTGTTTCTATACATTCTCCACCGGGGAATTGAAAACCCATTGGGCAGTGGTGTTGAAAGCCTTGCAAGCGAGGTTAGCTTTTCCAGGCACCGCAAAAACAGGGATCTGAGGCTGGCAAAGTCGCTGGTGTGAAAAAAAGGGGATGTGTGAGAGTATTTAATCTGCAAAGGGGCTGGATTCGTGGATTAAGAATTTTTTTCCCCATTCCTTACCTCTAAAATTATTTTACAGGTCTTTATGCTTATCAGTATTATTTCCCAATACAGCTGTGTGATTTCGAATTTGGAGAAAAAATGCATGACCTGGTCTTTAACTAGGAAGGGGGGGGGGGGGTAAGAGGGGCTGAAAGAGAGAGAAAAAAAAACGCCGAAGAAGCCCCCCTCTTATGACCAAAGAGGTCTAGTTTTTCCTTCTCTTTAAGGACACTTTTGCTAAATTGCCTCTGAGCCTGTGTGTATGTTCCTACAGTACATGCATTGGCTGTATATATGCATAGTAAACATTTTCATAGAGCTTACTATTTAAACCAGCCTCTTGCAGGACCCTAATATTAAAAAGATCCGACTGACTTGGGCACCCTGCTGGGTTTGGTGCTCAGAGATTTGATTACTAAACTTCTGGCTCACCACACGGACAGAGGACTTGAGTCCAAATCTCGACTCTGCTACTTATTAGCTGTGTGGCCTTGGTCAAGTGACTTCTCTCTGGGCCTCAGTTTCCTCAGCTGAAAAATGAAGGATTTGGACTTTATGATCTCCGGGGTCGCTTCCAACTTCAAATGTATGAACGGGGTCCAACCGCGCACAACTGCCACCTTCCAAAACCTTCCCACGGCAAAGGCCGGAGTGGAAACTAGACTGCGAGAATTCGGAAGCTTTTCTGTTCATTTTCTTTTCTTTCTAGTTACTAACTCACCCCCACCCCCTAGTTTTTACCCGCTACCCCCTTCCCAGCATTCGATTAAGGAAATCTCCTAGGACTGAGCTGAGAGTCTTTCCCTTTAACCTGGCTGGGGGGGTGGGGGTGGGGTAGAAAGTGAGTCAAACGAAAGGGCCGGAGGAGGCGGAGGAGGAGACGAGGGTGGGACCCGCCACCAAAGACATTGACAGGTGTTCTGCCTGACCAATCCTGGGGGCCGGACCACTCCACCACCACCCCCAAGGGTTTCGTCTTTTCCTGGGCTGCCAATGAGCAACCGAGCTGAGCCTTCAAGTGGGAAGAGTTAGGAGCCTGGGTTCTTACTATCGCGGGAGCGACATTTTGCGGTGGTTACTTGAGGGGTTTCAGTGAAAAGACTTGGCTCTCTCGGACCGACCAGGTGCAGAAGAATTTGTGTCCTCAGGGGCTGTGCTAGTTGTGTGTCTGGACGTGCGGCATCCTGGGGTGGGAGGGAGGGAGGGGTGTCCCAAACGGTGGTCATTCTGGTCTGATTTTCCAATAGCTTATTATCTTATTAGAAAGATCTGGAGATTTTCACCATCACCCTAAGAATAAGGCTACCCCAGCGCCACCACCATCCCCACTTAAAAAAAAATCAAAACAAAACAAAGGAAAAAACCCAAACGATTCGAAAGATCAAAATACATATATATCCAAAGAGAACTGATGGAAAAATCAAAAAATTTCCGGATCGATGCTCTGCTAGCAGTCGACCCTCCGAAAGCCACCTCGGCACAGACTTCTCCGCTGGCTCTGGTCACATCTCTCTCCGCCTCGGCGGCCACATCTGGCAACAGCAGCAGCAGCGGCGGCGGCAGCAGCAGTGGTGGTGGCAGCAGCAGCAGCAGCAGCAGCTGCAGCCCCCCTTCCTCGGAGCACCACACTGGGGGCTCGGACTGTCTAAGGACGGAGAGCCCGTCCCCACCTCGGATCCTCGCAGCCCACTGCGGACTGGTGCCCAAGCCAGGTTTCCTGAGCAGCGGCAGCGGTGCCGCTGGCCATCACCATCACCACCCGGGTGCTGCCGCTGCAGCCGCAGCAGCGGCCGCAGCCGGGGGGATGGCCCTGGGGTTGCACCCAGCCCAGGGAGGAGCGGGGATCCCCACCCAGGCGGCTCTCTATGGTCATCCCATGTACAGCTACTCGGCGGCGGCGCTGGCCGGCCAGCACCCGGCTCTGTCTTACTCCTACTCCCAGGTGCAAGGGGCCCACCCCACCCATCCCGCAGATCCCATCAAACTCAGCGCCGGCACCTTCCAGCTCGACCAGTGGCTCAGGGCGTCCACCGCAGGCATGATCTTGCCCAAAATGCCCGATTTTAACTGTGAGTATCTGAGTGCTAATGGGACCAAGGCGCAGGCCGGGTCGGGAGAGGGAGAACTAGAGATGGGAAGCAGGTGGGAAGAAAAAAATCAGAGATTGGGGGTGAGGAGAGAAACTGAGGTTTGACCCTGGCTGTACTTACTCGGCCCCCTTCTTTGAGCGATTCCAGTGAGAAAGAGAAGGGAAAAAAAAATCTGAGATTCGTTGGGGCCTGTGATAATTTGTATCCAGGTTATAGATACTCAGCGAGGATTCTAAACCAAATGATTAAAATGGCAACCGTGCAGTCCCTTTTCTTGTTGTTGCTGTTTGGTTTTTTCCTTGGAAAGTGAGAAAAGGAGATGTGAGCCTGAAGTCTATCAGGATTATAACATAGTTATGCGGAGCGAGGAAGTAACTTGACATAAGTTAAGAATTATATCCGGCTGGGCAAACTGGTATCCATTAAAAAGATTTCCTTGGGAAAGTGGGCCCCCATAGTGCATGCAGGCTTTTGTGGAGAAACCCCCTCAGTGGTAGGAGCTCAGGCCCTGGTGAACCTACAGGGCCCACATGTTGCCAAGTACTGCAGGGACTCATAGTTTTGGACTAATTCTGCAGCTGACTGTCTAGTTCTTAGGTGCTTTGGAGGGAGGGGGATGGTTGAGGGCGAGAGGTACTTCGGTGTGACTGGGCCGGAAATTATTTCTCGAGTGGAGACTATACTTTCCTTGTGTCAACGAGATCCCATTCGGAAATATTTTGAGCAGCCTATATCAGTCGCGAGTGAGAGTCTGAGGGTTTGAAAGAACTGATTGGAATTGAAGCTGATCTAAGACTTGGGCAATGGTGAAGGTCTCTGTCTCTAGACCGACAGCAGCTCACCTCGGGCCACCCCCTTCAAGGCCGAGGAGAAAGGCTCGATGGACTTTTAAATCCCTCTGCAGATCCCTAGCTCAGATGCTAGTTTTCTGGTGGAGATGGCAAAGCCTTCAATCCACTAGGGTGTAGGTTTACTTAGCCCCCTGCCAGAAGGATAGGAAGGTGTATATGTATTTATTTTTTCTGAGGCCCTACGCCTAAACAAAAAGGACCCATTGTTTTCGTCTGAATGGGTTTGTTTAGACTGGGGAGATGCAGACCTGAGGAAAAGAGAAAAAAAAAACCCAGAAAAGAAAAACGTGCCAGAAGACTGCCTCTTTTTCAGGGAAGCTTGATTGTAACTGCACTAAGAAGGGTAGTGATAATGGAGACTGGAAAAAAATCACAGGACAGTGAGAAAATCCCAACTGAGTTACTATTTGTTCACCGGACACTAGTCCCTTTTCCCCCTTGGCTCTTTTAACAGGTTAACTCCAAATGAGGTAATAAAACTACTTTCCCTCTCCTATACTTTCCCCTGAACAATTGCAAGATTTGTATTCTTCTGAGGTGGAGGCGGCTGTTTTGGGTTTCTTTTCCAAAAAGCAAAAGAGACGGTGAACTCCAAAAAATAAGAGAGCAGTCAGTTGGGGGAGGGGGTAGCAACCTTCAGCTATCTCAGTGTTTTGCCCAAATTCCTGGCCCATCATTTTTTTAATGCTCTTTTGTAAAAAAAAAAAAAACAGCAATTTTTTGTATGCCATTTATATCTGCGTTTTCCTAGATTGGAGATACTTATTCATTGTGGTGGTGGTGGAGGGGTGTGTGTTTGAAATTTGTTGTGGTGAGGACTGCCAGATCTTACTGAGCCACTAAGGTCAGAAGCTTTGGACCTTGAGGGAGTCCTAGAATTTTCATTAAAATCTATATATGGAAAAATTTTTAAAAATTATATAACAAATGGGAAAATAAAAAATCACCAAGCAGGTAGTTTCTCTTCCAATTGGTATGGGTAGGGGTACCTCCCTGAAACCTCTCTGGAAGTTTGTCTTTCCTGTATGGATTCTCCAACTATCTTTCCCCTCTAGCACCTCCATCCTTGATCCATAATGATTAGATTAAATTAAATTAAGAAACAAAAGCGGCCTCCCACTTTAAGGTCAGAAAACACAATTCAAATACAATCATCATGAAAGCTAGCCAAGGAGTACAAACTGATTCCCAGAGACACCTCCTTCTGCAACTGTTGGAAACTTGTTTCGTTTACCCTAAAGTAGCTTTTTCTCATCCCCACTCCATTGCAATTTCTCAAGTGGTCCCCTCGGAGCCTCTGTTTTAATTAAAGTTCTAATGTATTGTCAAGTTGGGAATTCGGAGCCTTGTGTAACTAAAGCGGGGGGCGTGGACCTTTTTAAATAAAGCAAATTGTCACTCCCAAGGGAGACTGAGCTCATCCCACCCTGATCCCCAGTCCTTTTTCTTTTCTTTCCTTTCTCCCCCCTCCTTTCTTTTATTATCTACCACTTGTCGGGCTCCTGGGAAATCAAGGGGAGTCTCATTTTGAGGTCATAAAATTCCCTGTGATGTAACCGTGCGAAATTATGTAAATAAAACCACTGTTTCAAATAGCCAGTTAAGCCCTGTCAGCACCGACAGGTTGGGTCTTTAATTTGCGTAATTAGAGTTTCCCAAAAAGGGCCTTTTTTTTTTTTAACCTCCTTTCTCCTCCGTCCGTATACTCCTTTAATACTCAGAGTGGGTTTTATTTTCGCTGGAGAAAAGACCATGTATGTATTAGAGCCCAGGGCTAGAATTAGGGAGGAGGCAGAGTTGTGTCAGACTGGCTGAATTTTCCACCATCTGGGTTTTTGCCCAACGGGATGAGAAAGGATGTATATGTGTGGTTTCATAAGTAGACGATGAAGCATCAGGGAGTGACTGGTTTTTCTTTTCTCAGGGCACCCTCCTCTCAAAGCTACCTGCAAGATGTCAGAACTCCTAGGCACAGAGAAATATGACTAAAGATTTGGCACAATTTTAAAAAGCGACAATTCTGGTTTCATTTTTTCAAGTCTCAGCCTTTGAATCCCGATGGCTGCAAGCTGCTAACAGGAAATAGCTTCAGGTCCTTGGAGAATGGTTAGGGAGTGCAAGCAAGGATTGGAAACATAAAAGAGGAGCTAGGAGTCAGCCTTATGGTCTGGGAAGGCAGCGGACTTAACTGAATATTTATTGCTGCGAGCATTTGTTGGTTTGGGAGAAAGAAAGGAATCTAGTTCCTCAGAGACTTCCCTCTTCTATTGATTCTCTCTCTACTCCTCCCTACCTTTGCAGCCCAGGCACAGTCTAACCTTCTGGGAAAATGCCGACGGCCCCGCACTGCCTTCACCAGCCAGCAGCTGCTGGAACTGGAACACCAATTCAAGCTCAACAAATACCTATCCCGCCCCAAGCGCTTCGAGGTGGCCACTTCGCTGATGCTCACAGAGACCCAGGTAGCCATTTCTGTTTTCTCACTTCGATGACTCTCACTCTACCTGCCACAGAGGTCCTCGGTTCCTCCCTGCCCGCCCGCCGCCCCCCCCCTCCACTGCAGATCTCACCCCACCATTACAGGTATCCCTAGCATAACTGAAAAAGCCCGTGCTGTTGCCAGGATTTGCCCAAGTTTGGAGAGAGGGTGATTCTTTTCAGGCTGTCATCCCGAACGCCAGGCAAACTCACCCCAGAACATCTGGCTCTGTTGGCCTCCCACTTCCCTGAGTGAAGACAAGAGTTGGAGGTCTCTTCCTCCTAAACTACTTAGTCATTCCGCCTCTCTGTCTAGGCGTAGTGGCCGGGATTTGCTTTCTCCTCCAGGGACAGGTTGGAGCGAAGAAAAGGAGAGAGAGACAGAGACAGAGGCAGAAACAGAGAGAGATGGGGAGAATAATGAAGGAGAAAGGGAAAAGTGTGAGGGCCAAAGTCACTACAGGAAGGGTTATTTTCAGTGAAACGGGGAAGGAGGGGTAAAGGCAAGAAATGAAGTGGATCTTGTTCTAGCTATCAGCAAGGGACCCCTGAGGACACAGATTGGCTGAGGGTAAGAAAGTTAAGACCAAAGCTTCACATCCTAAGTTGTCCGGAAAGGAAGCTTTTCAAGAAAGGAAAGCTTAAGAGGAGCCAGAGGTGGCCTTGCTAACCTCTAGGCTTTCTGTTTCTGTACTTCAGGTGAAAATCTGGTTCCAGAACCGAAGGATGAAATGGAAACGGAGCAAAAAAGCCAAGGAGCAGGCGGCGCAAGAGGCTGAAAAGCAGAAGGGAGGGGTGGGGAAAGGTGGAGGAGGAGAAGAGAAGGGAGAGGAGGACCTGCTGCTACCCTCCGACAAGAGCAGTGGCCGCCGCCTTCGGGACTTGAGGGACAGTGACCCAGAGGAAGAAGAGGAGGAGGAGGAGGAGGAGGCAGGGCATTTCTCCTATAAGAACAATAACGCTACCCACTCCTCGGATTGCTCCTCAGAGGACGATTCTCCACGCACAAGACCTGCGGGACCCGGGCATCAGCCCCCGCCCCAATGAGGAGCCAGTGCACCCTGCTGGAGTGGGGAAGCAGAGATGGAGTGTGACCTTGCCCTCCCAACTCCCCTAACCAATAGAGAATCCTCCAGTTGGCCCTGGTCACATCTAGGACTTGGGGAGTTGACAACTCCTTCCATTCAGCAACTTGCAACCCTGATTTCTCTGACCAAAAGAGGACTGGGAGGGGGGCAGGGAGGGCAGGGAAGGATCTTTCTTTCCTTGACTGTTCCATCCATGCTCCCCAATTCTCATCTCCACTTTCTATCTCTCTGCCTTCCCCAAGATTTGGGGGGGCATCGGAGGGTGCACCCAGAGTTGGTGTGCAGGAGATTGGTAAATCCAGCTGCTGCCCCTGGAAATGGATGAAGATCTGAGGACTCCTCCACTCCACCCTGGGATCCCCCTAGGACCTGAAAGTCCTGGCAATTTGGGTCGGTTTGGGCTACATTCAGCTGCTGTTGAGATGAACTAAAGAAGGAAATCCAGGGGAATGTTCAAACTTGAATCTCTCTCTTTTTTTTAATTTAATTTTGTTGTGGTGGTTGAGTAAGTGGGGGGTTGGGAGAGGAATGTAAGGGACCCCATCATACTTGGAAACCCTTACATCTCCCCACCAAGTAGAGAAAACTTACCACACAGTGTTAAGTGACATTTAAAACTTGAATCGTGGAACCGCTGTTCTTTTGCTGAGTATTGAAAAAATGTTTTGTGCTTATTATGTATCACAAGGGGAAAAAAAACAACCCTTTATGTCATGAACGTTCAAACTGCTGGAAATCTCAAGATTGTACTGTCTTTATTTTTGTATATTGTATTTATAAAAAAGATACCTCTACTTATGCATGCTAAATTATTATTTAGCTTCTCCCATCGTCCATGATGGAATGTAAAATAAATTGGTTTTATACTAGATCTGAGTGTAAATTTCAATGCTTAAAAAAAAAGAATGTGATCCAATTCAGTTTAAAAACACACTTATTATTCGTCTCCTAAATTTCCAGCCTTGTATTAGAGCTAAGAGTTCTAATAATAAATAATAAGAGCTAAGAGCAGGAGCTCTTAACTTTTTGTGTGTCATGGATCCTTTTGGCCCTCAGGTTGCCATAGCTGAAGCCTACAGATCCCTTCTCAGAACGTTTTTAAGAAAATAAGATTTATGACATAATCAGTTTAATAAATACAATTTAAAATCCCTAGGATTACAAAGGAAGCTATTTTAAAAGTTATTAAAATATGAAAAAACAAAAACAAGTTTCCTGGCCCCAGGTTACAGCCTTGTCCCTGGGGAGACAAAGATAAAACCCTACCAGAAGTTTTGCCATTTTATCAGTGATTGAAATGAACATATGAAGGGTCACAACTTTGGGCCTCTATTGTGTAAAGTTCTTTTGTGTATTGAACTGGAGTGTGAGGGTGAGAAAAGGTTGAATGAAATCAGAATTGCAAACTAAGATGAGAGCTTAGAGATACATCCAAGATCTAAACTATGCATCAAGGGAAATCCTTGGGCACTTGTTTTAGGTACCTTCCTACTTTAACTTTCCTAAGGGAAAGTCTCCAGTTTTGTGCTGTGCATCTCTATGGATCCTTAACTGACCTGGAAAAGCCAGGAGGACTAAACATGGACCCAGAATGACTATTCCCTCCTCATTCTTTGTATTCATTATCTTTTTTTTTATATACTATATTTATATGAGTGTTTCTCTAGTCCTCTGAGTTTTTCAGAATTATTTCAAAAGTCTCATAAAATAGGCACTGGTGTTATTTTTAGATGAATTTTTTTGTCCCTTTCCTGCTTTTCTGAAGTCAATTATCCTTTATTAAGTTTTAAATTTTTAATAGATTCTTCCAACCCATTGCCCCTGCTTCCTCTCTTCCCTTTGCCTAGCTAGTAATAGCTCACTTACAGATCTGTGCAAATTTGCAGGAGAACAAACGTGAGGAGAGCCAGTCAAACTGCAGTAACATTTCACACTGGAGCTGCAATGGCTTTGGATTAATAAACCTCTGCAATGTGTCTCATCAATCACACAGGGGCTGCAGAAGGGCGGCTGGCCATGTGCTATGCACATGGAGGACAGAAACCCTGGATCAAAAAAGCCTGTGGTTGCTGCTGCTGTTGCAGTTTCCCATCCAACCTACTGCCACAAACTAGTGTGCCAGGCTGGAATCCCCAAGCAGCCTGGGAGAAGGACCAGGGCATAAGCTGAGAGACCTGAAAGAGTTCATTTGGGATCCTCCTACCTTTCTCCATTCTGGGTGGAAGAAAGGCCTGAGCTGTGAGTCAGTCTCTGAGTTAAGTCTCTGCCCCAATTTGAGGCACTTTTCTCATCTGTTTATATATATTATATATGTATACATAATATGCACACATATGTACATATATTCTGCTCTTCCTTGTTTTAGAAAACGTCAACCTCTTCAACACTCTCTAGGGGAAGGGAGAGGAGAAAATACAGGTAGCTTTTCTTCCTTCCTTCCTTCCTTCCTCCCTCTCTCCCTCTCTCCCTCTCTCTCTCTCTCTCTCTCTCTCTCTCTCTCTCTCTCTCTCTCTCTCTCTCTCTCTCTCTCTCTCTCTCTCTCTCTCTCTCTCTCTCTCTTCTCTCTCTCTCTTTCTCTCTTTCTCTCTTTCTTTCTTTCTTTCTTTCTTTCTTCTTTCTTTCTTTCTTTCTTTCTTTCTTTCTTCTTTCTTTCTTTCTTTCTTTCTTTCTTCTTTCTTTCTTTCTTTCTTTCTTTCTTTCTTCTTTTCTTTCTTTCTTTCTTTCTTTCTTTCTTTCTTTCTTTCTTTCTTTCTTTCTTTCTTTCTTTCTTTCTTTCTTTCTTTCTTTCTTTCTCTTTATAAACACTTGGGTGTCCACCAGCTGCCACAGCCCTGCCTCCTCCCCAGTTGATAAATGCGTTCAGAAGGGTCTGGTATTTCATTTGGGTGATTACAGCCAGACCAAAGACTCATCTACCTACAGGGTTGGGGTGAGATTAATATCTTCTCCAGCAGCTCATTATGACCCCTCGCTCCTTCCAGAAAACCAATCGCAACCAAAACTAGAGAGGATCCATCTAGGATCCAGGAGAGGAGGGGTATTGGGAGAGAGATGTGAGAAAGGGCTGGGGAAGAAGCACTCTTACTTACACTGGCCTCAGGGTCCAAAGGTGCTTTGAGGTAATATGGAATCCGGGAGTTGTACTGATCCCGAGCTGGCAGTTACTCGGCTGCTGGAGGAGAGTGACCCAACTCAGCGATTCCTAGGAGAGAGAAAAGCAGAAATCTACACGCAAAGAGAGGACTTCCCAAGTTTTTATATGAAAAAAAAAATGGGAGGGGTGTCTTTAGCTGGAATTCTCCACCTCTGGCTACCGCCCCCCCCCAATATTTAAAAAAACTCAGAGATATACTGTTTGAGTGTACACTCAAAGCCACATGTAATTTGAAAATTTCTAATCCTGGACCAAGATGCGTCTGAAGTAAAAGCACATCTGGGGGGCTAGTTCTCTCCCAGGCCTAGCCTGCCAGGGTTTCTCTTCCTTTGGCTCCACACCTCAAATGCTCAGATCCCTCCCAAAAAGGAGAACAATAGGGTGCGAGGAGGGGTCAGTATCAGGAAAAGAGACTCTTTTCATTTTTATATCCCTCCTCTGGCCTTGAGGACCTTTGAGTTCTGGGCTCTTTGAGATCCATTTCTGTGCTGTAGCTGCGATCTCCCCATTTATTCTCCCCCTTGCACCCCAAATCCCCTTGCCAGCCGCGACCCTAGGGTTACAGAGATGTCAGCCTTGGGGATTTCCTAGCGGCCCTGAGCGTGTTAGCAATTCATCTTGCGGAGGGGGAAAGGCGACAACCTGACATTTCCTTTTCTAACGCGTCACCCCTAGACCCAGGTCGCAGGCCCAGTTCTCAGACCCCCAAACCCCAACCTAAGCGTTCAAACCAGTGCTTAGGTACGAGCCCTGGGCTTCGAGTTCTTGGGTTTGGGCTGCCTTGGGGAAGGTGTGGGGCTAGGCCCGGCAGCCCCAGTGTCTCTAGCCAGCTGCTTAATCGCAGCGGAATTTATCTCGCTAATAAATTTAATGATCAATTCGTTCTTGTCACTGCAGCTCTTCCCCAAATCAATTATAGCAAATTTAAATATAATCACTGGCTCATCCTCACCCACTCGGGGCCACGAGGAACAATTCATTCCCGCTAATGAATGACTGCGTGTCCCTGCTCTCCTCTGCCTCCCCGACACCCTTCCCGGCTTCGTGCCCAGTGGGGGCTGGCTCGGCTGCAGCTCCCGAGAGGATGGAACCGAGCCGAGCAAGGACAGGAAGTCTGAACCGATTAAAACGGGGTGGCCTCAGTAATACCACACAGAACCACATTTTTTTCCCTACCGAAGGGCCTTATCCCCAATAAACCAAAGGCCTACTCTATGCAGCCCAAGCAACGTAGAGAGTTAAATGCAATTATTAGAATAATTGAGTTTCCATATTCCTCCCTCAAAGACATATCACAAAGCCAGCGGACGCCATCCCCTTTCCTCCATTGCAGTAAAGTTGTTGACATGGTGGTCTAAGCAAAGGCATCCCTTAAAGGAAATTCTGAGCTAAGAGATTCAACGGTCAGCAAGCGGAAGTCCGGCAATCGGAGGGACCCAGTCCAATTGTTCCTCCTTTTTTTTTTTTTAAACATATCCATCAGTTACTGTAGGGGGAAGGGAGATGGAGCTCTCTTTGTCACTTCCCGGGGCTGTCACCCTAGTAGCCTGGAATCAGATCAAATCCAATAGAAGATGATTCAGTCCCCGCTTATTCTTGGGTTTTCTCAGAAGTTAACTTCTGAGATCTTTGCTATTATCTATCGGTTCAAGAATGAATGAACATTTCTCTGAAACCGTCCCCCCCCCCCTCCCGCTGTATACATGAAGGTAGAGACCAACCTGAGCTCTCCCTCAAAATGAAAACAATACGATCTTTTTAAAACAAAGGCTTGAATGAATATTCGTGGCATGTGGAACCTTGTCCCAGGTCAGGAAGAAGGAAAAAAAAGGAGAGTTATAGAGAAAACACACACAAGCCCCTCTGGTTGCTTCAGGTGTTGCTAATCCAAAATGTAAACCGTGAAGTTTAAAAATGTTTACAAGAAGGAAACGTACATTAGTTCAGTCTTGGACCTTCCTTGTACCCTCAACGCGGGAATAGCCCAACTTAAAGCCTTCGGCTTAAATTTCTTATTTGAAGATAAGCAGGATTCTGATAATAGGGAGAAGGGTGGCTCTGAGAACTCAACTTTTTTGGGGGGGGGGAATGAGGAAGGGTGGATGAAAAGTCGAATAAATAGAATTTCACACCTGAGTGAGTTTTATTTCGTCTTTGTCGAGGAAGTGTAGCTTTGGATTCCACTAGAGGGATCTTTGTCGCTTCCTCCTTTCTTTCCAGGATCCCTAGAATATATCTGACGGCCAACACAATCTCGGGGCTCGAGTCCACATCGGAGGCTGGATTAGTAGGTTGGGGAAGAAATCAAGACCTCAGCAAGGTTGGAGAGGAAATAAACAAAGCTTCCCGGTGAAGAGAATTTATTAGTCTATGAGTGCTCCAAAGAGGACAGCTCCCAATAACTGAAGAAGACAGTAATTTCAAGATTATAATACTCATTTGTAGAGGGAAAAGAACGTGTGTGCGTGTGCGCGTGCGTGTGCATGTGTGTGTTCTATCAACGACCAGGGGGAAATCACCTAGGAGGACAGAGGCATACTACTCCTAGGCTCCGTATCAAAGTCCTACTGGTGTATTGTGTCTCCCTCAATAAAACTAATCCCTTTAAAGGTGTAACCTCTAACAAGAATGCTGCAGTGTTCCAGACTACAAGGGCAAATATGTTTTTCAGATTCCGTTTTTATGGTTGGATTAAAGTTTATTTTCCATAATAGGGCACCTAATAAAACTCATAAAGCTCTGTCAGTCCTCCAGCTGGTGGCCTCATTTAACACTTTCACTTCATAAATCATTTTACAACTTGCCAGGTGTTTCCAAAACTGGAAGCAACCAAAAAAAAAAAAAAACCCTCATCAAAAAAACCCCACCACCAACTCCACAAAACCTTAAAATTATTGAAAATCTGTCTATAGTTCCTCAAAACTAATAGTGACAAAATCCCCAGTGTCAGTCTACCCACTCTAGGCCAGGGTGTAGTGGGGAAAGGGTGGAGCCCTAATGTGGGGGAGATACTGGGAACGACACCTTGCTAGGCGCGATAACTACTCCCAGAGTACTCTCCCAGCGGCTGTGTAATAAAAAGCTTTGAGGAGATTAGTGAGGAATCCATTACCGAAAGGAGAAGTAATCGGTTCCCCCAGGCCTAAAAAGCCGGTCTGGTCCCTCCCCAGGAGAGGAAAGGGAAATGGGGGAGGGTGAAAAGTGGTCGGAAAACTAGTCCAGATCTCTCCTCTTTATCTCTCCTGAGGCGAGAAGGCGGAATTGGAGAGGGGCAGATCCACCCGGTCAGAAGACCCTGGGTTGGGACTGGTCCATAGCTGTATCTCAAGAAGGAACGGCGGCCCAGCGGGGAGAGGAAGAGGTTTGGGGGTATCCTCTTTCCTCCAGTTTCTTATCAGGGTTCTGCCCAGCTTCAGCCTGCCCTCCTCACTCCTTGGCCCCAAGCTTCAGCTCACTCCACCCCACCCCCAGTCCCCACTCGCATACCCATCCCCATCCCGCCGTCATCCAGGCCACGCATTCCGCAGCCCCCAACACCTGGCTACCCCTCTTTCTCTCGCCTAGAATATAAAAAATGTCCCGTCCGGAGACGGAGAAGGACAAAGGGTGCACTCTCCGAGGTCGTCTCAGCTGGAGAGTGGGGGGAGGGCGAGGAAGGGGGTAACTGAAGAAGTGTGGGAGGGGGTACTGGGAACCCGGGGACAGAGTGTATGTGTGCGCGGGAGGGGGAGGGAGGACGGCAAAGGTGGCAATAACTGAGGCCGCTGCCGGTTTACCCAGCTGGGAGCTAGAACAAAGGCTTCTAGGAGGCTTATCTCTCCCCAAGCTGGCCCGGAACAGAGGAGGGGTAGCCAAACCCCGGGCCCCTGGAACGAATCTATGTCAATGGGGGCGATCCACCTGGGCCGCCGGGGTCAGACGGAGGGCGAGCCCGGAGCACCGAAGGGACCCAGAGGTCAGTCCCTTTAGGGTGGTGGGTGGGGAGCAGGTTGGAAGGGAGAAAGATGCTGTAACCACTGCTTGAGCGACTGGAAGGTCGGCAGGAGGTGAAGAATAAAGGGCAAATAAGTCAGTTACCCCTACGTCTGAAAAAGTTAAATAATGGAGATTCTAATTATGTTCTAGTCATACTCTAGGCGACACCCAATTTCTACTAGACCATAAACTCAAAGAAGACAGAACCTTCCATTTCCCCCAGACCTTAGCACCCTGTTCTGGGCGAATTTTCACATCTTTGGTTTTGTTTGTCTGCTCCAGTACTTTTATCCGTGTAGAAATTCTCTTCACTGATGGAAATCTTCCGATTTCTGCAACTTGTAGTCCTAGAGAATTCTCGAGGCCACTGAGGTTAAACGATTTGTCCACAGTAGTTCAGCTAGCATGAATTAAAGGTAGAACTCAAGCCAAGTCTTTCTGATTTCCAGATGAGCTGTCCACTAAAACAGTGGTTCTCAAAAGTGTGGTCCAGTGATGAGGGTGGGGGAGTCCACAAATTTTTTTCCAGGGTCTGTGAGATCAATTTTCATAATAATACAAAGATGCTTTATTTTATTTATTGTTTAATTTTTTTTATTTTTTTATTTTTTTAAAATATATTTTATTTGATCATTTCCAAGCATTATTCGTTAAAGACATAGATCATTTTCTTTTCCTCTCCCCCACCCCCCATAGCCGACTCGGAAGTCCACTGGGCATTAGATGTTTTCTTGATTTGAACCCATTGCTTTGTTGATAGTATTTGAAAGATGCTTTATTTTAAAAGGGTAAACATGGATAGAACCCATTTTTTAAAAGCTCTGGAAGAGGAGGAGCTTCTCAATAATTCTTAAGGGCCTAAAGGAATCCTGAGACCTAAATGTTTGAGAATAGCTGAACTATACACCGAGAACTTCTCACTTAGTGATGGTAGGCCTTTAATATTTCTTGTGAATTGAAAATAGATGAGAAGTCATCCTGCTTCTGGTCATTCCCCTTTTCCTTGAATTTTTTAAAACTCTTCTAACTTTTTTTTCAGATCTTCATTTTCTCCCCTCTTCAGACCCACTAAACTCCTCAAAATCCCATGTTTCCAGCTAGAGATAATCTTCTTTCCTTGGCCCTGGAAGGGCACAGTGATATTTTTTCCTTTTCTTTTTTTTTTGGGGGGGGGTGAGGTGGGGCACAGTGATTTTTATCAGCAACCCAAATGATCAAAGCTCAGGATCTGGAGGCAGAATTAATTATCTAAGGACACCTGGAGGCAGCTAGGCTTGGAGTCCAGTGGACTTGAGTTCAAATATGACAGTGGACACTTTCTAGCTGTGTGAGGTTGGGTGAATCACTTAACATCTGTTATCTCAGTTTCCTCATCTACAAAATGAGGATAATAATAGCACCTACCTCCAGAGATTATTGTGAGGATCAAATAGACAATATTTATAAATCAGCTAATTATATATGTATTATATATGTGTGTGTATTATCATTATTAGCTCATGCCTAACTAGGTTTCCTAAGTCAGTCATAAAACATTTATTAAATGCTAACCATATGCCATGAAGGGTCCTAAGGTGCTAGGGATACACAGAAAAGCAAAAACAGTCCCTGACCTAAATTAGGAACTTCTAATGGTGGAAATAAGAAGATCTGAGTAGAGTGGAAGGTGATCTCATTGGGGAGTAGGTCTCCTCAATTAAACAAGAAATCTGAAATGTAGTAATGAAACGATTTCATCTGAGCTATTGAAGACTTGGTGCAAAGGAGGAAGAATGCTTAGAAGGAATATAAAATGAGGGTTATCAGGACTGATCCATGACTTTATTACTATAGGGAAGGAAAGAACTAATAGGAAAATAATTACTACTGGGAAGATGAGGAGATGGTGTAGGGGGACATCTAGGAAAATGGTAAACTGTAGATTAAAAAATACTCAAACATATAACAAATGGATTTTGTGATCTGTGATGGAAAAAAAATAATGATGTTTTGAGACAGGTATGTGGTTCAATGGATAGAGAGCTGGACTTGGTGTCAGGAAGACACTTATTAGCTCTATGACTTTGGGCAAGTCACAACCTCTGTTTGCATTAATCCACTGGAGAAGGAAATGGCAAACCATTGCAGTGTCCTTGCCAAGAAAACCTTGTGGACATTACCTTTTCACAAAGACTTGGACATGACTGAATGACAATAAAACAGAGAATTTTATTCACCTAGAATAAATTTAAACTTTTTTTCTGTCTTCTTTTTTCAGATAATACATCTACTATAATTCCATATTTGAGCAGGGGTATACAAGGAGGACTAATACCTCTGGTGTGATCCCTTTTCAGGGCATTTTCCTCCTTTGGTGTCCACCTGCCACCCACCTCTCACCTGTGACTCCAAGAAGCTGTAGCCTGCATAGCAGCCACACACCAGTAAACCAACTCAGCCAAAGGGCTAAACCAGGTTGGGTAGCTCACATGCCCCAAACCCATTGGTGAGTTAGGAGGTGTCTACCCCAAGTATGTAGCGACTTCCCCCAACAGAATGGGTGGATGAGAACAATTTATTACAATGGTCACGAAAGCAGACACTGTGGAATGCTTGGAGCTTGTTTAGACGTCAAAGAAGCCAAATCATCCCAGGCCATCACCAGTTATCTTGACTTTTGTCTCACCACTGGATGATACTGGAAGAGAAAACAAGGATTATCAGGACTGATCCATGGCTTCATTACTATAGGGAAGGAATTTACTACTAGGAACATAAATACTATAAGGAAGATGAGGAGATGGTATAGGAGGGCACAGTAAGCTGTAGAAGAAATGCCCTGAAAAGGGTTCAAATCAGAGGTATAAGTGCAAATTGCCTCACTTAAATCCAATTTATGATACCACCAGTGATGTCACTTTGTTCCTCTTCCAGTACAAAGTATAACCACCACCATATCATATTTGAGTAGTATCTTCATTTGCTCCTCTATAATCTATGGGAATTCAGACTAAAACTCTGCTCTTTGTAAAAGTGTGGACGGTACCCAAGTGTTTTCTAAAGATCGGTTACTGTGTAAAAAATATGAAGCTGTGTTTCTGGGTGGTTGTTTTATACCTGAACCTCTTAAAAGTTCTCCAGGCGTAGGATCCAAACCATGAAATTCTTGTGGTTCTGGTACTTTCTGACTAAAAAGGCCATTGAGTGATTATTTCTGACAATTAACATTTTTGTAGATTAAATCTGCAAATGTATTATAAACCAAAAGGAAATTACATCCCCCTTCTCAACTGAAAATCAATGATCTACTTACTGCACATGTAACAAGAAGAAAATCACTTCTGCTTTGTAGGTCTCAGTTTTCTCATCTGTTAGGTGAAAGGATTAGATTCCATGGTCTTTAAGACCCTTCCCATTTCAATTCCTATAAGCCACTTTGGTAAGGAATATTATAGAAGGATAGAAATGGTGTTTGACGTCTTTGTTTTGTTGTTTGGTGTCCTGATTCTTCATGACCTCATTTGGGCTTTTCTTGGGCAAAGATTCTAGAATGGCTTGCCATTTCCTTCTCTAACTCATTTTACAGATGAGAAAACTGAGGCAAGCAAGATGAAGTGACTTGCCCAGAGGCACACAGCCAGTAAGTGTTTGAGGATAGATTAGAACTCAGAAAGATGAGTCATCCTCACTCCAGGCCCCATACTCTGTTCACCATGCCCCCTAGCTGCCCCCTGGTACCACCAATAATGGACTTTACATGTCCAATTTGAGAATTTGTTAACATAACAAAACAAAAGCCAGGTTGGAATATCAAGGCCCATTTTATAGAACCAGAAAGTTACAACTGATAGGAACCTCAAAGGGAATTTAGCCCAAACTTCTTATTTTAATGAAATTAAACTTTCCCCCAATTACATGTAAAAACAGTTTTCAACATTTTCTGAAGAATTTTGAGTTTTGAAATTCTCTACCCGTCTCCCCACCCCAAGATGACAAGCAATCTCGTATAGGTTTCACATGGGCATCTTATTCTTATTTTCCAGATTATATTCACCTTTCAAGGCTCAGTTAAAATCCCACCTCCTCCAGGAAACCTTCTTTTACAACTGAAGTGTAAGTATTTATTACCTTTGCTACACATTTGGGCACTTATTACCTTATCTTATGTTGCTCTCTAATTGCTTCATGAATATTCTAGGCTGCAAGATTCTTCAAGGCAGGAACTGCATGAGTCATATATTTTTTTTGCTCAGGGCTAGGCACACATAAGACATTCAATAAATGCTGTGGAACTGAATTGAAATCTGTTTGCCTCTGCTTAAAAAAAAAAAAGCCCTAACCCTTGCAGACTCTTTGGAAGACGCCAGCTGATCCTGAAGAGTATGTTATGAGCAAGGATGCTATGCCAGGGGAAAGGGCAGCTGGGCTGATTCAGGGAGAGGGAAAGAAGATCTAATCAACTTTCTTCTGTCCAATCTCTTGGTAAGATTCAATTTGAAAATAAAAATTATATTGCCCTGCCCTTCCTGTGTCCCCAGGAAAAGCAAATTATATTCTCTACACTTCATCAGTCACTGGGATCAAATATTTTATTTGCCACACCCCAGTGGACTGACCCTTTATATTAATGAAAAAGACAAGGTACAGAGAAATTACAGACACTGGGGTTTGATCCCAGGGGTTTAATTACCTGTATGACCCTCAGCAAGTTATTTTACTCCTCCGATTGAAAGATTATTTTTTATTTGATTGTTTGGGTTTTTTAAAATGTAGGTTTTTGAACTGTAAAATAGAATAATATTTATATTAATATTTATTCTGCATAGAGAGGTGTGATTTACTAATCCTTTTGCAAAATACAAAGCAGTACAAAATCAGTAAAAACTAGCTTGAAATGATTGTATTTAAATAAAAATATAATTAACTATGGTTAATGTCACTGTGAAGGGGAAAAAAGATTAATTCCTTTTTTTTATGTTTTTAAGCTTCTTCTTTCTCTTGGCTGTTGGCACCTTCTCCCTCTTGAAAGAATTGAGGAGATTAGGACAGCAAGTGGTTAAGTGTGGGAATTGTGTGAACTACAATGTCTCCATCTTGTGACTCAATTCTGGGGTTAGTTTAGTCCCCTTTCTATTCAATTATAGGGCTAGTCCAAATTCTGTCTTATGAGAAAAGTTTATTCCATTGTGGGAATTGGGAGAAAGCCTTTTTGCATTGTTTGAACCTAGCCATGTCTGGCTGGGAAGCTGGACCACCTGTACCTGCTGTTTAGACACCCTTAACCAAGGACCAAGGTTATGTTAACCAGAAACCCAGTCAGATCCTAAAATTGATGGAAGGAATTTTCCCATAATTGTAAGTCTCAAGCAACTCACGTGTGTTATCTGAAAACTGGCCCCAAACTAATCAATCAGTTATCGTTTCCATGTTCCCCTTTGGTTATTTACAAATACTCAGGGAGGAGTGGGACACTTCTTTTCCTGAATTCAGAGAATTGTACCTGTTGCCTCTCCCCTTCCCAATTTGGAAAGTCTTTAATCGTTCCTCCAATGAGAAATCAAATTACCTGATGTGTTGTTTCTTTTTAATTCATTGGTCTTATTTGAAATATAAAAATCTGTCTCCCCTGTATTTGGGGTCCACCCTTAAACTGAGGAAGGGGTTTGGTCCCAATTAATTAGGTAATCGGCATGCATGGCTTAATAAATCACTTGGCTCAGATCAAACTTTTGTTTCCTTAGTCATTTCATCCTTTGCTGCTTCCTCTTTAGTGCTGACATTCTTGGACTCTGTCTTTTCCAAATTGGAATAATGTGGCTATTACATGTTAGGGTAATTCCAGCTTGTTTCTATTTGGGTCCAAATTCAAAGCAACAATTTGAGAATTTTAATCCTTCTTAAGTCAGTTTTGAGACTTTAGAGACAGATAATACCTTCCCTACTCTGGAAATGTGATCAGGTGTGAGGATGCTAAATGATACTGAGGCTCACCAGAGAGGTGCTGTCCATAGGAAATTCAGAGTGTATGGAATGCAGTTTGACTCAGACCATTAAGCAGATATCTTGGTCCTGTAAAATTCTCAACAGGGCACATTGCAGGCACTCTGGGTAGGCAGGTTCGATTGAAGGACCCTGTATTCATTAAGTAAACTCACACTGGTGTTCTTTTTCATAAAATCCTATGCCTATTGGCAGACAGTTTGAAAATTACAGGGAATAGGAGACATGCTTTATGTGGGGAAATGATTATGATATTCACAATTATTAGGAAATCACAGGAGTAGAAGGGACCTCTTAAGGTCAATATATTAGTTTTTCAGCCTTAAGAAAGAACACCTAAACTCTGAGAATGCTTTTCTTCTAAAAAACCTCCAAAGGATATCTCATAATGGGACTAAGATTCTATTTTAAGTTACCATGAGTCCTATTTTAAAAAACAACCCTTATCTTCTGCCTTAGAATCAGAGAGGTAAGGGCTAGGCATTGGGGGTTAAATGACATGTCTAGGATCACAGAGCTGGGAAATGTCTAAAAGCACACCTGGCTCTTTATCCAATGAGTCATCTCACTGCCCCTATAAGTCCTATTGAAAATTACTGAAATTACTTTTTTTGATTCATTGCATTTTGTTTTCCTAAAACATAATTTTAAAGATGTATTTCTTAGGAGGAGTGGATTGAAATTTTGGATGTTAATAAATTTATTAAGTACTTATTATTAAAGTGTATTAAATACTGATTATGTACCAGGCACTATTCTAAGCACCTTACAACAACCCTGGAAATAAGGGCTATCATTATCCCTTACAAGTGAGGAAACTGAGGCAGACAGAGGTCAAGTGAATTACTCAGAATCACCAGCTAGTAATTGTCAGAGTTCATATTTGATTTCACATCTTTCTGATACCACACTCAACACTCTGTTCACTGTAGATTAAGAAGGTGAAAATAGACTGGGGTGTGTGTATGAATATTAGTAGTAGTATAGATGGGAAGGGATGTAGAAGATGTTTTCCCTTATCTAAAGATTTTAAATATTTCCTCTTTTAAAAAGTTCCTTTAGGACTTCTGAGAAAGAATGATATACACATCTAGAGAAAGAACTGTGGGAGTAGAAACACAGAAGAAAAACAGCTGCCCGATCACATGGGTCAATGGGGATATGATTGGAGATGTAGACTCTAAATGATCACCCTAGTGCAAATATTAATAATATGGAAATAGGTCTTAATCAATGACACTTGTAAAACCCAGTGGAATTGCTCATTGGCTATGGGAGCGAGGTGGGAGGAGGGGAGGGGAAGAAAATGAATCATGTAACCATGGAAAAATATTCAAACTTAATTAAAAAAATAAACTTAATAAACAAATTTTTACGTTCCTTTAAATATAAAGTGAGGCTATTTTTGCTCTTGGATTTCACAAAGCTTTTTCTAATTAATTTTTAAAAGGGTTTATTGATAGCTTTTGTTCCCTGAGTAGTTGGTTTTTTTAACCCTTACCTTCCACCTTAGAATTAATAATAAGTATTAGTTCCAAGGCAGAAGAGGGGTAAGAGTTAGACAACTGGGGTTAAGTGACTTGTCCAGGGTCACCCAGTGAGGAAGTATTTGAAGTCAGATTTGACCCCAGGTCTCCTGTCTTTATCCACTGAGCCACTTAGCTGTTTTCCCCTGATTATTTTAAAAAGAAAATTATAACCTGGAGTCATTCCCATATATCTCAATACTGGCAATTTTCAAGTCTTCATGTCATCTAGACCTTTAAAAAATGAAGGAAAATAGATTTACTAAGCTTTTCCAAGGAAGACTGAAGGGAACCGTTCATTAGTCAACAAACAGCTGCCTGGAACCTCTCTCAAAAGCCTAAAAGGGAAGAAGAAAAAAATGACCACTGTAGGCACTCCTTGTCAGTCAATATCACTTTCTCCCTCATGCCTTAGCCTACTCGCCATTCACATTTACATCATGGAAGGGCCCAAACTATCTAAGCGAAAAAGGGCAGACCTTGGAGGCCTTTTCAATTCTATCTTCATAAAACAAAATAATTCCCTTTTAATGACTGTCCTTGTTTTCTTTCCCACTTCTATTTAACCAGATAAAATGTCTGGGGCATTTTCAACTGGGTTAAACCACTGTGACCTTCATAATCAGGGAACAGAAATAAATTATATTTACTCGTAAATGTTAATATGTCTCCATTACCCAGCTGCCTCCTAATCACTGATGGTAGTGATAATATTTAGCCTTTATCAGGCCTCTCATTCAGGAATAACAAAGTACTTTATTATTCCTATTAAGCAGTGAAGGAGCCCTTTAGATTTGCAAGGTGTTTCACACACAAGTATTATATGACTGTGTGTTATTAGGCAGTGGAAAGACTTCCCAAAGGAGACCGGTGCAAGGCTTCATGGGAGAGTGGAAAAAACATTTGGTTGTCCATGAGTGAGCCCGAAGATCTAGGTTCTAAATCTGTTTCTCCCATTTTCCTACCTGTGTGACTGTGAGCTTATCAAGGATAAAAGGAGATGAAGTGAGGAAGGACAAACCTTAAAGAGATGAAGTTATAAAAAATTAATACAATTTCCTGATATCATACTGATGAAGAAACTATGAGTTCAGGGGAAGGCAAAAATCTACAGTGGAGAGTGAAAAACAGAATCAGGAGAAAATTACCCACAGTAACAGCAATGTTGTATGACGATCAAGTGTGTTGACTTGGCTACTAAGAGCAAAACAATGATCCAGGACAATTCTGAGGGACTTGGGACAAAAGAATGCTCTTCCCCTCCAGAGAAAGAACTGTTGGAGTAGAAATGAAGATGAAAACATATAATTTATCCCTTGTTTATTTGGATATATAATTTGGGGTTTGGGTTTTATAAGATTATTCACTTACAAAAATGAATAATATGGAAATTTGTTTTGCATGATAATACATGTATAACCCAGATTGAATGGCTTATCAGGTCCAGGGAGGGGGAAGGAAGAAGAGAGGGAGGCAATAGGGATCACATAACTTCAGAAAACTTATCTGGAAATTTATTAGAATAAAAATAATAAATTTTAAAATCTACTACAAAGGCAATTGCAATTTGATTTGAATATGTTAGTTAAATAATCCACAAAACTAAAAACTAGACTTTGGGCTGTGGTCATTTTGATTTAGAAAATAGAAAGGGTTTCTGAAAATCTGATTGTCCTTTGGAGTAAAACAACCCCAGCCCAAATAACCCAACTCAAAGTGGTGTTAATAATTACTGTGTGCTCCAGAGAAAGAATTGTTGGGGTCATCTTTCACATGAGTGTATTTATGGTTTTATTTGGGGTTTTGGTTATATATGAGTTTGCTCTTACAACAATGACCAATATGGAAACATGTTTTGCATGACAATAATAATAAAAATTTTTTAAATTACTGGGTGGATTTTATTAGCTAGCTTGAGTTCCAATTGAAATATATTTCCTTTTCTGATCACATATGGGCCTAGTGGGTTTGAGTTGGAATGAGAACCAGGAAGACCTGACTTTAAATTCTGTCTCAGACACTTGAAAGTTATGCCCTCTTATTTGCTTCTGTTTCCTCATTTGTAAAACTGGGATGATAATGTTGTTGTGAGGATCAGGTGAAATAATATGTTTAAAGAGTCTTGCAAACTTCCAAGTGCTATATAAATGCTATTATTATATAAAGATATCAACGAAATAAATTTCAAATGATCATACTATGATTATAACTAAACCCGAACCATTTTCTGCTCTTATTCTCCCACTGTTTTCATTCTTTTGTGCTTATTCTCTTATTTTTATGTATTTCATTATATTCATATTATAAGTTTATTCATATTTGTTACATATGATATTTTATTCATAATTATTATATGATAATCTAATATAACATAACACAATATTTTTAATGTCGCAGGTGATTCTGAGTTCTCTACTATTATTCCAATAAAGCACATTCTCTGGATAAATCCTTCTCAGACTTCCAGGTACTTACTGAATATCTATGGCTGAGAAACAACCTAGAGAGAGGCTCAATCACTCGATTAGGCTCAGCCTATGAATTTTTCCAATACAGTGACTCTTGAACACTCTATCTACTTATTACACTATAGAATGAGTAGGAGGAATATCTACTCCTTTGCCATTCCCTTCAACGATGATGACAATAATACAGCCTTGGAATTGTGAGACTATTAGAGCTGGAAGGGACCCTAGATTGATTTCTGGTTCATCACCATCATTTTATAGTGGGGAAACTGAGGCTAAGAAATCTGAATTGATAGGCGTACAAGGTAGTGAATGCAGAGTCTGTCCCTGTGACTTTAGTTTGTCCAGGGCAATCGTGCTCTCTCTGAACACTGTAAGCACCCATAAGACACTAAGTACCAAAGCTCTGTGCAATTTCTCCCTTTAATGATGCTGCTTGGCAGAGGCAAACTCCTTCCCCCCCCCCCCCTTCAAATGAATGAGTGTGTTTATTTTAAAACTCCACTGGAACAGGATGGAGCTAACCTTTTCCCCCTGAAAAACATTACTTTAGAATTATGTTACAACGGAACTTTGAAGAGTGAGTTGAGGGATACAACTACAGGGATACTTTTGTTGCTGTTGATTTATTTACTCTAGACATGTGATTTCACCCTCATAAGGAACTCCTGCTGTGCAAAGCAAAGGCAAATTCCTAAATATACACCTCTCTTGTGGAGATCAGAGGTCTGAAGATATGCAAGGTAACCAATGAAGTCGCTGACTTAAAAAAAATAAGGAGCCCCCCAACTGAGACTGTTAGACCAGACTGGAGAAGATGTGGGGCAGTTTACCAGCACTATTGGCAGAACTTTTAGTCTGGAAGAATAAGATGACCTCATCTTAATATATGTGCCTGTACGTTTTTGATGTATCTGTCATCGGAATATACTTTCACAAAGACAGAGAAAGCTTTCTTGGAGCATTTATCTGAGAGTAAATATCACAAAGGTAGGGAAAAGTAGAGAAAGTAATTTTTAAGATATTCTAGAATGGCATATCAGTGAGATGTATTAAGATTTTGCAGTTAATTTAAACACAAGTGTTTTTGAAAGTCCATCACCCGATAGGGGAATGTGTGTGTGTGTGTGTGTGTGTGTGTGTGTGTGTGTGTGTGTGTGTGTGTGTGTGTAGATATACACCAAAGACCCTAAGGGAACAACTAAGCACTAATTGTATGCTATTCATAATAAATACAAAATAAACTAGATTAATGGGAAAAATTAGCAGGAGTCAGGAAGCCTTAGTGGAAGAAGTAGGTCTTGAGCTATGCTTGAAAGAGAGATGGAATAGGATTTCCTTCCTTCCTTCCTTCCTTCCTTCCTTCCTTCCTTCCTTCCTTCCTTCCTTCCTTCCTTCCTTCCTTCCTTCCTTCCTTCCTTCCTTCCTTCCTTCTTTCATCATTGAAAATAGGATGAAACAAACTCCTGTAAAACAGTGGTGTCGAATTCAAATAGGAACAGAGCCCTGCAGTCTGCATAATGACTTAGAAAACCACAAAATAACATTATCTATGTTGTATTATTTATTTTGTTAAACATATCCCAATTCCATTTTATTCTGACTCAGGCAGCATTTGGAAGATCACTGTAGAAGATAAACAGGGCATTCTCATTGTCCTCACTTCTAGGCTAAATTTGGTATTTCAGATAAAAAATCTAATCATCCTACTTTTTCTTTTTTTAACCTCTCTACTATATGAAGGGACAGGACAAACCCACTCCAATAACAATCTGCATTTGTTACCCCACCTCTTATCCCAGGTAGAGATGCCCATGCCCAGCTTTAGCGAAGGAATTAAATTGGCATTTACAAAAGGAGGACAGGAGTTGTTGCCATAGTGAAATATCACTTCTTATAGCCCAGAGCAAATGGTGAAATAGAGGAGGTTTGGGACCAGATGAGAAGGAGATTGATAATCTCCCAGAACAGGAATTAAAAAAAATTTTTTTTTCATTCCACATTGAGAGGGTGGGAAAGCTTTGACTGAATAGCCCAAGGAAAGTCAATGTTGGGGCATGCTTGGGTCAAAGAAGCTCCACTCTGGCAGCCTACTTATCTGGGATATGTAAGAAAAATTGTTTGCCAAAGTAAATATAGCAAATAGTTTTCCAAAGATCATTTCTAGATCTTTAAAACGTTTAAAACAGACCATAATTTTCCCTCCTCATCTCCCAGTTTGTTATAGAAATAATATTCATTATTTCTTACATTGGGGCCAAAATGAATGAACTCAATCTCTTGGAATAGTCAAGTTTTGTCTTTTCTCAATTCCCGCCTCAGCAAATATAACACATGACTGAAAACTCCTTTTAAAAATTTAAAAATTAATTTTTTTACCAATTACATGTAAAAACAGTCTCCAACATTTAAAAAAGAATTTTGAGTCCCTGAATTCTCTCTCTCCTCCTTCCCCCGGGGATGGTAAGCAGTCTTAAATAGATTTTGCATGTGCAATGATGTAAAACATTTTCTCACATTAATTCTCTAGTGGAAGGAAATTGAGACAAAAAAATTAAGAAAGAAAGTGAAAAAAGATTGGTCTGGATTCGTACTCCATCAGTTCCTTCTCTGGAAGCAGATAGCCTTTTTTTCATCATGAGCCTGTGATTTATATCTTTAAAACTAAGAAGGAGAAAGCAAGCCAGGGTAAAGAGTAAAACTGAATTCTTAGACTAACATTATTTATTTACACAAGACATTTGCAGATCTTTAATAACATTAATGGCATCAAGGCAGGGAAGTCGATGTCGATGGAGGGTTAGACATTGAGAAGACCTGAGTTTGAATCTTGCCAAAGATACTTACTGATATCCTGAGCAATTCACTTAACCTTGGTCAACCTTAGTTTCCTCATCTGTAAAATGGGAATAATAATAGTACCTACCCCACAGGATTGTGAGGGTAAAATGAAATAATATAGGTATGATATTCTGTAAATCTTTAAGTGCAATATAAATTTTAGCTATCATTATTATTAAATGTATATGTGTGTATATATACATAAGCATATATACATATATAATTAGGGCAATCAATGAGTTCAGATGAGTCTATCTATTTGTCTGCCTACCCATCTATCCTTATATAACAAAATAATTCCTTCTTAATAAATAAATAAATCAGACATGGCGTCATTTTCAGTTAGGGTTAATCATTGTAAACTTGTTGGTCAGGGAATAGCAATATATTTTATTTGAAAAAAAAGATACTTTATATGCATTTATTAAAAGGGAGACGGAGACATTCACAGAGAGAATGATTCTTGAATGTCCTAAACATCTAAAGAAAGGCATCTCGATTCAGTGGCTATGGGATCAGAGGACTTTGGCTCACATTCTGGTTTTGCTAATCAACCAGTTGTTCATCTGTCAAATGAGAGGGCTAGGATATCAACCAATCAATAAGCATTTATTGAATACCTGCTATGTGCTAGGCACTGCTAGGTGCTGGAGAAATAATTATTGTAAGAGGAGATTTGGGGAAGGCAACAGGATTACAAGGAGAGTATCATAGAATGCTGTGAAGCAAGACTGACAGGATTAACCCTGTTAGAATCTTGGAGGGAGAGGGGGATGTTGGGATTCCAATGGCTAGTTCCTTGAACCTGGAGTGACAACCATCTCCCATACCCCTACTCTAGCCTTTGGAAAGTGGAAACCATTCCTGTAAGAGCCTGAAACCCACTGAGACTTCTAACTTTCCTGTGACACTGTAAAGAACAAGGTCTGGGAGGGAGATAATGGGACCCCTCAGTTTGCCTTTGGGGGGTGGGCATCCCCTTGGGGAGACTTGATGGCTCCTGAAGCCTGTCTTCATTTCTATTCAATCTACAATGAAGAGACTTGTTCTTAAGTGGGTTTAACCTAGGTTTAGCTAAGAATAGAAGGGATTTCTCAGGCAGAGAGTGTATTTAGAGCAGCCTCGACCCAAAATGTCCTTCCTCTTACAATACAAAGTCCTGAAATACACCCCTCCTGGATCATTGCCTTGCCACCTCAGAGGGACTTGCATAGATCAATGAAACTCTGCAGAGCCACCCAAGATGGACAGGTCATGGTGGAGAGTCCTGGTGAAAGGGGGTCCTTTGGAGAAGGAAATGGCAAACCATTCCAGTATCTTTGCCAAGAAAACCTCCTAGACAGAGGTCCAATGAAGAGTCAGACACGCCTGAAAAACAATGGAAACACAAGGAAATTTGGAAGGTAAAGAACTAGAAGGTGGTGGGATTAGAGGAAAAATTTCATGGAGAAGGTGCAGTCTTGTCTTTTAGAAAGAAAGAGATTCTATCAGAAAGTGGTGAGGACAAAGTATATTTAAGGCAAGAGAGACATCTAGGCAAAGACACAAGGATGTCTCTATGAGACACAGAGAGAAGGTCAGTGGGGCTGGTTTGAAGAGTGCAGGGTAGAGAGTAATGTCCAGGAAGACTGAAAAGACAGGTTGAGACCAGGTTGCACAGGGCTTTAAAAGTTAAGCAGTTGATATTTTAGCCTAGAAATAATAGTCATCGGAGTTGACTGAATAGAGAAGTGACACGGTCAGAACCATGCTCCAGGAAAATCATTTTGGTAGAAGTATGTTGGATGGCCCTGAGTGTGATAGAGGCTGGCACTAAATAAAAAGTGCCAGACTGAAGAGTATATGAAATTGATCACCTTGACGGGGAGGTGCCAGCCTCTATCACGTGAGTGATGTGAGGCTCAAGGACCAGTGGGAATTGTTGAGAGGTGATAAGTGCCCAAATTAAGGTGATGGCTGTGTGAATGGACAAAGGATAAGATGTTGTGGAGTTAAAAATAGCAGAATTTATTAGCTGATATATGGGGGAGGAGAAAAGAAGAGTCAAGGATAAGGTCAAGATGATAAGCCCAAGAGATGGAAGGATGTTGGTGCCTTTGATAAACTGGCAAGTTTGTAAGAGAGAAGGGTTTGGTTTTTCGCAAGATAACGAGTCCAATTTTATAAACGCTGAGTTTGAGATAACTACAAGGTATCCAATTTGAAATGTTCACTAGGTGATGCAGGATTAAATCCCAGAAGAGAGATTGGGGGAAAGAAGGTAAGAGGTGGAGATGATGTGGCAAGGTGTCTGAGAAAAAGAAAAATGGTGAAGACGTAACAAATAAACTTGCCTCGTTTTCTTGGTATAGTAAGAGGCAAGGTCTCATGGAGGGGGGATAGGGAGGGAAAGGAAGAAGTGGGGGACATTTGAAGGGGGAAGAGGTTTAGGATGGCTTCTGTGGGCAATGAGACTAGGAGTCAATTAGAGAGGAGTAAAAGGATCCACTGGTTTGCTGCTGTGAGTGCCAAGCTGAAGTGGATAACCTGAATTTATGATGTAACCTGTCAACACAGCTGTTATTTCTTCTATCTCGGAGGATGATGAGTAGCCAGGAGGACAAGGGGGTGAGGGATTTAAGAGCAAAGGGTGACCTAGAGTTAAAATGGCTCATGATAGGATTGAGATTGAAAAGAGAGAAAAGTGAAGACAGAGCTGGAGTGAAGGCCTGAGAAAACAATCAAGGCAGGGAGGGATTGCAAGATTCAATAAAAGCAAAGATTAAATTTGGGAGGGCTGAGGCATAGGGAGATGTGGAATGATAGGCAGTTATGGTCAGATAGAAGAATGTCAGAGTTTCTCATTTAAAATATTACCTTAAAAAAAGGTAATGATGAGATTCAATGTGGGACCATCCTTATGTATGCCTGATTTGATTGTAGGTCAAAGAGACTAAGGAATTTGAATGTTAAGGAATAAGAGGAAGAACCATTATGGGAGCCAAAGCAGATCTTATGGAATTGAATTGACTTTCACTTCTACTGCATCAAATCAAAATTTACAAACACTTTTTTTTAAACTGAAGATAACCATTTGTTATTCCAATTTTAAATCTTTTCACCCTCTTCTGAAATATTTAATTTCCCCCATCATGAACATGCAAGAACAATTTTTGGCATTCTAACTTTTTGGTTTTGAGTTCTAAATTTTCTCTTTTCCTCCATTCCTTTTTCCTGAGAAAGTAAGCAGTTTGATATTGGTTTTACATGTGTTATCATGGAAAACATGTTTCCATATTTATCATGTTGTGGAAGATACATATATAAAAATGAAAAAAATATGAAGAAAATAAAATGAGAAATTGTATGCTTCCATATGCTTTCTCTGGAAGTGGATCACATTTTCCATCAAGAGTCCTTTGAAATTGTCATGGATGACTTGCACAAGGACTTCTTGTCAGTGAAATGACCTTTTATCGCTTTTTCTCTTCTTGGGTCTCTCGGTAGCATTGGACACTGTTGAATTCCCTCTCTTGATTCTCTTTCCTGTTTTAGAACCAGAGGCATTAGATTCTCTCCATTTTCCTCTTATCTTTTCTGATTCCTCTCCCTCATGCTAAACCCCAAGTGCCTTCATTTAACCCAGAGCTTTTTTTCCTTTTTCATTTCTCTCTCTCTATTCTCTCCCATAGTTATCTCTCACTCTTAGTTTTAATGATCAATTCTGTAGAATGACATATATACACACACTTTTAAACTAATTACAACTCTACCTGGTTAGATCTTCTCACCAGAATTTCCACTCTATGGGCTGGGCTTCCAGAGAACATGTTTCCCCCCAATACTAGGGGCATTAATTCACTCGACTCTGGGATGTGTCTAGAAGCTGAGCTGCCCTGATTGATAAGTAAGATAGCAAATAACTATAGCTAGTTAGTCCCAGACCAGGCACCTCATCCCATTCAGCTCTCTACTAAGATACTGGGATCTAAGCAGTGAGGATACCTTGTCATCTGCCCTGTTGCTGCCTGTGTATAAATAACTCTTCTTCCCTTTTTCTTTTTCCACTCTGGGTGAAAAAATCCCCGATAAATATTATTTTTACTTATTGATTGAAATCTGCTCCTCATTTACCACTCTTCAGGTAGGTTCAGATTCTCAATCATTTTTGATCTGCCATTTTCCCATATTCAATTTCCATTATTGTTGCTACCATGCTAGTTCAAAGAGGTGGGGGGGGGGGGGGCGGAGTATTAATCTCTCTCTTGAACAATCCCAAGAGCCTTCCAATGGTTCTCATCTCTTTTCTCCAGTGGATGAATCTAGCCCTGCTGTATTAATCTTTCTAAAAAGCAAGTTACCCCTATGAAAAATCTTTATTGGCTGTTCAATGCCTACTAAATGAAGTCAGATTTTATTGTATCATACATTAGAGATTATAATAGTCCAACTCTTTTACTTCCTAGATGAAGAAACTGAGGCCCAGAGAGGTATAAATGACTGTAAAATGACCAAGCCTGGATTTAAAACCAGATCTTTTGATTTCTAATTTGCTGCTCTATCCACTATGATGCCTCCTTAATTTGGCATCTAAAGTCCTCTACAATATAACTCCAAATGACCTCTCCAGTCTTATATCCTACTATTTTTCTACCTTTTGATCTAAATAGAGTAGAATAATCAGTTTTCTGTAGACATGCCATTATTTCTCTTCTCTATACTTTTGCTTGTGTGATTCTCTTCCTCAACTTGGAATTTCTTCTCCATCTATCAAAATCCACTTTCTTTCATCAAGTGTTTCCTGATTCTCTCAGAGATGATTTTTTCCTTCTCTAAAATCTAAAGCATTATCTAAATAAATGTAAACATAATCTGAATAAATATAAAGCAAATCTAAAACTCTAAAATCAAGAGCATTTTCCCTCCTTTTAAGCATTTATTAAATTTTGCTTTGTATTATTATAGTTTTATGCATTTATGTCCCCATTAAAGGATAAACTCCTCAAGGAAAGGCTCTTTCTTATTTCTTCTTGTATCCCCCAAATGCCTAGCGCAGTTCAGGGACATATTAAACATTCAACAAATGACTGCTAAATGCTTTAAATGAAACAAAAAAGCATTTATTTGTTAATCCTTGACTGCATGACAGACCATTGGCCTGGGAGCTTAAAGGTCATGTGGAAAAACATAAATTAAGGTCCTTGTCCTTAGGTCACTAAGATTGATTTTTAATCTCCCCAAAAGGCAATTCTCTTCAAAACTGTCTTGTGCAAAATAGCCAATACCTAATACTTTTTGAAGCATATTGTGATTTTCAAAGTGCTTTCTCAAATATTATCTCATTTGACTCCCACAACCTTGGAAGGCAGGGAAACATGGCAGGCAGATCTACAATGGTGTGCCTATGTTTGCTCTGATTGGCATTGCCTAAAACACCATGCCTCAAACTGTTTCTCTTAATGTAATTAAAACCATAAAAAGGCATGAAGTTATTTCCACCGGTAATAAACAATATTCCTCTAAAGCTGTGGCAAAGGATATATTATTTTGTTTACTGTTAGACATAGAAGATTGCATTTTTTAAACGTGTTAAATCTTTCTAATTCACACCAGATGGAGTCAAATCCATTTCAACACACCCCAGAAAGCCAATAATAGTTATTAGTGCAGAACAGTACATGATTTAAAACAACTGCCAGCCCTCAAATGACTAAGATACTCTATTTCTCTAATAAAAAATACTGGCTAACTGGTAAAATTAATCCATTTAATCCATGTTTTTTCTGAGTCCTTGCATTTCAAGCTATTATGATTTAGTAGAGTTGGCCTTAGAACTAGGAATATCTGGGGTCAAGTTCTGTCTCTGACCCATATTGGATGTGTGATATTGGGAAAGTAAATCTCTTAACTTCTTGGATATGGTGGTTAATCCTATAAGACTAAATTTCAGGCTTTTATTGAATTTCCTCATCCTTAAATTTCCTTTAACAATGAAATAGGGACAGTTCAATCCCAATCCCCTAATTGTTTATTATGGAGCCATTGACCATTTTCATTTCAAACAAATAAAGCATTTAATTATTTTAATAAAGTTCTCCTAACATTAAGATTAGGAGCCTGACTCTAGAGTAATTCTAGCTTACAATTATCTAATTGTAGTGGCAGTCTCTCTAAAAAGTTTATGCAATCATTATTTCTAGGTTGAAGATGTGAAGGACTGGGGATGTCCCTCTGCCACTCCAGGAGAAGCTTAGGAGTTGCAACGTGCTTAGGGTCTCACAGCCATAGTCTTGAACCAAGTTTTCCTACAAGTCCAGCATTACCTATCTTGGGCAGCATTCTCTGGCAGTTAGATTTTCTCATTAACAAACCTTTTTTGAATAGGGAGTTTTCAGAAGAAGAAGCACAAGTTTATCACAGTTACCAAATTACTCTGAAAAAAAAATGCTCTAAATCATTATTGATTAGAAAAATGCAAATTAAACAACTCAGATACCACCTAACACCCATCAGATTGGCTAGCATTCAGAAAAGGAGAAAGATAAACGCTGGAGGGCATGTGGGAAAATAGGGACGCTATTGCACTATTGGGGGAGTTGTGAATTGGTCCAACAATTCTAGAGAACAATTCAGAATTATGTCCAGAATACTATAAAACTGTGCATACCTTTTAATATATCAGCAATATCACTACGAGGTCTAAATCCCAAAGAGATCAAAGAAGAAGGGAAAAAAGGATTGATAAGTACAAAAATGTTTATAGCAGCTCTTTTTGTTATGTTTTTGTTATGTTTCCCAAGGATGGGAAATTGAAGGTTGGTTCCCTATCAAGTGAGGAATGGGTGAACAAGTTGTGGTATGAGATTGGGATGGAATGCTATTGTACTGTAAGAAATAGGGAGCATTTTGATTTCAGAAAAACTGGGAAGTCTTAAATTAACTGATGCAAAGTGAAGTGAGCAGAACCAGGTGATTATTATACACTGGGACAGCAGGATTGTAATGATGATCAACTGTAAAAGACTTAGCTTTTTCATTAAGTTTAAAATTAACTTTAAGATAATGATGAATGACAATTCCAAAGAACTCATGATGAAAAATGCTATTTGCCTCTCAAGAGAACTGGTGAATCATTTTGTTTTATTATTTTTGCAATACAGCTAATATAGGAATGTTTTGCATATCTTCATATATATAGTTGATATCGTATTGCTTTCCTCATTGGGTGGGGGAATGGTTCAAGAGAAGGAGAGAATTTGGAACTTAAAAAAATTTTTTAAATGAATGTCTAAAGCAGAAATTTTTTTTTCAGTTTTTAAAAATTTGGTCCCCCCCCCCCCAATTTCATGTAATAAAAGATTTCCACATAAGTTTTCTGAAGTTTTCTGATCCAAATTGTCTCTCTCCCTCCCTTCTTCCCTTCCCCCTTCTGGAACTGGATACGATTTGATCTGGGTTATATATGTATTTTCACACAAAATGCATTTCCATGTTGTTCATTTTTGTAAGTGAATAATCTTATACAACTCAACTCCCCAAACATATACCCAAATAAACAAGTCAAAAAATATATGCTTTTATCTGCATTCCTACTCCAACAGTTCTTTCTCTGGAGGAAATAGAAAAAATTTAAAGCCCTTTTTCCTTTGGCCTGTCTCTTTGGCCCTTGGTATCGAGGAATCCTAGCTGAAACTAGAACTGATGAATTAACAAGCATTTATTAAGCAATTACTATACATTGGGCACTGGGGATACAAAGAATTTGAAGGCCTCTTTCTCCAAACTTGGTCTACCATCTGGCTCTCATTGGCCTCTGCCATTTTTCTTTTAGTGCTGGAGCTCCTGCTTTCCTCGAATTGCCCATTGTCCTATCCATGCTGTTATTAGGCAGTCTCTTCAATGAAAGCTGATATTTATTTCTAAGAAATAAGGAAAAACTGAAATCACATTCATTTTCCTCCCAACTCTCCCCAAGACATGATCTATTACAATGAAAGTTTTATCCTAAAACTATGCTAGAACAAAACACGAGTCAGTCAACTAGCATTTCTGTTGGGGTTTTTTGGAATGAGTCATCTTTGATGCTTGGTTTGACATACAGGCGGGATTTGACACTCCAGTGGCTCATTATTACCTCCAGGACCAAATATGAAATCCTCTGGCTGTTAAAGCTCTTTGTGCCAGGCAGGGGATGCAAAGAAAGACAAAGAACAGGTCTCTAGCTCCTAGTCTAATGTGGGGGACAGCATACAAACTATGTGTAAACGGGATAGACGAGGGGTAGTCTCAGAGGAAGGCACTTAAAATTGAGGTGGGCTGGGGAAGCTGGGGAAGCCAGGTAGAGATCAGAAAGTTCAGATGGGGATCTGGTCTGCTTAAGGTGGGGAGATGGGAGTGTGGATGTGAGGAACAGCAAAGAGGTCAGCTTTACTGGATGGCAGAAGTCAGTGGAAGAGGTATAAGGTGTAAGAAGGCTGGGAAAAAGGGCTTCCACACCAAACAGAGGATCTTATATTTGATCCTGGAGGTAATAAATAGGGCATCACTGGAGTGTCAAATTCCATCTGTACATTAAACCAAGCATCAAAAAGTTCATTCCCCTAAAAAAAAAATCAATTTTTTATTCCCAGACAGCGGCAATATTTTAATGCGAATTATACCTTTATTTAGGAAAAGTTAATAGACTATAAGAATTGGCCCTTAGGATTGATAAAAGGCCAGAAAAGATTGAAGAATGTTTTTTTAAAAAAACTCATTGTATGGGAATGTGATGGAATATTAGTGCTTGATTTTAAAATTGGCAAATATGAGGAATTCAGAGAAGTGTGGGGAGGTTTCTATGAACTGCCTTCACCAAAGGGAAGGACCAGGAACTTGCCAGTTGCCCTGTGCATCCTTTCTCCTCCACAATGTCCACAAGTCCAGAGCCAAAGACTACACTGCCTCCTCCCACCACCATCATCTTCTCTACCTTGAAGTGAGCTCCAGGGCAGAGCTGATGTGCTGTCATCTTATCGTTCTATAACTGGCCAAGGCTTTAGGTCTTCAAACTCTCCCTCTGACCATCAGAGGCAGGACTAGAGACTGGGGGCTGTCCCAATGAGCCTTGAGCCCTCTCCTCACCCCTCCTTTTTCTTGTTCTAGAATTGATAATCAAATTAACCTTATCATTGTAACTGTGAAGGGGCCCCACTCAGATCCCCCAGCTTCCTTCCCTAGCCACCATCACTTCCCCCTTCTTTCACTCACTCATCAATTCTATCTCACTCTTCCCTATCCCAAAACGATCTTTCATATCAGACCTATGCCTTCCCATTCATATATACTTTATATTTAAATTCCTGTGTGCATGGTTCTTTTGAAAAAAGCCCAAGCTCCTGGAGAGAAGCTTCCTTTTTGTCTTTGACTCCTTGACACTTAACACAATGTTATCTGGCATGCAGCAGCAGCTTAATACATGCTTACTGAACTAAGGTCAAAACAACCAAAACCAAGAGAACAATAAATAAAATGAGAAGGTCCCTTAAAGGAAGTTGAACTGAGAAATGGAAAATACAATGGAAATCCTGGAGAAGATAATGAAATATTTTCCTCCCTTATGTCTGGCTCTTTGGACAGAATATTATATATTGCCAGACATCCTCTGAACCCAGTGTTTTTACTTAATTGTTTTTGTCACAAAGGAAGGCTCAATCTGAAGGCACTAGTGGAAAATGACTGACAAAAAGACAAAAGGCGGTTAGTAGTAGTAGAACGTATTTTCTTTAAAAAGTCAGAAGGCACTGTCCTCTTTTTTAGTTGACTTGAAAACTTATCCCCCTCCTTACAGTATTTCTTTAATGAAAGAAAAATGAAATTAAGATGAACAGTCACCTAATTTATCTACCAACAAAATATTCCTTGAGGAAAAGAATACAAAATCATGGACCATATTTTTCCACATTTTAAAATTAGAAGCCACATCTTATACATTATGCACATAGGAGTTTAATATAGGCATCCCTCACTTAGCAAAAAATCTATTCTTAAGGAATAGGTCAAAACTTGATTCCAAAGAATAGTATAATTCACTTTTATATGTATAATGCAAGTCAACATGAAAATGGGATTCATTAAATGAAATTTAGCAGTATTTTGGTGGAATTCATCTACTCTGTTAAATGGGGGAAACTCATACATATTACATGATGATGAAATTGGACAGTATTATTCCAGTCATGTGCTGGTTTATTTCTGCTTTTGACAGCTGTGTCTGTGATTCATTTCTTTCAGTCTGTTTTACCACTAAAACCACCTAGGAGCTCGACTAGAGAAGCTTGTAATAAAAGCCTACTTGTGACTGGCAGGATTTCACTTAATTCACTTGTTTCTAACACCTGCAGCCTCCACTCTTTGTTGTCTAAATCCACAGCCTGATAGAAGGGTATACAGAGGGTTTTAATTTGGCCCAGAGTGGGGTGCTTTCTGAGGCTGCCACTGAAGAGACAATAGGCACATGATGGGCATTGGAGACTTCTTGGGCTATTTATGTAGTCTGGGAATCTGACAGCTTTACACACTCCTCTTTGAACAATTTGAAGGGGAAAAAAATGAAATATAGGTGACAAAATTGACTTTTTGTCCTGAATGGAAAAAATTTCATTCTAGTTAAAAAAAACAAAGCTAGAGATCAAAAAATAGCTGGTATGGGTGTCAAGCTAATATATCCCATCTCAAAGTTTATTAATAAAACTAACATCAGTTGTTTATTATGCTGGATGCCTGTGATTCTCAATTTATTGACTACACAATAAAATTCAATATAAAATGGGGTCTTCTTTGGATTTTTCTTAAAGGAGGCTTTTACTTAAATACCCAAACAGATTCATTAGTGGTTTCATATATTAAGGTGTTACAATGCCAAGCATCCCAAAGATATAATATAAAGAGGTTCTGGTATAGAATATAGACTAATAAAAAATGACTACAAAGAAATGGAAAGGATGCTCCTAAAAAACCCCCAGATTTTACATATACAAATGAGTGTTAGATCTTTCAAAGTAATCACTGTGGAAGTCTGTAACAATTATTCCGTGTTAGAATTTTGGAAACCCTTTTTTAAAATATCCAAAACATATTTCCATATTGGTCATTGTTGTAAGAGAATACTCATATAAAATCAAAACCCCCAAATAAAAACACAAAGTGAAAAATTATATGCTTTGATCTGCATTCAGACTCCAGAAGTTCCTTTTCTGGAGGTGCAAAGTATTCTTTATCTTAAATCCTTCTGAATTATCCTAGATCATTATATTGCTGAATAGTTGTCTTTCACAGTTGAACATCACATAACATTGCTGTTACTGTGTACAATGTTCCCTTGGTTCCGCTTATTTCACTCTACATCAGTTCACGGAGGTCTTTCCAGTTTTTTTCTGAAACCATCCAGTTCATTTTGCAACACAATAGTATTGCATCACTAGCATATACCACAATTTGCTCAGTTATGTCCCACTTGTTAGATATCCCCATAATTTCCAATTCTTTGCCACTACACACATGTTACAAGTTAATCATTCTTTTGATCTCTTTGGGATATAGAACTAATAGTAATATTTCTGGATCAAAGGATATACAGAGTTTTATAGTGCTTTGGGCATTGTTCCAAATTACCCTCCAGAATGGCTGGATCAGTTCAAAACTCCACCAACAATGCATTAGTGTCCCAGTTTTGCCACATCCCCTCCAACATTTATCATTTTCCTTTACTGCCATATTGGTCAATCTGATAGGGGTGAGGTGGTACCTTAGAGTTGAAGAAACCTAAATTTTTGACCCTGAGTGCATCAAGTTATATTATCCATCATTTATCATATTTGATTCAGATGACTTTTGTGATTTCTAGAATCACTACTGAAGGACAAGGTGTGGTGTTATCAAGAATGCTTAAAATAATATGTGGCAAGCTTTGAAGCCAAGGCCAAGAGGAATTTCAAAAATGTTTTCATAAATGTTTAACCTCCAAAGGTGATCAATATGAAGGATTTAACAAATACTCATTTGGATGTACAAGTCCCAGTAAGTTTGTCAGAAAAAACCCTTTTAAGTCATATAAAAGATAATTTGTGGACATTCTTTCCCCACAAAGAGGTCAAAATATCATCAAGTAAACTTAAATTTATTTAATCATATTTTAAAAAACAGGATGATCAAATTGTTATTAAAATCAGAGATTATGAGTAAAAATAGTGAATAACACAATGTAGTAGGCACTGAAGATCATTAGTTCTTGTCCTCAAAGACTGTAAAATCTAGTTGGGAGACAGAAAAGTACATAAAAATACAAACTACCGAAGCAAGCTCCTTTCACTAGTCCCTACTTCATTAAATGGAGTACATTTTCTTTTCTTTTAAAAGTTGGATTGTGTTTTTGTTTATTTTTAAACAATTTTCAATTACATTTTAAACTGGTTTGGGCTATACTGGTGAATTTTGTGGGCAGTCGAGTTTTGACACCTTTGTTCCAGATCCCAGAAACATACAAGGGTGCTTTATCTTTGGTGTGTAATTTCCTTTTTGGAAACAGCTGAGAAATGATGAGGATCAGAGAAAATATCTATTCTATGGAGAAGGTCTAAGACTACTAATACAATTGCAGCTGCCATGAGTCTTTTGTGTATTCTTTTATTAACTAGAAAACACTGGAATAAATGCTAACCCCCAAGTGGAAGTTGTCTGGTCTTGTCTTTTTCAAGGCAAGATTTATTACTCAATTAAGAATTTCAGCTTTTTACACCTTTTTTATTTCCCCCTTTGGAGAGTTTATCTTCATTTCCTAGAAGTATTATTTAGACAAATGCAGTAAATTTAAAAAGAGAAATAAGTGAGGAAAAAACTATATATGGAAATACTTAATTGTATTAATTTTTAAAAGCTACTACATTAAAAATCATACTTAAATAATTTTATTGAAGGAATATTTTTTATTAAAAAATTCAGTTATTGATAACATTGAATTTTCTCATGATTATTGCACCATCTAGTGGTCTACTCTTAATTAGTATCAAGGTCCCATTACATCCAGCAATAGAAAACTATTTTCTATATAAAAACTGTATAAATTATATACCCAATATACTTTATATACAAACAATAAGGATATATAAAAATTTTCTTTTAAAGTCTCACTCAAGAGTTCTCATACCTAGAAATATTGGCTCTTTAAGCTCACAGATTCTCTGGTTTTACAAACTCATTCTGATCATGTAGCCCTTTCCCCCAACACTACATTTTTAAGGATGGTTTTCCTTGCAAAGATTTTGTTGCAAGATCTGCTCTTTCTCTAAGCGCGTTGGCTTCTTCAGCACTTTGCTGGGCCTGTGCATTCCTCAGTAAGAAGTGGCTAATAAAAAGCTTCAAACCTTCCCGCAACATTCCAAGCTTTGGATTGTCAGATACTCTGTGGGGGAAAAAAAAAAGTAAAAAATATGAGAATGAACAAAACTAGTTTCCTTCTATATATTTCCCTTTACCAAAAGAATAAATAAAAAATTAAGGTTTGGATACTGCAACAAAACCTTCATTTTCTAATAATAATTTTTAATTTGGAACATTTTATGTACTGACAGTTTACTATTAAGTTGTTTTATTTTTCAAATATTTTGTGGCAAAATAATTTAAAAACCAACTAAAAACTTCAAAAATTCCTTTCACATAAAAATTAACTTTGCAAATATAATCAACTAAACTGAAGAAAAATAAACATTTCCCTCTCCAACTCATATTCCCCCCACATCTCATAATCGTATTACATACCTGCCAAAAATTATAGTAAGTTCTTCAATTTCTGTTTCCATTAATAGCATGTATAATATTTTCCGTAAAAAGTGTACTTTGGGTTTGTTCAGTTCACTGAATTCAATTACCTAAGGGAATATTAATTACAGAGTGAAAAAGAATCTTAACAATTAAATTGTTTTTCCCTAATGGCTTCCAGATAAATGCAACTGTAAATAGAAGAAAAAAAGAGGCTATTTTAAAAGGAGTTATTTTGTTTATAAATTTATAAACAGGCAACAAAATAATGCCCTAATGTCACATTTCTAATGACCACTACTACTTCTGGGCATGAAATGAGGCCAAATCTCCATGTGCTTCTTTGCTTATTTTTAATCATCTTTACCATCTTCTACCTTAGAATCAATTCTAGGTGTTGGTTCCAAAGCAGAAGAGTGGAAAGGGCTAGGCAATGGGAATTATATGACTTGTCCGGGGTCACAAAGCTAGGAACTGTTGGGCCTCCCATTTCCAGGCCTGGTTCTCTAACTAACAAGCCACCCAGATGCTCCTCCATCAAAAGAGTGCCAAGTCTATCACCGCAGCACTGTACCCTGCATGCATTACTTTTGTTTCAATTTCCTTTTCCATTTAAAAAATTTAAAGTATAAGCTTGCAGCAAATTAGCAACAAAAAATGTGTAAAAATGCAAATTAGCACATTTATAGGGTCATCAGAGATAATCTAGTACAACCCTGTCTTTGTAGAGAAAAGCAAATGGAGTCCAGAGTAACACCAGTCTGACAAGTGGCAGGACCAGGATCTGAATACTAGTGCTCTGATTTCAAATTCAGAATGCTCTCTTCTACTACTATACCATATTGTATCCATTTCAAGTTCCATAAAACTCTTAACACCAGATAGCACTTTAAGATGAAAATAAAGCCAGAAAAAAATTAATAAAACAACAAATCTGAGATGTATCCTAGACGGTCAAAAGCTGAAATGAATGACTTTAAGAACCCACCTGCAGAGCAGAAACAGAAGTTAAAGATTCCTCAAGCAGCCTGGACCTTTAAACACAAACTGTGGCCTGGCAATGCCCAAACACTAGGCTGATCACACATTCTTCTGGTGCAAGGCGTACCAAAGGCAGCGCTGGGTATTTCTGGAGCACTAGTGGAACTCACAGCACAAAAGAGTGCAGAAATATCCGTACTGTGAGGCCAGGAACAGAAGGCCAGATTTCCCAGCCCTAGGTCAGACACACAATAAGGCATCTGTCCTCTGCCATGTCGTATGGAAAGAAAAGCTAGGAAAATGGTGCACTTCCGTCCCCCTCTCTGCCTGCATGGTTTCTCTCTCTGTCAGATCCCTCACCCATGCGCTCTCTAAAAACTTCAGTTTCCCACTGTCCAATGCTCCACAATCCTGCCTGCCCCAAAGAATAGCAAGACTTGAGGATGCTCACAGAATCTCTTCACTCAGTGATGTGAATTTCAAAACTACTCAACCCTGTTCACACCATTCTTTAGAGGATGGGATTTGGCTATTTCCTGATCAATAACAATAGAGATACTTGGAATGACAGAATCAGGTCTTGGAAATTACAATCTCCACCCTACTCAAGGTAACAAGATTTAGAAAGAGCTGCAGCAAAGCTCAAGATTTAATTATTTGAGAATATGACCTCCAACAGACATGTGCAAAGGGGACAGACCTCTGGGCGGTCCTGGGTTAAGCTAGAGCCACCATTGGCACAGGGAGACACAGGAAGTGAGGTAGAGGAGAACTGAGGAGGCTGGGACTTCCGGTGTGGAGGGGAGTGTGGGAGTTGGAGCCTGGTGCTTGGAGTGGAGGCCCTCAGACTGTTTCTCCATTTTGGTCACGTGAGCGATAGGGACTGATCTCTTTTCTTTGCCTCAGCTATCCAAGGCCTTGGGCCTTTGGCCCAGCCTAAGCAAAGGGGGTATTTAAGCCCTATTCTCTCCGTCTCCGTCTTTGTCTCCGTCTCCCTCCCTCTCCCTCTCTCTCTCTCATACCTTTCTTCCTCCTGTTAGTAATTAAAACCTCCATAAAAGGTTGACTGCTGACTTGGAGTTTTCATTTAGGAATTACATAGCTGAATTCCTTGGCGACCTTAAATTAATATATATCAGTCTTTTAAAGCGATTTCCATTTCACAGTGGATAGAGATGCCAAGGAAGAGAATGGAATGTTTCTCAGACACTCAGGATGGACTCTCCTAGATGCCTGTATCCCCAGCATCTGTTGGGACATATCTGATGGGACAATATCAACTGGCTTCAAGGGAGGAGCTTATTATATATCCCATTATTCTTGGTCAGCTACCCAGAAACACAAAACTGACTCACAGTCTCCAAAGACTGCCTTCCTCTCTCACACAGCCACAAGGAGAAAGCATAATCATAGTGGAGAGAACCAGGCTCCAAATCCTTTTGGGGGGGGGGGGGGGGAACAGGGGTGGGGATGTCACCCACCCTCGAACTGCTTGAGGCAACTCCCTAAAAAGTTGCAGAGAAGATGCAAGAGGGAGAGTTTCCTCCCTGGGAGTTTTCTATATCAATGATGTCCCAAATCCAGTTCTCTGTTATCCCACACAACCATTTCCAATAGCCAAAGGAATCAAAGGCCCTGGGAAAATGCCAAATGTTATTTCCATCTATAAGGAGAGAGAACCTAGACAGTAAACAAGCCATAGCCTCTATCCATTTTGGTCAATATTATCTGCTTTGATCCAGATATGTCCTAGTCTGGATGTTACAGGTGGCTGGAAGTGAGAAAAGTCATCTCTGAAGATGAACTTGAAGGACTCTGATCCAATATATTCCATTTCCAGACCAAATGATGGAATTCCTAGACACTCTCCTATTTCTACAAATATGCTCACATCCTCACTGTCTAAGTTTCTGTATTTTCTCTAAATGTTGGCATATGTATATTTCCATCATCTCATGGAAATACGGAGATTATCAATGTCAGAACTGGCAATTACAACCAGAACATCAACTAAACTCTGGAATGTAAGCACTTACCTAGGCTAGTAAATTATACTTCTAAACATTCTTATTGAATGTACTGGTAGAAGGAATAGTTAGATATATCAACTGGGTTACCCAACTAGATACACATATAGTATTTGGTTATGAGATAAAATATTCAGACAAAATAGCAGATATTTTTAAAGCATTTTAAAGGTTAACACCAATTCATTAATTAATTATAACTATTTACACTAATTGATTAACAAACCTTAAAGATGGAAAGTGGAAGTGATTTTTTCTTCAGTAAATGGGCCACCAACTGTACAAAATTAGAAAATGTTGTAGCTGATAAATTTTCTAAATCCCGAAACTTGTCCCATATGCTGAACTGGAATGTCATCTACTCCAAAAGTGAAAACAAAAATAAAGTCATAAAGCACCATCATATAATACATGACATTCTACTGCTTTCTTATTAAAAGGCTGGTATCATAAAACACATAATTTATAAGTGATTAAATATGTTTGTTGATATTCAAAGAAAAGGAGTCAGGATTGTGATCTTTACATTGCTCCTATAAAATGAAATCTTTTAATTAATAGCAAGTTAAAATGTATTTAATATTATTAAACATATCAAGGCTTCTGAAAGCAAACATGCCAGTTTCTTAAAGATTTTTTAATAATTTCTTTCAATACCTAATTTCCTAATTTAAAGTAGACAATATGATGAATTTAAGTAAAGTACCATTTGAGTTATAGTACCCTTTAGCAGAAGATATCATAGGTGATGAAATCTCAAGTTATAAACTTGGCTTTCAAACTAACTTCATCTATGCTATGATTTATGTAATATCTGGAACTGGGGCTTAGAAAGGAGAAAGAATTAAGGGGAAGAAGAAGAAAAATTCATGTGGTCAATGAGTAAACTTGACTATTATTTATTAAGCAGTCATAAAACATTCAACTTACTTGAAATCTCCTTTCATATTCACAAAATTTGCTAGCCAAATATGCATAAAAAGGGTTATATGTTTTCTCTTGTAGGCAACAATCTATGAGAACATGAACTATCTCTCTTTCTTGCTGATCCTTCAGCCCAAGCCTGCAAATAAGAAATAACCAACTTAAACATCACTTAGCTTCTAATTTTAACTCTTTGAAAAGAGGAACCATTTATCTGTACAGAAGAGAATGAAATCTCTTTAAAATAAATCTAAAAAAAAAAATAGAACCTGAAGAAAAAGAGATCTGTTAGTGGAGGGCAGAGAGAACTAGTTTTCTAGTACCTGTATCGGTTACTATCTATACAACCACAGACAAAAAAATCTTTTTTCTTTTTCTCAGCCTCAGATGGGGTTAAATCAAATATTTAAGATCTCTCCTAGTTCTGAAATGCTGATGTCAAATTTGGCCATCCAAAGATTTTCACCCTAAAAGGTGAAAAGTGTCTAAATATAGAGGTAGGATTTCCCAAAATTTTTAAGTCATGTGGGTTAATAAATGTAATGTGGGGAATTTTCTGTAATATTTGCTTTTTTGGTCTGGAGTCTCTTTGTTTAGTAAAACAATATATCATGTTGAACTTTGATTGCTTATTTTTATTTAAAAATACTGAAAGTTTAGAAAAATCAGAGGGAAAGAAACTTTCTCCCCATTTCTTCCCAGTTTTTTCAGAAAAAACAAACAAACATTAGTTTTTCTATTTAATCACTTATAATTAATATTTTTTTTCTTTTTCATCTCTACCTGAATGTTACAGCTAGATCCACATCACTAACAAACTGCAGCTAAATTAGCACTACTTATTTCAGCCAATAGTTTACTTTTTAATATGTCATGTGTTGCATAGGCCCACCAAGAGAGGAAGGGATTTTTCTAATATTTTAGTGAAGAAATAGTTTATGGAGTTTAACATGACAAATAAAAATAATAGATGGTAATTACAGGGAAATAAAAATGTCAGTTTAATATAATGAAGATGCCTTATGTCTCAGGTTGACTTCTCAAAAGCTATCTTAACCTTGATCCTTGGTCAATGCAAAAGTGGGTATAGAGCAAGATGGTAAGTAATACAGAAGAAAAAAATAGTTTAAAATTAAGAAACAAAAGAAGTTACAGACTTGTACATTAATCAGAAGCTATAAATAGCATTTACTATTTCAGAAGAAGGGAATAGGAAAGCATTAGAAATGGCAAGCATCAAACATCTCAAGAAAATAAAATAAATAAATTATAATTCCATAGACAGAAAATGTTATTGTTATTCATATTGGAGAGGTTTCAAATCAGCTGCTTGTATGTAGTCGATCTATTCACTAGTTAGAGCAAAAGTAAAAATGAACAAATTAGAAGGGAGGACAATAATGAGTAGACACTGTAACCAGGCTAGCTTTATCCTGATCTATTCAAATAAATGAAAAAAGAAAGGACACTAACTCAGTTTATATGATTTCTAACAGAAGTTTAATTGATGTAAAGAAATAAAAGGAATAGTAAAGAGCTCAGAAACAGCTTCTACAAGGAATATGCCTAATCCTGCAAAGCCAAAAGATTTGGCAGCCAAGGGGCAACACTGGCTTAAAAGTACAAAAATTGGTAAAATGTCAAAGTTAGAAACAGTTTTACATCACAAAACAGGTAAAGACAGTGGAGAGGAAAGCAGGTCTATGGATGGTTTGGCTTTGTGCTGATTGCATTAAACACTAGAATATTACAGGGCATTACTAAAGCCACTAAAAGACTGGCTTAATGATCCACAAAAGGAAAAAAAACCAAAAAAACATAAATGACTTCTGCCACATCAGGATGTATAGCTGAAGTCAGTTCACTGAGTCTGACAATAAGTGTATTGTGGACATAAGCACAAGTGGACAATAAGTTCAAAATTGGGCAGCATTTTCAATGAGCTCAACTGCTTCTACATCCAAACACATGTGCAAACACACATCTTCGAACACAAATACTGTGTTGGTGATGTGACGTGGCTGAGAAGTGGTTTCCCACATTAGATAAAGAGTTGTGAGGTCCAAGATATGGGCTCTAATTCCACTGAGGGCACTTGCTAGCTGCATGACTGAAATAAGACACCCTGCTTATGTGGCAGAGCAAGAGGTGACTGACCAACAGATGGTTTATGGCCATCACTGGTGTCCACAGAAGCTGAGGAAGGTCTGTGGTCAACTAGTTGGACCCTGTAGTGAATATGGGGGATGATAGAACAAGTCTCACAGGATGGGCAGGCAGGAATAGTCTACCTTAGAAGATTTGGTTAAGGCTATTCCCTTATTGTAACAAATGAAGATACTTGATCAGGGATGTATAGGGAATTTTAAAATTACTCCACCCTGCTCAGACAGTGCTTTAGGGGAAGATAAAGTTATAAACTCCTGATGGTCCCCAACTCATACTTATAGTAAAGCTAGAACCTTAAGCTAGGTCTATCTAATACAAAAGGTTGCTAAGTACCTATAAAGGTTAAATTAATCACTAAAAGGTCAAGAAGCTTACAAAAGGCAAGCTTAACAAAAGAGATGTGAAGTTTTAGTCTACCCAGAGGTGGTGATAACAAAAGAAGATGTGAACTAAGAATGGTCAGTCCTGGGGAAAACGTCTACTGTGATTGGTAGACATGAAAATTTAGGGGAGGTGACACAAGAGAAAATTTTCTTTAAAAGGAAGGAGCTCGAGGTGGAAGAGGTAGTTGGAGTTTTGGAGTTAGTGTGGAGGAGCTGGCTCTGAACTTAGTTGGAGTTTTGCTTGGGACAAAATCTTGTGGTGAGTGGATAAAAGACTGACTAGTCTCTCTTAAGGCTTAGGCCTAGGTCATTTGGCCTAGGCCTTTTCCTACTATTTCCTCTTACTCTGTCTCTCTCCCTTCCCTTAATTCCTTCATTTGTATTAATTAGAATCTCCATAAAACCCAGCTGACTTAGGTATTTCATATTTGGGAATTTTTCCCATGGCGACCACTTGTTAATATAAAATCAAGACACTAAAATCATCTTTACAGTTCTGGCAATTCACAGTCTTGAAAACCATATTTTTCGCGGTCACAATAGGCATAAGCTGGATCCTAGATCTGTCTGAGTGAGAGCCGTGTGACCAGAGGCACATTCTTGACCTCTCCATAAAAAAAAAAGGATAGAACCCAAAACAGCCACCTCAGAGTGTTCTTGGGAGGCTCAATGAGACAATGGATGCAAATCGTTTTGCTAACTTTCAAGTGCTCTGCACCAGCTATTATCAAGATGGCTTTAAATCAAAGAATATCATCCTATTTATGGCACTGGTACCCTAGAAGTGTTAAAAGACCTAAAAGAGGAGGCTGGGTGGTACGCTGGATGAAGATGAAGAGGATGATGACAATGATAACAGGTAACACTTACATGGCACTAAAGGTTTGCAAAGTACTTAACAATTATTATCTCATCTGATCTTCCCAACAGATCCTGGTACTATTATTCCCATTTTACAGTTGAAGAAATTGAGGCAAAGAGAAGTTAAGTGGGTGCTTTCTGTCTTGCATAACATAAGGCATCAAAATTTGTGAAGGAATACATGTTATATTCTTAAATAAAAACCTCAAATAACAGATTCCTCGGTTAACTGGAAGTTTTCTACTGTATTTCCCTGCAGAGTAAAAGATAATTGCTAGAAAGCAAACTGAATTGAGGTATTTTGTTTTTATTAAAAAAAAAAAAGGGACAACACAATTTCCAAAGTAATGGGTCTGCTCAGCTCATTTAAGTCATTTAGATCAAAGTACAACACGATGTAATTCATGTTCAGAATAAATGTAAGCTTTTTACTATCAGCTCATCCTTAATTATGAATCCAAATATATGAAGTATATATAGTGCTTCTTAAGAAAACAAAGAGGACCAATGAGCACAATTATTTTTTTTAAACCCTTACTTTCTATCTTAAAATCGATAGATTATATATCAATTCTAAGACGGAAGAGCAATAAGCGCTAAGTAACTGGGATTATGTGACTTGCTCAGGGACACACACCTATGAAGTGTCTGAGGCCACATTTGAACACAGGTCCTCTTGACTCCAGGGTTAAAGCTCTATTCACTGTGTTACCCAGCTACCTCCCAACCAATGCACTTTAACAAATATTTATTCTTTCTCTTAATCATTTCCCCCTCAATTAAAAAAAAGGAAAGGAAAACCCAAATAATAAGAATTATAGTCAAGCAAAGCAAACTTTCTTAGCCAATGCACTCTGGAAACATTTTCAGTTTGAAGATGAGAAAGGACTACTAATTTTTTGATTTTAACTTTTTGTTGGAAACAAAAATTGTCAAATTACAAAAGAAACCTGAAAATTCCTACATGTACTTACTTTAGGAGCTTTTCAAATGCATCCAGAAAATCTTCACTAATCATTAATGTACAAAAAATATTTCTTCTGATGTCAGTGTTCATTCTCTGCTTTCGGGCAAGCTCTAGTATCTTTGAACTAACCTTGAAAGAAGGAAAAATAAGCCATAGCCAATAACTATATTTTAACAAATATTCTTTTTTTCTTATGAGACCTTAAGGAAAAATCCAAAAGTTTATGTATACTTTGGATTATGGAAGCTTCTAAAATTTAGGTCTCTAGCAAAAAATGTAAGTAATATTATTTTTTGCATCCTGACCCCAAATAAAGTTTAAGCAGGCAAAATTTGACTCCAAGTAACAAAACCAACATCATTAGCATTAAAAAAAGAAATCAAACATCTCCACTGTCCTACAAAGTTTAAAAGGTAATAAATTTTGTACAGCTGGGGGGAAAAAGTCTGAAACAAAACTTTGCTGAACTGAATTACTTGAACATGAATGATTTTAGGGCTTAAAAGTTGAGAGGAAAAGTCTTAAAGCAGTAGGAACAGATGAGGAACATACTGTGAAGATTAAATTAACTCTCCCTGCCCATTTTTATATTTAATCACCAAAAGCATATACACCTCACTCATGCCTGAGTGGGAGAGGTCTGTGACCCACGTGTGCAATAGTGGGAGACAAATCAGAATTGACTGACTGCCCCCTGGGCAGATCTAAGCAAAGCTTTAGCTGTGATTGGTACACATAAAGTGGAGGAAAGTCACAGGAAGTGATGAAATGGAAAGATCTTTAAAAATGTCAAGAACTTGTGAGGATGCTCTTCGGTCTGTCTTTGACTTGACTTTTGGAGGAGCTCTGAGTGAGACCTCGGACTGCCCTTGAACTTTGGACTGGCACATGGTGAGTGAAAAAGGCTGACTCCTTTCCTTGGACTTTCTAAAGGGACTAGCCTCAGGAGAGACCTACCCTCTTGGAGAGGTTCCCTGCATCCCCAAGTCCTCAGCTCAAGGCTGAAGCCTTTCTGGCTGAGGACTAATTAGCAGTGCCTGGGTTGAGTCTGGGGTCGGAGCAAAATACTTAGTGTATAGGCTAGATATCTTACCCTGTCCTCTCTCTGATTTCATTACTTTCACTCTTTCTATGTTTTACAAATAAATTGTTAAAATAAATCTCTTTGGAATTATTTGAATTCTTGGTGACCCTACTCTTTAATAATCCAGTCCAATCTTTTATAAAAATCCCTCACATTTCTACCCCTTACAATGCCCAGCTAAGAACATCTTATATGGTAACAATACGGTTTATGTGAATTATAAAAGCAATGGACTAAAATAAAGATTTAAATTATATAACTCTGAAATCTAGGACTATAGTTTAAAAAAATCTATGGCCACAGTGCTGTAATAGCCCTCCTTCAGGATTCAAAATTGGTTACTCTGATCAGTATTATAACTTCTCCGTATTTTATGCATTCTAACATCTTTGACTATAATCTTTAAAGTCCCTTCCAACAATAAACTTCTAGGATTCTTTAGTGCAACAGAAGCTTGCATATCTATAGATTTCACAATAAATAAATTTACCACTGTGTGGCTTCTACCTTGGAATCATAAAATTAGCAATCACTCTTAATTTTCAAGGATGAGTGTAGATGTGGTCGTGTATTTGCATAATCTTATTCAAGAAGTACTAAGGGCCTACTATATGCAATAGATTAAAAGTATAGGAGTCATTATTTTTAAAAACTTACATTTTAAAGAAAAATAAAGAGAATAGCCTAATAATGAAATTCAAACAAGAATCCTTATTATTAGTCTAGTTTACCTTCCCTGTATGTTGTTTCTGCTGGCTGTTACTGTTGCTGTCAATCATTGGGGCTCCACTCCAGGATGACCCTACAATCCACCATCGTCCAATCTGCTCTGCATTCAAAAGGCTTTCCCAAGAGACCCGAAGTTGCGTTTCTTTACCAAAACCACTGTTTCGAATCTATTTCAAAAATGAAATAAGTTTTTATTGTAGTTTTTGGCTTGGTTTATACTTTATACTATTAACATTCTCCTTCAGCTTTCATGGACATGTAAAAATGACAGCATTTGGGGGATCGGTTAACTACATTTAAAACACCAAAATAATAATTTAATCATAGCAGTAAATATAGTGCATGTGTATAAACTTTATTCTATTCAATATTGGGACTAAGTGACTTACCCAGGGTCACATAGGTAGGAAAGGTCACAAAGGCCAGATTTGAACTCAGCATTTCCTGTCTGTAGGCCTGGCTCACAATCCACTGAACCACATAACTGCCCCCTCTCCTCAAGCCTGAGGTCCTCCTATCTCCACAAAGGGAAACCTCAAAACCAATGATCCTAATAAGAATAGGAATGTGATTATGTATATTTCATGGCATTTATACTGGTTCTTAAAAAAAAAAAAAAAGAATATGGGTTTAATTTGTTGTTGTAGTCTTTTTGTAGTCCCATTTGGAGTTTTCTTGGCAGAGATAATTGAGTAGTTTGCCATTTCCTTCTCCACCTCATTTTATAGACAGGTAAATTGAGATAGAATGTGAAACTAAAAATTTCACCCCCAAAATAAATAAATAATAAATTGAGGTTGGAAAGATTCAAGAATTGTGGTAGTGCTTAAAGGAGTTGCCAGATCATTGAAAAAACAAAACAAAACAAAACAAAACAGCATGCTGTCTAGGTAAGGGCATCATTTTTAGGGCCAAAGGATCTGGATTAAAATCTGAGCTTTGATACTTACTGCTTATGTGATATGGAAAAAGTCATTTCATTTTTCTAGGATTCAGTTTTGTTATTTGTAAAAGGGGAAAGCTGGACTTTGAGACCTCTCAGGTTCCTTTTAGGACATATTCTGATAATCCTATTACTGTCTAGTGTTCATGTTCTAGAGAAAATTAATTATAGTAAATCATGGGAGGATACTGCTTATTAATTTTTCCCCACTCCTAAGTCTATCCTTTAATTTATAATCTGACACAGTAATGGAATAGAAAGGTAAATTGTTTATCTTATACAAAGGAATGTTGGATTAATTTTTCTATAGAAAGGAAAATGTTAACAGGGCAGGGCAATTAGTGCAAACTCTAATGAGTTTAGTTTCTTCTTTTGAAAATGAAATGAAAAATTCCTATAAAATATATTCCATATATTACAAAATCTAGTGCTTTCAAAAAATAATTAAATCTTTATTAAATTTATTAAATTATTAAATATTAAATTTACTAAATTAAAGTCTTCTTATGAGTTAAAAGCAGAATAAAATCTAGAAGGTCAAAAGTACAATTTAAGAGTCTACTGGTCTTTTTATTAGATTAAAAATGCTGTCATTATAGAAATCAGAAAAATTAGTCTCCGCTAAATAAAGACTAAAAATAGAAAAAGGACATAGACAATGTTGAGTTTATAAAATTTTTTTTACCCCAAAACTTTGACCTCTTGTCTTAAAACTGACATTAAGATTCATTTCTAAGGCAGAAGAGTAAGGGCTAGGCAACTGGGCATCAGTGCTCAGGGTCACACATTTAGGAAGTTATCTGAGGCCAGATTTGAACATGCACTCTTTCCACTGAGCCACCTAAGAGCCCCATAAAACTGGTTTTTACTTAATATTTATTATCATCATCCCAAAGGACTCTGATAGTAAAAGACCAAGTTACTCAAATTCATGAGGCTCACACACACACATTTCAGAATAAAGAAAATATAATAAAAGACAGAGATTATCAACGAAGTTCTGAGAGATATCATTATCTTGTATTTCACAAATTGTATAGCAGAGCTCAGGGATATAAAATTAAGTTTAAGGAATAACTAGGGAACTTGATCTTTTTGTTTTCCTTCTGTTGTTTTTCATCCATAATTTATGAAAACAAGATCTCAAAATAAGGACAAAAGAGTCCACTTGTCTGTTGCCTAATTACCTTCTTAATTAAAATAAGAGGTTGTGAAGGAAGTTTTCTAGCAAATAGCAATATATTTGTTACTACCATTATCTGAATAATCCTATCTAAATGTGGTCAACAAAACAACCACTGCTTTGAAGTATAGTCAGACGTCACTTGAAAAATTTTTTGAAAACAAATAATGAAACTTACCAAAGAGAGATAGTAGGGAATAATGATTTATCCTATAAAAGAATGTTTTATAACGAGAATTCCCTCTACTGCAGTCAAAATGTACTTACAAAAATGAATTTTTGTTGAATTACTTATAAACTTTGATTAAAAGTTATAAATAGCATTTAAGTGGCATTAACCTAAATGATTATATAAGGAATTAGCTTGTTTAAAACTAAAATGGGCTCTTTTCACTTAGAGCACATTGTAAACTTATACAAAGTAATTAGTCTCCAGTCACCCAAGATTTTCTGAGTATTGCATATGATTTTTAAATTGATTATTGCTGTAGATAGTATCAAAAGAGAATGAAGAAATTATTGTACTAGTCACCATGAATAGATTTGCAGTGGTCATTATTATGGTCTCAACAATAATCCTTACTAATACTCAGTGAAATTTAGATCAGACTTTGATTTTTACTAAAATTATTAGTTTCCTGTCGTCTAACTTCTTGAGTTTGTGATCATAGATCTATCTTAACTGACATGCTTCAATATTTAAGCATGTATAATTTTTTCATTGTGAGAATTATCTCATGCAATACAGAAAGCTTATGCAACTTTAATAGATTTAGCTTTCATAGTCATTAAAACTAACTAAATAAATCACATATAAACAATCTAATTAGAAATTATTCCTGACATTAGCAAGGCTGGTCTTTAGAAAATAGACACACGGTCACCTCAGGCCCATAAATGGAGCTTAATTTTAGCTTAATAGGACCTGTGCTAGATCCTCAATGAAGATGGGTTTATCTTTATTCTGAAATGAGGTATCAGAGTAGGACTTTAATATGCAGTTAAATGGCACAATAGTCTAAAATGTAAGCTAACATTAAAGTTTTTTCATTTTCTTTTCTTTTTTACCAAAGTTCTCTGTAGTTTTCTTAGTTTCTCCACAGGTTCAGGGTCATAGCCTGGAATCTTGCGCATATCATTATTCTTGAGTGCCAACATGGTCTCAAGCATGAACCGAATCTTAAAAAAACAAAAAAAGAGAAACATCTGAAACTATAATGAATCACTTAAATGGGCAGAAAATATATTCCTGTAGATAGGATAAACGGAATTTGTGCTAACATTATAATTTATATATAAAACTGTTTTGAACTAGTTTTCAAAATTTAAGCCATCGTTTAAACGTTAAGATTATAAAAGTCTTTCACTATGTAAACAAAGAAGGCTATCACCCATGCTTCATAAAGGAATTAGAATTCAAATTTTTATTAATTATTATTTTTAATTAATTATTTAAAATTAGAATTTAAAACTTTAGATTCACATCTTCCCCCACATTAAACTATAAACTTAGCCAAAGTAAAGAGTAAACAAATCGCCTATATAAAATTAAATCTAAATAGTTGGTCAGAATAGTTTGGTTTTTTTTTAAATTCTCATCAGGTGTACTTATGTAATTTGGATTATGTAATCATACCCTAGTCTGATCTTGGAACTTCTTGTCTACTCCACTGGCTTTGGTCTGGGCTTCACTGATTAGTTCCTTCAAAGATAAAGCATCATCTTTTCTCAAGGAAAACCCAACATTTTTCAGCATGAGAAGAATAAGTTCAATGTCCTTTTCTGTGAAAGTTCCAACAAGTCTTTTGAGAATGTCAAAGATGAGTAGAGATTGTACCACGTGAAAGTTATATAGATGGGCAATTATGGCAAAGAGGTTGTCACATTCTTTCCCCTCACTACCAGTTTTATGTAATTCATCAAATTTCTTCACCACAGCTTCCAAAAAGTGAGCACCAACCTGGAAACAGATGGTTAAGGAGAAAAAAGTACATTAAAAATACTGAGTTCATATGCCCAAAGGGCGACAAAAGAATATCTACCCTTTGACCCAGCCATAGCACTGCTGGGTCTGTACCCCAAAGAGATAATGGACACAAAGACTTGTACAAAAATATTCATAGCTGCGCTCTTTGTGGTGGCCCAAAACTGGAAAACGAGGGGATGCCCATCAATTGGGGAATGGCTGAACAAACTGTGGTATATGTTGGTGATGGAGTACTATTGTACTCAAAGGAATAATAAAGTGGAGAAGTTCCATGGAGACTGGAACAACCTCCAGGAAGTGATGCAGAGCGAGAGGAGCAGAACCAGGAGAACATTGTACACAGAGACTAATACACTGTGGTATAATCGAACGTAATGGACTTCCCCATTAGGGGCGGTGTAATGTCCCTGAACAACTTTCAGGGATCCAGGAGAAAAAAAACACCATTCATAAGGAAAGGATAAACTATGGGAGTGGAAACACCGAGAAAAAGCAACTGCCTGAATACAGAGGTTGAGGGGACATGACAGAGGACAGACTCTAAATGAACACTCTAATGCAAATACTATCAACAAAGCAATGGGTTCAAATCAAGAAAACATCTAATGCCCAGTGGACTTACGCGTCGGCTATGGGGGGTGGGGGGGAGGAAAAGAAAATGATCTATGTCTTTAACGAATAATGCTTGGAAATGATCAAATAAAATATATTTAAAAAAAAAATACTGAGTTCAAGTAAATTTTGCGGGGCTCCCCTTTTTAAACCAAATATAAAATAATCATTCTAATGAATACATAGAAAATATTTATCATAGAATGTAAGCTTCAATAGTGCTGAACAACACTTTTATCTCTAGTATTAAGTATACCTGTACAATGTCCTACACAACATATATTTAATAATGAAAAATAATTTCTTAGCATCTGAGAATATCTGTAGACCACTTCTTGAAGATTCCATTTTCTTTTAAAAGATTGTACTTTCTTTAAAAAAAAAATCTTACCTTCTGTCTTAGAATCAACATTAAGTATTAATTCTAAGGTGGTAAGGGCTAATCAATAATTCTAAGGTGGTAAGGGCTAATCAATTGCAGTTAAGTCACTTGCTCAGGGTCACACAGCTAGGAAGTGTCTGAGGCCAGATTTGAACCCAGGACCTCCTGTCTCTGGGCCTGGCACTCTATTCACAATGCCTAGCTGCCTTTCTGAAAATTATTTCTGAATTTTTTTTTTAAACCCCTACCTTCCGTCTTGGAGTCAATACTATGTATTGGCTCCAAGGCAGAAGAGTGGTAAGGGCCCTGTAGGCAATGGGGGTCAAGTGACTTGCCCAGGGTCACACAGCTGGGAAGTGTCTGAGGCCAGATTTGAACCTAGGACCTCCCATCTCTAGGCCTGACTCTCAATCCACTGAGCTACCCAGATGCCCCCATTTATGAATTTTTTAAACAAAACATTTCTCAGAATAGTTTTCATATTGATTTTAATTCAATGTTGATTACATACAAATTCAAAATCAAATATTTATTTAGCATGTACTATGTATAGAATACTATGTGTCAGGGAAGCCAATACACTGTTCATGCTCTCATCAAGTATTAGTCAAGATTATATAAGTGACCTGCAGAGGTACAAAACAAAGTGCTAATGTGATATCTAAGAGGAATGGCTTTTACTAATATTAAAAGAGGAAGGAGAGCATTATATAAAGTTCCTGCTTTATTATGCATATTAGCGATTTTGCTCCACCTACCCTGCCAATAGTGGGAAAGGGAGAAAAACAAGGGTTTTTGATTTTTAAAATACATCTTTTTTTTTTTTAAATGAACAAAAACCCAAAGTTTGGGATGTATTCATGTGGCAACCTAGTCTGACTACTGAATACAGTAAATTGAAGGGATAGTTTGAGTAAGGCTGGAAAGGTAGGGTAGTGACAAATTATGCTTTGAATGCCAGGTAAGTTTTAACTTTATTCAGTGAGAAATAGGGAGTAGCTAAACATTTTTAAGTAGAAGCACGATCTGATTAGATGCAAATGGAAGGAAGATTATTTTGACCTAAGTATGAAGGATGGATTAGAAGTATGCAGGAAGCTACTATATTACATAATAGTCCAGATGGCTGGCAATAATGGTCTGTACCAGTGTGGTGGCAATGATGAGAGAGGAAAAAGAAGATGCCTATGAAGGATGTTGTGGAGGAAGAATCAATAGTACCCGACAAATGAATATATGTGAGAAAAAGGAAGAATCAAAGATAATTTCAAGATTCCAAATACAGGAGACTGGGGAAATGCCAGCTCTGAGCTGGCCGTTTGAGGAAGAGCCAGGTAGCTAATGTCACCGGATAGCAGTGTACAGGGGCAGGAAAGGTAGGAGTGGGTTAGGTTATAAAAGGCTCTAAGAGCCAAATGTCATTTTTTTCCTTTTTCCTTTAAGAGCAACAGGGAGTCACTGGAGTTTGCTGATTTGGGGGATGACACAGCCAGGCCTTAGTTTTAGGGAAGATTGATTTGACAGCTGAGTGGAAGATGGATTAGTAATGTAATAGGAAGAGGAAGATTGCAAAAGAGATTTGCAATGAGAACTTCCAAGTGATTGACAGGTAATGAGGGCCTAAATGAGGGTGTGTCAGAAAAAAGAGAAGGAAGTACTTTATGAAGAAATGGTACAAAGGTAGAACTGACGGGATTATAAAATAGCTGAAGGACGAAAGAGTAGTGAAGAACTACGGAGCTAATCTGTAACAAAATATATATTATTACAGATGAGTTTTATAGATTATTAATACAGTTTAGATGTTTTCATTATACTTAGGCATTCTAAAAGGTAATTTAAAATTTTAAAAAGTTAAGCCTAATGGAGCAGTTGGGTGGTACAGTGGATAGAGCACCGGGCCTGGAGCTGAAAGGGCAGGGATTCAAAGGGATCCTGAAGAGGAGGGAAGGGAAGAACCTGTGCTTAGGCTCTGGGTGAGGGAAAAAGATGAGGGCAAGGGGAACAGAAGCAGATGATACCAAACCCAGAGCTTTGATGAAGAGTAGTCCTTCTATTTACCAACCCTCTTCTTTATAAAGAGGAAGGAGGAAACAGAAACATACACAGGAAGAAGATGGAGGGAAATTAAACAGATGAGTTCACCTATGAACAGAAAAAAATGGCTGAATGGATTAGAAAACAGAATCTAACAAGAGGGTGAGGACCAGAAAGTTGAAACATAAAGATTTACATTAGTTAAAAATAAAGAGATTGGAGCAAAAAAAAGGCTACAAGATCATGAAGTTGAGTGGCTGATAGGGTGGGCATCTCATTTTCAGAATTAGAGAAGTGGCTCTGGAGTAAGAAGAGAGGGGATGAACACGGTGGGAATAGATGTTTTCAAGACAAGGGTCATAGGAAGGTCAAAAGGAATGTGGAAAAGAGGTCGATCATTAGATATAGCATTGAAGATCACTGGTTGCCTTGGAGAGAGCTATTAGTGGTGGAGTTGTTACTGCTAAAATTTTACAAGTAAAGGGAAAGGGGAAAAATATAATGGTTAGGAGGGATTAAAGAATAAAAAGGAGGTCAGAAGAAACCTATATTGTTTGTAAGTGGTAGGGAAGGAGTCAGAAGAGAGGGAGAGACTGAAAATGCATGAAAGAATGACATGGAACAAGGTTCTTATATATAATAAATAAGAACATAGGATGCGATGATCAAGGACATAACTAGAGGGGTCAGCTTTGGTAAGTTAGATGGCTGTCTTTTCCTTTGTAAGAGTAAGAGGAAAAAGGAAAAGTGGTGAAGAACATTTAGGCCATTTGGTGTGAACTTAATCTTTTAGTAAATAAAATTATAGAAGTAAAGTAGAATTGTGTAGATATAAACATTCATTGTGTACTTTTGGGTTTTGAATTTATTTAAATACAGAAAAGAATTTTTAAGTTTTGATTTTAAACCTGCATTTTAAAATAATGTATTAAAAATAAAATTTGAGAAGAAAATCTAATAGTTTAACATAAATACAAATATATGAAGAATAGCAATCATTACATGAAGAATTAAAAAGTTCATTCAATTTAGCACATTATTTCTAATGTGGGAAATTTAAGAAAGTTTGCATCCATCCGGAATTTAATTTTGATTCAGAAAAAAACAATAAAACCATTTCATCAAATGACACCATGGTCTTTATTACATTTTTTGTATGGGTTCCTGTGGGGATGTTTCTGCCATTATAGAATTAAAAGAAAGTTTAATGGAACTAGCATCCTGAAATAGCTCATTATGCCTTGGCAAAAGCTTCAGTGGATGTCATTAGCTAAGCTGCTGTAATGACTTCCCCTTGGAACAAGTAATTTCAACTGTCTTTCATGCTATTAGCTAAGGTACAGACGATAAGTATGTCTAATAATCTCATGTTTGCAGATAAAGTAAATCCTTGACATGCTGTGAATGGTCATTGTCCACAGTTATCATAACTCACTGAAATGCTAAGCTATCAGTGCTAAAACCTGATAGTAACTTTGCTCAAATGTGTAACAATATGATTTAGGAAGACCTAAGCCAAGTCCAGAAATGGCCATATAATAGCATTGTAGGATTGCAATCAAAAGGTACTAAGAATGGCATTCAGGTGTTTCATTACATTTCATAATAGACAGGACGAATTGGCTTACAACATTAATGTTCAGAAGAAAAGAGTATACCTCTTAGTAATGAAAGAATTTAAAAGAGTTAATTATCAACCATTTATGTGCAGATTATTCACATTGGAAATTCCCTATACTCTTATTTGTTTTCCTCTCACTCAACAGCCACTTATTTAAGCACACAGAAAATATTCGGAAGGTGCTGTGGATAAATGAAGATAATTACAAATGGCTCTAACTTTATGGTGTTTAGAATATAACAAGAAAGATGTGACATGCACAATATGAAACACTATAATAAACATATAACTAAAGCATAGAAGAGAATATGGTGACTTGTATTTCAGTGTAGAGTAGGAAAGAAATTAAGATAACAATGTGAGATGTTATGAAAATAATACTGAAAGAACATGGCAACTTATTGGTCTTGATGACAAAGGGAAGAATCAAAGATAACATTAATTGTTATGAGAATGGGTAACTACAGATAAGCTAGGTAGTTCAATGAATGAGAGCTAGACCTGGAGACTGGGAAGTCTGGGGTTCGAATCTAGCCTTAACTCCAAGTTAAGTTACTTAACCCCAATTGCCTAGCCCTTACAGCTCTTCTGCAGTGGAACCAATATTTAGTATCCATTCTAAGATAGAAGGTAAGAGTTTAAAAAAAAGAAGAAGAAAATTGGTGAATAGAAATGATAATAAAATTATACAGATGACTAAACAAAAACATTTAAAACAAACCAATTAAACTACTAAACAATATGAACATAAATAGAATGGGCAAAATACAGATAAGTCAAAGCAATTGCAAGAAATAAATTAAGGCGAGAGAACTCTGAAGCATCAAGTAGTAAGTGGGAAGTAAGGTGGTTAGGAGTCTTCAAAAGTTCTATCCTTGAAGCCCCATTATTATTCATGTCCTGAGAGTATAGATGTTTACCAAATTTAGAGATGTCACAAATAATGGACTGAGCCTAAGAAGATTTTGCTTGTATTGGGGATCTACTTATCTAGAAACACTGTCCTTCTAGCATATTGTCAGTTCCTTGAGAAATGGACTTTCACCTGTTATAAGGAAGAGATGAGTTTGGTAGGTTTTGCAGAAGGCAGAGCCACAAGGCCAACAAGGAAAAGATTCTGGGATTCTGCAGGAAGGGTTGTTACTCAGAGACTGTTGGATCTGGTGGTCTCTCTCTCTGTAGGTATCTGGGGAGTGTGGCTGCTTACCCTGAGTGCTTAGACCTCTTTCCTAGACTGCCTGTTATCTTTTGTGTTGTTTTTCCCCTGGAGAAGAACTTGATGATCCTTTTAAAGCACCTGTCTGTAGTGATTGTAAGACCAGATCTAGGTCCTTTTGGATCTGGGACCTTCCCTGGGCCCTGCTAAACTTATCACATACCATTACCCTTTTAATACTAACTAAGGGGGTTTTAGTGCAGAATTAGCTAGTGCAAGGACTGGCAAATTTAGGTGAGTGAGGAAAGATTATAGTCCAACATCTCTGAAGATTCTCCTCAAGGAGACATTTAGATCTGGGGGATTTTAGTTAGTGGGATTAGCATTAGGATTATCCTGATTCCCTTTAACCTTTTCCTATTAAATTAAATACTTTCCCTATTACTGAGTGGTCTCTGTGTTGATCTCAGACCAGGTTCTGCCCTGGTCAGAGTTAACTACTGGTCTTTAACCCACAGTGTAATATCTTGATACTGGCCCAATATAATCCATCCTATCCCATCCCCAACACCACCCTATTATACACTCCCTGTCTATATCTCAAATGCTCAGTACAGAGCCTGCCACAAAGGAAAGACTTAAATGCTTAAGATTAAATGTAATAGGGATAGATATATCTTATAAATGGGTTCAAAAAATAAATCAACTGCGCAAATACAAAAGGGAGAAGATAGTGTTTGTGAAAAAAGAAAACAAATCACAACCCCTCTGTATCTGAGTTAATTGAAATATTAAATGAGAATGAAATATTAAATGAAATAGAAATACTAAATAAAAAATTAAATGTCTTTCAGAAAAACTAAAGTGATTTTGTGCTGTATTCATTAAAACATGGTATCTAGAATGAAATGATATTCCCATTATAATGTCCTAATCAGAGCAGATCTGGAATTCAGTTTTGGGTGACATATTTAGGAAGAACTTTATCCCCAAAATTAGAACTGCCCAAAATTAGAATAGCTATCTAGGAATATTAAGGGAAACATTCAAGCAAAAGTTGGATGACCACTTGTCAAGAGTGTTTAGAAAGGGTTCTTACTTCAGTTAAGGGGTTGGATTAGACAAGCTTTGAGGTTCCTTTCAACTAAGGACATCTATGAAATCTGAGAGTAATATATGAAGAACATTAGGTAGGGCAGAATGGAAAATGTGGAACACCCGATCAATATCTGCTCAATTAATATGAACATCTACCATATATTCTTGGATTGTTTGTTATTGTTCAGTTGTTTCAATTGTGGCTATCTCTTCATGACCCCATTGGGAGGTTATTGGAGCAGTCAATAATGGAATGGCTTGCCATTTCCTTTTTCAGCTCATTTTACAGATGAGAAAACTGAGGTGAATAGGGTTAAATGACTTGTCCAGGGTCACATAGCCAATGTCTTAGGCTGGATTTGAACTCAGGTTTTCCTGACTATACCAAATGCTCTATCCATTGTGCCACTTTGCTGTCCTGTTTTGGACTGTAGGAAACAATTATAAAATACAATCCTCATCTTCAAATATTTTTTGGTTAGTTACAAAGATAAGCTTGAATAAAACTCTATAATTGAATCTGCCCCAACATATACTGTGTCCCTAGGCAAGTCATTTAAACTTCCCAGAAGCCCAGGAAATTCTCAGTCTATAAGACCTGTGAATTTTAGAGTTTCTATGCCCGGATTAGTTTAAAAAATCCTAACAAATAGGAATGTAAACACCCCTACTTAAGGATTAAGTGTTGAGGAGGTATGGACTCTGACAGACATGTGCTAGCAAGTGACAAATAAGAAACAAGTGACAGACTCCCTGGGCTGTCCTAAGTCAAGCTTAAGCAACCATTGGTACATGTGAGACCCAGGAAGTGATGTAAAAAAGAGTCTATATATTTCGTGCTTCTTGCTCTCTCTGCTCTTTTGGGCGGTGGAGGCATTGAGCTCTAGGTTTTTCTCGGAGACATGGCTCTGGCTCTTTGTGCCAGGTGGTATTTTGGCGTCTTGGCAGCATGGCATGAGCGTGCTAGGTGAGTGAGTTTAGGTTGATTTTTATTTTTTTCCTTTACCTTTCCAATACACTGCCCCTAATCTTCTGAGGAGGCCCGAGTTCTCTGAACTTCCCTTGGCTTAGTCTAGGCCAGAGAAATCTCTTATACCCCTTTCCCTCTCTCTTCTTCTTAATTCCTTCCTTCTATATTAATTAAACCACCATGAAAATTCCAAAACTGACTTGAATATTTTTATTGGGATTGCATTTAATCCCTGGCAACCATTAGTATAATATATTAGTCAAAACCCCTAAATTTACCCCTTACAGACCAGAAGTTTCCTAAACAAAAAAAGGGCCAGTTATGAAATATGTAAGGCAGAATAAAGTGCTAAGTTAGTTATCATGATTTATAAGTGCTTGAATTAAAATTACAAAATTTAAGATATTCTTAACAGGAAAGGATGCAAACAATGAACTGATATAACTTCAATGCAATGAAGATACATGACAGAAAATGAGAAAAGTAAAAACTACTCACCTCAATTCCTACTGTGTGGTGAAGAATGCTAACCAAAAGGACATGTTCCATCATCAGTCTAGCAGGCATCACAGCTTCAGTTACACAAGCATTCATAAGAACGTCTGTCAAAGTATCATTCATATCCTTTCTACTGTTTGCCATATACAACTCTTCCAATTGCCCACTTATAGAAGCCATATTGGGTTCACTCAACCTATAGTAAAAATTGTGTTTCTTTTTAAAGATTTATTTCAGATTAATTTATAAAATATCTGATACTCCCAAGACTACTAATTAATCTTATCTTTTGTACTTAAAAGAGTTCCAAATTTTGTTTTCTGTTAAAACGGTCCTGGATGCAAGTTAAAAAACAACAACAAAAAACCCCAAACACCACGTACTTCAAGTTTCTTTTCTTCCATTTAGAACACTTTTTACCTTACTCTGAAAAGGGTTACTATGAACAAATGTTAAATTAACTTTTATTCTTATTTAAGAAATACTTAATAAACTGTTATCATGTATAAGGTTCTGGGTACATAAAAGATAAAACTCCCTCTCTTGGGAAGTTTGTATTCTACCAGGAGAATTCTGAATATACTGAAATATTAAAATAATGCACTCCTTACAGTTTGTTATCAGATATTATTGCTGAAAGATGCGACACAGGCTAACACAATGAGATCATTTATTGTCTCTTCCATAGGTCCTACTATTGAACACAATGCCTAGTTATTTTCCCCTTAGAAGAACACAGGTACCTATATATTCCTCTTCTATCATTATGTCTCCAGTGTTGCAAAAGATAACCTAACTGTACAGTTAATTTTGCCTTTTCAGACATTTATGTTCTAAATTCTGAAAGAATTCTTTAGATCCCAAGTTAACTTTTTTGGTGTTACAGACCCTTTTGACAGACTGATGAACCCTATGGATCTCTTCTCAGAATCATGTTTTAAATGTGCAAAATAAAATATATATTACAAAAGAATCCAATCATACTGAAATACAATTATCAAAATATTTTTTAAAAAACAAGGTCATGGACACCAGATTAAGAACCCTTGCTTGAGACCTTAAACTGGAGAGAGTAGTTAAGTTGATTTGTTTATATGAAAATCAGGGGGCCCTGTGTCAATTCATCATATTGAGCTTTAGAACAGACCATTTTATGAACTAAAACCATGAAGTTTTAAGTTATCACTAAAAAACTCTATAAACAATGTTTATCTATTTCTCCCCAACATGTGTACACTAATCTATCTCTGTACATTCAAGTAGAAGCATCCATCAGTAAGACATGTAATAGTCTTTTCTTAATGTGTAACTTCATAAAGCAGAACTGCTCCTTTTCACAATGTCTGTAGATAGACTGGATTTTAGAGATACCATATCCTCTTTACCAGGGTTTCCTCATATAAATTATATTTCTTAAAATCTTTGTGTGTAGGGAGCCTAAAGTAGAAAGCAACTTAATAAATATTTCATTCTTGTTCTTTCAATGATGCTACCAATAACAACAGAAATAAAATAAGAAATTACATGCATCTTAGGACTTTTTACAAGTGATAACAGAAAAACAAAAAAAGATCATCAGATGTTTGGTGGGGAATTGAGGAGAAAGTGAAATTCCCAGGCAGAGGTGAAAATGCTGGTGCTCTTTGAATCTGAGTCAAAGCCACTACTGTAGAGGGTATACTTAAGTCATTCTACTTATTCCCAGAAAGGAGACTTGTAGAGTGGAAAGACCTGGATTTATTCCTGTCTCTGACCCTAGCTGGGTGACCATAAGGAACTCACTTAACTTCTTTTGAGCCTTAGGAAACTCTCTAACACTTACTTACTTAATTAGAGATGACTTAACAAAACCACAAATATTCTGATTTCCTACCAGAAGGGAACAAGGCCATCTTCTATCTACCCATCCCAAAGTAGGTTGAGGGTGATTTGTGGTATATGATTTATTTTGGTCTTTTTTGGCTAGAACAGGAGAAGAGAATGGAGATGGGGGTCTTAGAAGGAAAGAGGAGGATTCATAGGATGAGCAAAATTTGAGAACTCATGGCTTAGAATGTGCTACTCTCACTAAAGAAAGTATTCAATAATAATCTCATCGTTCTTCCTGCCTGCTGTTTAAAATTTAATTCACTTAAAAATAATGTTCTACACCTCTATGGAAAATGAACAATTTGGCTAATTTCAAGACACAAAAGAGTTCTAAAGAATTAAGATATATTACCTGTTAATTAGACCTTTCACATTTTTCTTTAACCTTTCTAGTTCTTCCTTCTTTTTGGCATCCACTGCTTCCTCAGATCTTCTCACATGAGGTGGGATATACTTTGTACTTTTACAATGCACCTAATTAAAAGGATAGAAATAAATTAATGAGATAAATTTTCATTAGGAAAAAATTCCAAATTCATTTGCAAATGGCCTTTTGTCATATTTCCATTAAAGTATTAAAGAACTAAAAATTAATGGAAAAGGTTATAAGGACTCTCATTTATGTAGTGCTTTAAGGTTTATAAAAGGCATCCCCCACAAAAACACTGTGAAGTAGGCAGTACAAGTATTACTGTTTCCCTTTTACTAAGGAAATTGAAGCTCAGAGAGATAAAATTATTTCCCCAGGGTCAGAGTTAGGGTGTCAAAACTGGGATTCAAACGAAATTTTGAATTTTCCTAATTCCAAGTTCTGAATTTATCTACTACACGGAGTCATAACAACTAACATTTATTTAAGGCTTGAAAGTTCATGAATCATTCTAATTAATTATTTATTAAGATTATTTCTGACAATTACATAAAGAACTTGTACAGAGCAGATCCTTATTTCCTGACAATTATTCATTTTATACCGATGCATGTTAATATCCTCTTGTACAAGCCTGTGCTCACTGAGTATATCACAGCCCACATACAATGTAAAGAAAGATTAAATGGAACACAGGAGAGAATCCTTGATATTAAGAACATGCTTCATTTACTGCATGTACAGCAGTGTTCTAGATAGTACCTTCAGTCGATTAACACAATTTTAGAGCAAAACTAGCTTGAAATAATTTTACATTTATCCAAAACACCAATACAAAGAAAACAAAAATTCATCTCTTTTCTTGATTAAGAAATTCTCAGATTAACAAATTGGGGGAATCCCTTATAGAACTGTAACCTGGCAACAGCATCCTGTAGGTGCCCTAGGCCCCACCCCTTCAGAAGTCAGAAGACCCAAAGACCCAGAAGAGAATATTGTCCTTGGTAATAGCCAAAGGTTCAACATCAGAAAATGGTATCATTTGTTAATAAAAATGTTACTAATGAAGATGTATCTACCTTGCTCCTCCACACTAAGGAACAATGCCTTTTAGCTGAAACTTCTATGTTGGGGCAGCTAGGTGGTACAGTGAATCTGGAGTTAGGAAGATCTGAATTCAAATTCAGCCTGAGACACTTAGATCTGTGAATATAAGCAAAGTACTTAGCATCTATCTTACTCAGTTTCCTCATGGATAAAATGGGGGATAATAATAGCACCTACTTTCCAGAGTTGTTATGAAGTATCAAAGTATCAAATGAAATAATAATTGTAAAGTGTTTGGCAGACTGTAAGTGCTATATGAATGTTCATAATCTTTTCCTCTGTCAGAATGTGAGCTTCTTGAAAGGAAAGACAGCCTTACATACTCTAAACAGTATTTTACACACAGTAACTAAGTGGATATATTTTTTTAATTCATTCATGTTGGACAACAAATGTACTTTGTGAGAGGGAGGCACCTGTAAAAAACATCATTCTTGACTCCAAGGAGTCTCCAAGATATGTCAAATACATCCATCTCCAGCACCTTTCAAAGCACTGCTTTTCTGTGACCTCTGCTTCTCCCTAGTTCATAGCAATTGAAATTAAATTAGATTCACTTACTTGGAAAAGTTATTTGGAAAGTAAGCTTCCAGTGGTTGGGAATGTTGTTTTTCCTGTAGCATCCTCAGGGATGGTATTAATGGGAAAAACCTCCCACTTACTTTTATTTCTTTAATACTTCAATGGGAATGATAAAATACAATTTGCAAATGAATTTGGATTTTTTTCGTGGATTATTTCTCATTTCTATCGTTTTAGTTAGGTTCTTTGTAAAAACGTTTTTAAAAGTTAGATGAATTGAATACCTTAAAAGACAGACCATTGCCCAAACACGTTCTTTTATTAGTATAGAAAGGTGGTTTTAAAAGGAGACAGCAAAATTCTCTGGGGCAAAAAGGCTGTTTTTACTATACCTCATTGGTGGTGTTCTCATCTTCTGGGGAAGAATCTCCACTTTCCGCATCTGCAAAACGCACCCTCTTCCTTTCCATCTTTTTTTCCTTTTTGGCCTCTACCTGCAAGTCTGCGGCGTCCTCCTCCTCCTTCTCTTCTTCTTGGAGATCCTCTTCCATAACAGCCTCTTCGTCGTCCTCGTCGTCGTCACTGCTCCAGTCTTCTCCAACGTCCTCGTCCAGGATGCTCCCTCGGGGCTGTGGTGACCCACTCTCCTCCTCATCGTCCCCCTCTTCGTACAGGGCGGAGCCGCCGCCCGCTTCCAACGCTCCGAGGATGTAGTCCAGACCGTCTCGGACGAAACTGGACGGCAGCGTCGCAGTGGTAGAGCCGCCGTCGCCGTCGCCCTTCTTTTGGCGGCGCTTATTCAGACCCAGGCGGCGCTCCAACTTGCGAATTTCGCGATCTTCTTCCTCGTTGGCTGCCAAAAGCGCCCGTTTCCGAGCCGCAGTGGCGGCGGCGCCTAGTCCCCGGACCTGGGCCTTAGTGGAACCGCGTTGGAGGCCGTCCTGGGGTAGCGACGACTTCGGCTGCGGCGGTCTTTGCTTCTGTTGCTTCGGCTGCGGCTTCGGCTGCGGCGGCAGCTTCCCAGAGGCCAAGGTCGGAGCCGCGCCTACTGGCTTCTTGTTTCCCCCCGGCCGCTCCTGGACTGCTCCCGGGGCCCTGACCGGCTCCCCGGTCCGCTGAAGCCGGCGGGCTTTCCTCAGGTGCCGCTTCTCCCTCTTCAACTCTTTGCGGCGCTTCTTTCCACCGAGGCGCAAGGCTGTCTGCGGCCGCTCGGTGTGGCCAGAGTCCTCTCCGCTGCCGGGGCTCTTGTCTCCGGTGGCCGCATGCACGAACTCCTCTACTGCCAACCGCAACCGTTTCATCGCGCCGCCATGGCGGCCTGGGCCGGTCTTGCGCTTCATGGTCTCCTACGTCCCGGGCAACCGGCCCTACCTAGGCTACCACATGCATGAGGGCGCTGCCATCTTCCCGGGGTTGCAAGGCTCACGTCGAGCGCTCGCGGCGGAAGTAGAGGGGCCGTCGGACCGGAGTGTGAGGCGGAACAGGGCGCGCGTCACGGCGCCATCTGCTGGCGGGAGGGTGCGTGCCCTGAAGGGTATAAGCTAGGGTGAACCAGTGAAAAGAAGGATTGGGTGGAGATTCTGTAACCCGCCTCGCCGGCTTCGCACACTTGCCTTGGCGCCGAGAGTTTGGCGTGGTTTGATTTCGGGGGCGGGATACGGAGGATGTCTCTGGACAGAAATTTTTATAGAGGTGAGGAGAAGACTTGGGACAAAGAAAAGCAAGTGTCGTCCGATCCTCAATTAAGGGACTTGTGGGAGAGCTGCAGTCTCGTCGCTCTGTGGGTCGTGCCTTCGGGGGCTTAGTCTACTTCAAAAAGGTGGCGAAGGGAGAGACTGGAAATTTCTTAGGACAGGGAAGGGCCTTCCACTGAGGCCTCTAGGCACCTTCTCTGCAATTTGTTATCTAGAAAGGTGGAAACAGAAGGAAAATAGAGAATAGAGAGTGATGGGGGAAAGCAGAAAGGAAGGAAGGAGGGAGGGAAAGAAAGGAGAAGGAGGGGAAAAGGAGAGAGAAGAAAGGAAGGAACGAATGGAGGAAGGGGAAGAGAAGAGGAAGGAAAGAAGAGGAGGGAGAAAACTGAAAAGAAGGTAGGAAGGAAGGCTAGAGGAGAGAAGAATGAAGGAAAGGAAGGAATTGAATAGAGAAGGGAGGGAGGGAAGTGAAGAAGAGGAAAGGGAAAGAAGAAGGAAGGAAAGGAAGGGAGAAGAGGAAAAGAGGAAAGAAAGGAAGAAAGGGAAGGAAGAGAAGGAAGGGGGCGGGGGAAGGAGAGTACCATAACAAATAAAATTCCAAAGGCTTACCTATACCACTAGCAATATAATGACAAAATTCATCTGGGTGAACAAAAGGTCAAAAATCTCAAGGAAAATAATTTCTTTAAAACCAGTATAGAAGGAGGCCTATTAATATCAGATCTCAAACTAACCTAAAAGCAGTAATCATCAAAACTGTTTGGTAGTGGCTGAAAAATAGCAAAGTCAATCATTTGAACAGAACAGGTATACAGCAAATGAACATAGTTATATAGTGTGTAATAATCCCAAAGACCCCATCTATTTGGGTAAAGGATTATTTTTTTTTAAAAACTGGGAAAATTGGAAAGTATATATATATATAATAGTCTCTCGGTGATGGAGAATGACTATTGTCTTTGTGCAGTTTCATCTACGGTGTACCCTCGTGTGGCTTTGGAGTCACAAGGCTGAGGCGCAGAGTGTGTGGCACATGGGGCATGGGACTCCAGTTGTTATGGGAGGTGCGGTTGTGGCCAGGTGTCCGTGTTCAGGGGCAGCGGCAAGATGTCCACGTTGCTCATCTTCAAAGGTGGTGGCGGCATGGTGAATGTGGGTTGGCCAGCTGCTTCTGTCAGAGGCAGCGAGTTCTAGTTGCTTTGGTGTGATGCCAGCCCACTTCAAGTTGGACTTTAGCTGATCCTTGAATCTTTTCTTTGGTCGGCCTTGTTTCCTGAGTCCAGCTGACAGTTCACGGTAGAATACCTGTCTTGGTATTTGCTGTGGGTCCATGCGGATGACAGGTCCAGACAATCGTAGCTGGGTTTTGAGGACCATTAAAAATTGGAAAGTAATATGGAGGAAATGAAGTTTAGGCTAACATTTAACACCATATATTACAGTAAGCTTCAAATGGATACATTACCTAAATATAAAAGGTCTCATGAATTAGAGGAATAGGGAAAGACATGTTTCTCAGTCATGGAGAGGAGAAACTTCTTGAGGGACAAAGGATTACAGAAGATAAAAGTTTACATAAAAGTGAAATACCTCTGCATAATAAAAATCAACACAGTCAAATTAATTTGGGAAAATCTTTGCAGCAGGTTTCTCTGATAAAGTTCTGAATCAAAATATATATGAAGCTGATTCAACTATATAATAGCTATTCCCCAACAGATAAATGATCAAAGGCTAGGAACAGTTTTTAAGAGAAGAAATCAAAACTATCAACCAACAGCCATATGAAATAAGAATTCTCCAGATGACTAATAATAGGAGAAATGCAAACTAAAACTGCTCAGAGATTTTACCTCATACTCCCCAAATTGGCAGAGACAACAAAAAGTAAAGTGACAGTTGCTGGCAGTCAGGTGCACATAGACAAGTGCCTTAACCAATTGTTCTGCCCTTCCTCCCTGACCAGGTTTTGTGTAGAGAAACTCTTTGAAGTCACAAAAACCAGTAAAATGCATTATTAGCAATTACAGTGCATTTAGTAAGCGTGTGGCATGTGGCAAGTATTGGCACCTAGGTGGTACATTGAAATGAGTTCTTGACCTAGAATCAGGAAGGCTGGAAACTCAGGACAAGTCACTTAACCAGTGTTTGCTCAGTTTTCTTATCTGTAAAATAGGGATATTAATAGCATCTACCTTCCAGAATTTTGGAGAATTAAAATAAGGTAATGATTATGAAATGCTTAGCATAGTGCTGGCACCTAGTAAGCACTATTATTATGCTAAGTACTTAGGGTACAAATGAGAAAAAGAAAGTCCCTGCCTTCATGAACTCACTATCTAATAGTGGGAAACAACCCAGAAGGAAGGGTGTAGAGCACCTGGGGGTACCTGGCATTGGGAAATGTTAAAGGTAGATCTGTTGATGGAAAATAGAGAGTTATCTAGCAAGTTCAGATCAGAGGAATAGCTTTAAAGGAAGGCTTTGGGAAGAGCTTTTTGCTCCCTCCAGCCCTTCCAATAGAAGAGGCAGCTGGTAAAATTCAGAAGGTGTTGAGTATCAGAAATGGGGTCCATCAGTGTGGCTGTAGCAAGGGAATATTTAACAAAGAGTAACTGTTACTAGCTGCAGGGAGATGATTAGGTAGTTCAGCTTTTTTAATGTATGTCAAATCTGGGACAATCCTGCAAGACTTATGACAGGGAAAGCTATCACCTCCAGAGAAAGAATGGCTGGAGTCATCTTTCACATCAGTGTATCTGGTTTTATTTTGGGGTTTTGGTTATTTATAAGTGTGCTTTTACAAAAATGACCAGTATGGAAGTGTGTTTTGCATAACAATAAAAGGGGGGAAGTATGTCAAACCAAAGAAAGCCTCTGGTTTGGGGGAAAAAGCATGGCTGCATAATGCCAGGAAGAACTTTAGAGTCTCTCTTTTGACACACTCACCATCATGTCCCTAAATGAGTTTTCTGTGTGCTGTGGCAGAGCTTGGTAACATTCTCAGGAATAGGAGGTCATTTTTTAATCAAGCTCTTCTGAGTGTCATAACATAGCTCTAGCTATGCCCACCTTCCCATAACTTATCTGGTGCCCCTCTCCCCCTCCCCCAACAAATTATTCCTAAACATCAACTGTATTCCAGGTGAGCCAATTGCAATGTGCCTATTTCCCATGGAGATAAATGCTTCATCTCTGTATTAGGTTTTGCATTCTTACATTTTACTTGCATGCCTCTTGGTAGCCATTGTATAGATGCCCAGTTCTGCATTCTTCCTTTTTAAAAAACAACCAAAAAAACCCCTTACTTTCTGTCTTGAAACCAATATTGGGTCCTCATTTGCCTTGACGTCTCTGCAGCCTTTGCTACTGCTGATCACTGTTCTTCTTGACACTCTTTTCTATGTTTTTGAGACACCACTCATTCCTACTGTAAAGATAATTTTAGGGTTGTGACTTAAAATCTAAATTAATTTGTCATCAGGGAAAAATCCCAAATAAAATAGTCTGGAAATTTATGGTAATTTTAATTAATATAGAGGGAAGGATTTTAAGAAGAAAGAAGGAAGAGGGTATAGGATTTCTCCTGCCTGGCCTGTGCCAGGGAGGAGTTCAAGATCCCTGCCACTAGGTCTCTGAAGAAGATTAGAGGTATTCTAAGAGTATAAAGTTGGAAAATAAAGGAGAAAAACTCAAGCAGAAACTCACTACCGAACTGGACAATAGCTGTAGCCATGCCAAGATGCCAAAAGGCCCAGCACGCTGCCACCAGTCACCTCTTTGCCGCCAAAGGTCCCGGAGAGAAGAAGTGACACCAAATATATAGACCTTTTACTCTTGTGTCCCCTCCTCTAAATTTTCACGTCTACCAATCACATCAGAGGCTTTTCTCCAGGACTGCCCATTCTTTAGTTCTCTTCTTTGATTAGATTATAACATTTGAGTTACTTAACATTTTGTTAAGTTCACCTTTTGTTAGTTACTTAACCTTTTTGTGATTAATTTACCCTTTATGGTTACTTAACACCTTTTTGTAGTAAGATCTAAAAATAGACTTAGCTTAAAGTTCTAGCTTCGCTATGAAGTAAGAGCTAAGTACCTTCATTGTTCAATCAGGAGATTACAATTTTATCTTCACCATAAAGTAAGATCTGAGTAGGGTGGAGTAATTCAAAGTTCACACTACTACCTATATGATCATTCTTTCTCAGGTTCCTTTGCCAAATCCTCCTCCAAATCACCCTTTAACTATAGTGTCCCTTTTTTCTTGTTCCTTTAAAGTACTTCTCTTCACCTCTAATGGATTTAATTGCCATCTTTATGATTATGATTCCCAAAGCTACCTTTTCTACCTTAACCTCGCTTATGTACTCCAATCTCATGACTCCAGCTTTCAGATCTCTCAAAATTAAAGTCTAGCAGACAACATAAACTCAACATGTTCCAAACTAGACCCCCGTCACAATTTCCCTATTATTGTAGAGGGCAACACTGTCTTCCCATCCCTCAGGCTCACAACCTAAGAGCCATCCTGGACTCCTTACTATCTCTAACACCACCATAAGTACACTGTTGTTAAGGCCTGACCATTTCTCCTTTGTAATACCTCTCAAATATGCTGCCACACCTCATAGCTGGATTATTGCAATACTCTGCAAGTGGGATCTCCTGCCTCAAGCCTCTCCCCACTCCAGGCTGCTCTCTATCTAGCTACTCAAGTGATTTTCCTAAAGGTTACATCTGATCACATCATCCTTCTACTCCATAATGTATAAGTGAGGATTTTGAACCCTAGACTCCAATCCCTAGAAGTCCTTGGTATTTCCTAGACTTTCCTATAATCTCACCTGCGTCTCCACATAGGTGAGATCACAATTGGCATTTAACTGGCAGTAACACCTACCACGCTTTCTTCTCTGCCATTGCAATGATGTAGGAAGTTAGTGGTAAGCTAAGCGAGGGAATTCTGAATTGGCTAATCAGCCATGGGGCACATGGTTTTTATTTTGTATCTTTTTTATTCCTTTGTTTCTAATAATCCTTAATAAACCTCAAAAAATATAATATTTTTATTGTAGAGACTAAATTTATTTTTTACAATGAGCTATTGATTTTCTCTCACCTCTCACTACTGGCATCAACTATGGAATCATTTGTTTGCTATTCAAAGCCCTTCATATCCTCCATCTATGTTTCTAACCTTCTTACACCTTATTCCCCAATGTGTACTCTTCTATTCAGGGACACTGGCCTCCTGGCCACAAACAATACCCTTTCTTTTGGAGTTCTGGGCATTCTCCCTTACTATCTCTTCCTCTCTGCCTATTGGCTTCCTTTAAGTCCCAACCTAAAGCCTATCTTCTACAGCAAGCCTTTCACAACTCCTTTTGATTCTAATGCCTTCCTTCTTTTGATTATTTTCTATTTTTCCTACATATAGCTCATTTATACATTTTTGTTTGTTTGTCATTTCCCCTGTTAGATGGTGAGCTCCTTGAGATCAGGGACTGTCTTTTGACTCTTTTTGTGTCCCCAGCATTTAGCAGAGTGCCTGGCATATAGGAGGGATCTAATAAATGTTTGACTGACTATTCAATGAGAAATCAACATGAATGAAGAGGTGCAACCTCAAGTGGGAAAATTGAGGAGCAAAAAATTTGTACCATTGCCTAAAGTTTTGATGGAGGTGGGCAATGGGCAGTGAAGGAAGTAGGACCCTCATGCTCTGAAATCTTGTATTTCTCACCAGTTAGCACTAGCTAAGCATAAACTACAAAATGTGTATTACTAATTAGGGAATCATTCTGTATTGTTAATCACTCATAATGGAACTATACTGTTCTGTACCTTAGTTCAGAATTGTCAGGCTGCTCTGTGTCACAGCTTTGAACCTATATTTACCTTATTCTGAATTATTAGGCTATTATAATAACTGTTTGCATTGTTCTATGAAGGCATTTTAAAAGAGTAACCAGACTTCTCCTTTGCTGACAAAGGATGGCAGGAGGACAATGGAGGGGGACAAGAGACATATGCACCAATGGGTCTGGTAATCCAGGCCCCCAAGAAATTATACTGTCACTGCTCCACATTGGGGGGGGGGCTGCTTCATCAGCACCCTGGCTATACTATTAGTAGGGTTTATTAGTTTATTAGTAGGTTGCTCCACCAGCTCCCAGGCTATTCCATAAGCTCTAAGGCTGCTACTCTATACCTGGAGAGCTGCTACTCCACCAGCTCAGGGCTATGGGGCTACTCCATTAGCCCAGGGTTATGGGGCTCCATCAGCCTAGAGCTTTGTGGCTACCCCATCAGCTCAAGGGGCTGCTATTCTACCAGATCCCAGGCTACCATACCAGCCCCTAAGGTCATTCCACCAGCCTAGACTATGACGCTATCCTAAAAACGTCTTCTTCAAATAAAATCCTTTTCTTACTTCTGGAGCAGAGTTTGAGTCTCCCCTTATTGGGGTGAGACCCTGCTACCAAGTTGGGTGTCTTTCTCCCACAACAGCTTCCTTGGAGTTAAGAACCTCAGACCTTTTCGTATAGTCTTTCTATTCAACTCAGGCTCCACAACCATCTCAACTTTGATCAAATATCAAACGAGGACAGATATGTTGAGTGCTTCCTAAGCCTAGAGGTACTTATTAAATATCAGTTATTACCATTACACGATAGGAAGCAAGTCTATGTATATGGTGGGACACAGGTTTTTAAGAACAATTTTTTTTCTTGAAAAGAGAGCACCTTACAGAGGCCACTATATTCCCATTCTTCTTAGTCTAGAATTCTTCCTATATTATTGCTGTTGTTTTTTAGTTTTATAATCTCCATTGTCAGATGAAAAGATCCAATAGATTGTGTCCTGACATCCTGCCTATAAATCCTCATGGACTTGAACATTACATAATTTTTAGTAACTTTCTACTATCTTGTCTTCCTACTGGAAGAAAACTTCCTGAAAACGGGAAAAAAAGGAGGGAAAATTCTTTTGAAGGAATACTAATTAAAACAACTTTCAGATTCCACTTCATACCCACTGGAAAAGTTGACAAAAAGTGAAAATTGTCAATGTTGGAGAGGCTATAAGAAGACTGACACACCAAAACATCAGTGGTAGACCTATAAATTGGTCCAGTCCTGCAAAATAATGTGGCATTATAGTAAAGTCACTAAATGATACATTCCCTTTGACCCAGCAATACCACAAATGTCCAAATACCCCTAAGAAGACCAGAATGACAGAGAAAGGTCCCATTGTATCATAAATATTTGTACCTCCCTTTTGTCGTAGCAAGAAACTGGAATATCAACTTTGAAAACTTCGCTAATCTCAGCAATGCAGTGATAATGCTGAAGGATTTATGAAAGGGAATGCTCTCCACTTCCAGAGAAAGGATGCAGATCAAAGAATCCTATCTTCCACATCAGTGTATTTATGGTTTTATTTTGGAACTTAGGTTTTGTATAAGTATGCCCTTACCACAATGACTAATATGGAAGTGTGTTTTGTAAGATAATACATGTATGGCCCAGATCAAATTGCTTACCTCCCTGAGTGGGGAGAGGGATTGGAGAGAGAAGGTTTGATTCTTATAATTTTGGAAAAGGTCTGTTGAAATTTATTATTACATGCAATTGGAAAAATAAAATATCTTTGAATTTAAAAAAGGACATCATCATCAATGAAATCATGGATCTATGGAAGTATTAAAGTGGAAAAGATTAGAAACTGGAAAAAAGTAAATGCCCATTTATTGCAGAATGGTAGAATAAATTGTGGTATATGAGTATAATGGAATATTATTGCACCTAAAGAAAAGGCAAATATAAAGAATTCAGAGAAACTTGGGGAGACAAATTAGTGCTGAGTGAAGCTAAGAAGAATGAGAACCTTTTAGACAATGACAACAGTGTAAAAGGAAAAACATGGGAATTCTATTCAATACAGTGACCAATTTTTACTTCAGAGAGCTGAATGTAAAGCAATTCCATGCTGCCTCTAAAGGCTAAGGGTCCTTTACCTATTTTGTGTCAGGGACCTCTTTAGCAGTCAGGTGAAGCCTATGCATGGATCCCGTCTCAGTATAATGCGTTCAAATGTAAAAAATAGAATATACAGAAGATTACAAAGGAAATCAATTCTATTGAACACAATGATCAAAACGTTTTTTCTAATTACAATTTTGTTTAATTATATGTAGAAACAATTTTTGACAATTGTTTTGACATTTTAGAATGCAAATGTTCTCCCTCCCTCCTTTTTGTTCCCTTCTCATCCCCTCCTCAAGGTGGTGAATAGTTTGATATGGGTTATATCTATACTTTTATATAATGCATATTTTCTTATTCCTCATGTCATAATAGAAGACACATACACAGACATAGAAATATCATGAAGGAAATAGAGTGGAAGATTCAATTCCTTCTTGATTTAAATATTTTTTAAAAGTTTATGAGTCCTAGATTAGGACCCTTGCAATCTAGATGAGAAATGACTATATATCTGCTTGGAATGGAGCATGCATTTTAAGATATGACCAACAGCAATGTTTTGTTCAACTGTGCTTAGGTAAACATGGGAGGATAAGGAGTAAATTTTTTTTTTTAAAGGATCAGTATCCAGGACAATTCTAAAAGGCTTGTGACAAAGAATGCTATCCACCTTCAGAGAAAGAATGGCTGGAGTAGAAATGCAAATGAAAACATGATTTATCACTTGTTTATTTGGGTATATGTTTGGGGGTTTTGGTTCTATAAGATTATTCACTTAAAAATGAATAATATGGAAATATGTTTTGTGTGTTAATACTTGTATAACCCAGATTGAATTGCTTGTCAGCCCTGGGAGGGGGATGGAAGAAGGGAAGGAGATAATATAGATCATTATTAACATCAGAATTATGTGGAAATTTGTTATTAAAATTAAAAAATCCAAATAAAAATAATAGAAAAAAAGAAAAAAGATCAGTAAAATATTTTAAAAAATAACTCAAAATAGCAATTAATTATCAAAAATTCTGCCACCTCCAGACAACTGTATATGCAATGGAGATTTAAAATCAAAGTGGGGGTTTAGAAGGGTGTAGGGTCAGCTAGGTGACTCAGTGGAAAGAGAGCCAAGCCTGGAGATGGGAAGTCCAGGTTTCAAATCTGTCTTCAGACACTTCCCAGCTGGGGGACCCTGAGCAGGCCACTTGAGCCCAATTGCCTAGTCCTTACTACTCTTCTTCCTTAGAACCAATATTTAGTATGCATTCTAAGACAGAAGGTAAGGGTTTAAAAGGAAAAAAAAAAAGCAAAGGGGACAACTTGGGAGAAGAGGCAAATTTCAAAGCAAGGACCTCAGAGGTTACCTAATCCAACATCCCATTTTCCAGAAGGGATTAGTGACTTGCCTGATGCCACCCAGATAGGAAGTGGCAGAGCTGAGGTTGAACCCAGATCCTCTCATTCCAAATCTGTTGTGCTTTTCCATTGTACCAGTAAGAGCCCTGTAGGCTGGGGCCTCTCAGTGTAGTCTTACACACTTCATGATAGCTGAGGGCATAACTATTACAGAATAGTACAACAATTACAGAAGTTTAAAAGTTAATTATTTTTCAAAGACCAAGTATTTATGTTCTCGACTTCCTACCTCTAAGCTTCTACTTCCTTGTTTTTCCCTCCAAAGGAAAAAAAGAAAGAAAAAAGAAAACACTTGCAATAAACACACAATCAAGAAAAATAAATTATCATATTGGCCCCCTCCAAAAGGGCAGAATTCTTCATTCAAGAATGTGCTAGTCAATATAATAATTAATAGCCCTAATGATGACTCAAGTCATACAGAGTTTCCATTTATAAAATAATTTTTAGAGGTAGGAGAATTCTTAGGAAATCATGAAATCTACACTTTTATATAAATTTTTACCATTTATTTTTGTTCTTTGTTATTCTGAACTTGATGAACACCAACGAACGGTATTTCCATATACAAACGATGGGAAAAAAAGATGGTAGGTGAAACTGAGAATTTCTGTGATGCCCAACTTGCTATTTTTGAGAATATACAAGAATTTGAGCATATTAATTTCAAAGTTGTCCTGCTTGTTCTTCTGAATTTCTTTCTGTTCCCTCTATAGGATATATTCCAATGATTCTCTTATCTTCTTTTTGGCTTCACCATGACTGGGTTCCCCTTTTTGTTTATAAAGCTTCTCTTCCCCACTAAAACCAAAACCAAAACCTTATAACTAACAAGCAATATGAAGCAAAACAAATCTACCTATTGACCTTGTCCAATGATGTCTTATTTTGCCTAGGAGTAGTGATTGGTAATCACATTAATAATTAGAGTTCTTAAGTCTTATTTTTCAATTATAATTTGGTTATAATTTCCAAGTGTTTTTCTTTACAGTTATTGCTATCACATGAATTGTTCTATTTTTTCTCTTCACTCAGCATTAATTCTTACAAATCTTCCCAGATTCCTCTAAATCACCCCTTTTGTCATTTCTTATAGTGCAGTAATATTTCATTACATTCCTACAATTTTGCCATAATTTGTATAGCCATTCCCCAATTGATTGACCCTCCATTAATTACCAGTTATTTGCTACAACAAAAGGTGCTACTACAAATTTTTTTTCATATGATTCATTGATCTCTGGCATAAAAGCCTAGTAGTTGTGTTGGTGGGCCATGAACATTTCAGGGTTTAATTCTACATTGCTTTCTAGAATAAACTGGACAAATTCATAACTGTACTAACCATGCACAGTGGATTATCATAATACTTCAAACAATTGTAATTTTCCTTTTTTTGGACATCTTTGGTTGTTTTTGAGGATGCTTTCCAAGCTTTATTTATATTTTAACACTAATCTGAATTTCAGAATAATACCCATACACTAATTTTTTTGTTTTTTTTCACTTAAATTTAAACTTTTAGTTTATCAAAACAAAGACTGTATGTCTATTACATGTAACACAAATGACCTTCCTTAAAATAGAAATCCATCCCCTCCTTCACCCCATTTTTATAAATTCAGCTATCAAAACAATCTTAAATATACTTTTTTGTTCCTACTACTTGTCATCCACATATTCAAAAACTAAACAAACTTAGCAACATTATTCATTGTTCCTGTTATTTTAAACAATTTAAATCAAAGCTCTTTAGCTAGGCAAGATAGATAAAGTAAGCCATTAATAATTTTTCTTCTTGAGAAATTGGGTTTCTGAAACATACATTATTTCACAGCAATCTGACACTTTTTGTCATGCTTTTATCTTGTAAAACCTGAATTTCATTTGGAATGCTATGAGTTTATGCTTAAATAATAATACCTTGATAAGGGAAAAATTGTGCTTCATTTTTCTTCCTGTCAGGCATGAAAACATAATGGGTATACATATATTAAACATCTTCTTATAAATGTCCAGGTCACTTATATTAGCTGAAACCTTTTAAAATTAACATTATTTAATTATTTATTTTTAAAATTACATTTAAAATAGCTGAAACTCTTACTGTGTAGGTTTTGCATTATGAGAATTAGTCATTAGGACATTAATAGGAGTAGGAAAAGATTTTTGGTTCTGAGATCTGTTAAAAATTATTTGCTATATGTTTGCCCTTCTGGGGGTTGTGGAAACTTCATATTTTCTTTGGACATTATTATCCTGAAGTATAACTTCAGTGCTATAAACATTTTGCCATCAATGGTCTTTTCTTTGCATCCCACTGGAATCATTCGTCCCATTCATATCATTTTTTGTTAAAAGTCTTGCTCTTGGAGGTCCTTAGGAGGACCACATTACTTTTAGCTTATATATTCTGCTTTCATAAATTGTTCTTGATAACCCAATAATCATACCTGTCTACCTTCTAAGTGCTATTTCTTCATCATCTTCAAACCCTCAGCTAACTTTGTACTCCTTTTTGGCCTTCTTTGAGTTCTCTTAACAAGTGAGTACTTTAACTGCCATCTTCTTCAGTCCTGACTTTCCTCCCCCCCCCCCCCTTTGGTCGTCTTTACCAACCTGTGAGGGATAAAATGAAATGTAAGAATTGTTTCAGTTTGCTTTTCTTTTATTATAAATGACTTGGAGCATTTTTCATGTGGCTGTTGTTAGCTCATATTTTCCCCTTATTTACCTATTTGAGACATGCCTCCTGTTCTTATATATTTGAGTCACTTTCCAATATAACTTGGATAGCAGATCTTTTTTAGAGAAGCTTGCTATAAAGATTTTTCCAAATTAATTTTTAATTTGTTATTGTAATTACAATTATAATTAATTTGTAAGTTGTATTATTATACTGGTATTACCTAATCATGAATCATTAATATTTAGGTGTATATTTCGATAGTGTTTTGTAGTTGTATTCATATAGTTCTGTTTGTATTTTAATAGGTACACTCCTAGATATTCTACATATTCTGTAGTAAATTTAGAATGGAATTTCAGTTTTGGTATTTAGTTAAGAGTTTTTTTACTTGCTATTTCTCAAAATTTTTTTGGTTACATGCCCAATTTATTGATCTGTTCTTTCATTTTTTTGTTGGTGAAACATTTAAAGATGTTAATTTTGCCCTACATCCTGCTTCACATCTTAGAAGTTCTGGTATGCTATTTGTCATTATCCTTTAAGAAACTATCCATTTTTCCATGATTTATTTTTTTAACAAGTTTAAGATTAATTTATTTAGTCTCCATTTAAGTTTAAGGACTTTCTTCAAAAGACTGTTGATATTACAATTTTTATTGTACTGTAGTCAGTAAAGGACATGTTTAATATTTTGGTTTTCTATCTTTGTAAAGCTTTTATGTATTAGAAAATGTACAGTTTTTATAGATATATCATGCACAGATGAGCAATATCTGTTCTCTTTATTATTCCTGTTTGATGTTCTCCAGATATGACATATCTAACTTTTTCATAATTATGTTAATTTATTTTTGCTTATGTTTTATTAAGTTGTAGTTCTGAAAGTGGTATATTATGATTCCCAAGTATTTCAGTTTACTGTAATTGGGTGAATGTTTCCTTTATGTATAGAGTTGCTGTGCCGTTTCCTGCATATGTACTAAAGACCAATAGTAATTATTTGCCTATGTTATCTGTAATCATAATCTTTCTTCCTTATTAATCTCTCCTAATGGTCTATTTTTGCTCTCACTTTGCCCAAGATGATGATGCTACCCTTCCTTTTTTTTTTAACTTTTAAAAATTCATCTCAGAGTAGATTTTGCTCTACTCCTTTATTTTATCACTGTAATTTATTTTGTCACTGTAAATGTTTGTTTCTTTTTTATTATTATGTTTCAAATATGTTTCTTGTAACAACATATTGTTAGATTTTCCTTTCTAATTCATCTGCTATCCTTTTCTGTTATTTTAGTGATCTCATACCATTCACATTCACAGTAATGACTGTTAATTGTATTTATCCCCTTATCATATTGCCTTATACTTTTCCTTTGCTTTGTCTCCAGCCCATCTCATTACAGAGAGGAATACAGGGGTAGCAGAGGAATCAGTGCCCCTCTTTCCTTCCCCTTGCTCACATCTAGATCATAAATTCTGTTCTCTCTTTTTTTCTATTACAATTCCCCTTCAGGATTCCCTCTTTGAAGTTAGAGTTTGGTTTCCTTTAGACTATTCCTTCTATGATTCTATTCTCTGATTCATGTATGTTTCCCCTTTGAGTAGAATGTTGCATGTATTTCTATTCTAAATCCTTGTGTATGTATGTTCTTTTGTCCAACTCAGATTAGTTGCTCGTTTCCCACTAGTCTTTCTTCCATATGAATGGACCTTTTTTCCAGATTACATATTGACACAATTTTTTATTTTTTTTTTGTAGTCCATATACTCTTTCTCCATCCTACTCCTCCTTTCTCCCCAAGAAGGCAGGTAATATGATGTGTCTTGCATATATATTATTGTATAATGCATGTTTTCCCTGGTTGTCATATTGTGAAACAAGACACATATTGCTTACACTGGAGAAAAATTCATGGAGAAAATAAAGGGAAGAATGACAATGTTTCAATCTGCATTCAGATTCTACCTGTTCCTTCTATGGTGGTGGATATTCTTTTCTATTATGAATCACTTTTTCCTGTATACTTTCATCATGAGGGATGTTCCCCCTTCTCTATCTTTTCTTAGGACCATCAAAACTGAACAAAACCACCCCAGACTCTCTGTCTTATTTAAGCCCCTCTGTCACCCTCAAAGAAATTAGAGTTCTGAAGAGATTTTCATTTCTTCTTCCTCGATAGAATATAAGCATTTTATCATTAGTTCATGGTGCAGTACATTAGAATGGTGGGCCTGGAGTAAAGAAGACCCAAATTCAAATTCATCCTCAGACACTTATTAGCTGTCTGGTCAAGTCATTTAATCACACTTTGCCTCAGTTTCCTCAACTGTAAAATGGGGATAACAGCACTTACCTCCCATGGTTGTTATGAAGATCAAATGAGAGATTATTTGTAAAGTGCTTAGCATAGTGACTAACCCACAATAGATACTATATAAATGCTTATTCCCTTCCCCTCATGTAATTCTTTCCAGTTACTCTAATATATTTATTTTTTCCCAGTTTCTCTAGACTGTATTTCAAAGTTTCTACTCAGTTTTTGTTTTTTTTTCAGGACTACTTGCAAGTCTTCTGTTCCAATAGAGGTTCTTCCTCCCCCCCCCCCCCCCCCATGTAGGATTAGATTCAGTCTTTTCAAGTGTGTTTTTCTTGGTTTTAAGCCATTTCCTCTTGGCACAGCATATTCTAAGATCTCTCTCTCTCTTTTAAGTCAAAATGGTGTTATATGATTTTTTTTTATTTTAATTTTATTTTTTTAAATACTATTTTATTTGGTCATTTCCAAACATTATTCATTGGAAACAAAGATCATTTTCTTTTCTTCCCTCCTTTCCCTCCCACCACCTCTCCCATAGCTGACGCGTGATTCCACTGGGTATCACATGTGTTCTTGATTCGAACCCATTTCCATGTTGTTGGTATTTGCACTAGAGTGTTCATTTAGAGTCTCTCCTCAGTCATACCCCTCCATCCCTGCAGTCAAGCAGTTGCTTTTCATTGGTGTTTTTACTCCCACAGTTTATCTTCTGCTTGTGGATAGTGTTTTTTAGATCCCTGCAGATTGTTCAGGGACACTGCATTGACACCAATGGAGAAGTCCATCACCTTTGATTGTACCACAGTGTATCAGTCTCTGTGTACAATGTTCTCCTGGTTCTGCTCCTTTCGCTCTGCATCACTTCCTGGAGGTTGTTCCAGTCTCCATGGAATTCCTCCACTTTATTATTCCTTTTAGCACAATAGTATTCCATCACCAACATATACCACAATTTGTTCAGCCATTCCCCAATTGAAGGGCATCCCCTCATTTTACAATTTTTGGCCACCACAAAGAGTGCAGCTATGAATATTCTTGTACAAGTCTTTTTTCTTATTATATCTTTGGGGTACAAACCCAGCAGTGCTATGGCTGGATCATAGGGTAGACAGTCTTTTATTGCCCTTTGGGCATAGTTCCAAATTGCCCTCCAGAATGAGTGTTACATGATTTTTAAAATTTTCATATTATTTAATTTGTTTTTTTTAGAATATTTTTTCATGGTTACATGATTCATGCTCTCCCCTTCCCCTTCCCCCCCCCCGCCCCAAATTGAGAAGCAATTCCATTGGTTTATACATATAAGAGCTCTTTTTTTATAATTGTAGATGCCCACCCAGTCTTCTATGACCTTACTGTAGTTCCTTGGAATTGGAGTTCTTTCTTTCTGACTGCCTTCAGTATTTTTTTCTTTGACCTAGAAGCCTCAGATTTTGGCTCTGACATTTCTCCAAGTTCACATTTTAGGGTTTCTTTAAGGAAATGCCTAGTAGATTTTACTTTTGCCTTCTGGTTTTAATTGACCTGGGAAGTGTTTTTGTTCTGATTTTTTGAAGTATTCAGGTTTTTGCTGCTGCTGCTGTTGTTGTTGTTGTTCATGGTTTTCAGAAAGTCCTATCAATGATTCTCAAATTATATGCCCTCAATTTGTTTTCCAGGTTAATTGTTCTTGACAGTAGATACCTTACTTTTTTTTTGGAATGCGGTTCTCTTTACAGGAGTAGGCAGTCACTAGGTAGCAATGTATCAACTCTTGTATCTCCCCTTTCCCTCTTCCCTTCCCTCCTCCCAGAGCTGACAAGAAATCCCACTGGTTTATACTCATATCAGAAAAACATTTCCACAAATAGAGTATTTAATAAAACTTTGACTAGAATGATCTTAGTTCTGCTATTTAATAGAAATTGAATGGAGGGTCTATTTGTCATTTCACACCATCCCTCATTTGGGAAAGAAAAAGTCACTTGAATACAGATCCACACTCACAACCCCTGTACAGGAAAGAAAGATAAATATGATAAGTCATTGCACATTGTGATATTAAGTATTTTCTTTCTAAAAGCTAATTGTATTTTTTACCAACAAGCACCCTAATTTGTACATAATTAAAAAACAAACAAACCAGTAGTTAACATTTGAGCTTCCTTAAGCCACAAACTGAGGCTGTGATCTTTAAATTAGATTTGTCTGTGTCACTGATTCCATTGTTATTAATGTCATGGCTCTCTCTATGGTTATCCATCTCAGTCACTATTACCAAAGTCCAAGCAGTCTTTGTCCCCTGGCTCAGATCCCACTTCTGTCAGCTCTTGTCCAGTTGAATATAGTGGAGTTAGATCCAATTCTGGCTGAAACTCGGATGTATCATTAATTTTCATTAAATATTTCATGTTCCATCTAGACACTTTTTCATTTACATGATGACACTCTCTGATCTAGATGCCAGAGGTTACAGGATTCAGATGCTCTTGTTTCAGGTACAATTTACCTTCTTGATCTAAATTGTGGCCTTTCCCCTTGGTCGTTCTAGAGGTCTCATTGATTTGACTTTGCATTTTTCAGTTTATATTTTTAACTGTCTGTCACTTTTTTTATTCATGCCAGACCATTTATATGCATATCATTATATCTATTCAGTTTATTTCCTATGAACACTTTTTTAGAACCACATTTACTGCCTCCTAATGGTACTGTACCATAAGCCAATTTGGCATACTTTCAAATCAAAGGATCACAGCATTTCAAAGCTAGAAGGGATCTTGGAGATTAGCTAGTGTAGCTGTGGAAAATAAGACTCATAAAGGTAATGTGATTTACTAGTTAAAGCTAGTTAGATAGGTAGTTAATGCAGATGCACCAAGTCTGTGACTCTAACACTTACATGATTCTTGTCTTCTTTCTCTGTAGAGGAACAGGAACCAAAGATATATCAGATTATTTAATACTTAATGGACATTTGCTACTCATTACCTATGATATCCTTTTTGAATCACATAGACTGTGTCTGCTGCATTTTGCTACTAGTTATGAGCATTTGCCTCCTCTGACCTGCCTATCAATGGCAGTACAAAATGGCAGGCCTTTGGAATTAGAGCACGTGGATTTTGTACTTAGTTCATGAGCTTTAGGTTGATTGGATCACAAAAACAATTCAAACATGGTCTTTGGATTTGGCCCCAGGTGCCTCCAGGAGAGAATGCCCACTTTTCAGGCTGGCTTTTCCAACTTTTCACATTCTAATCCCAGGCTAGTTTTTTAAGCATTGCACAGGATGCTCCTTCCCTTACCAAGTCGCAGTCAAACGACATGAGTAGCTGTTCTTAAACTCTTGCGTTGGTGTTTCTTCCTAGAATGGTCTCTCTCCCTGGAAAAAGCCTTTTCTAACCACCTCATGTTATGTTTCCATTTGTCTGTGGTAGCATGGTATAGTAGAGATGTAGGGTTAGGGTCAGCAAGACCCATGTACAAGAACTGTTTCTGACAAACTGGCTGGATGACCCTGGGGAAGTCATTTAACTTCTCAGTAAATCCAGGTAGTTTTCTAAGTCTGTTAAGCCATAAGTTACAGATGAATTGCTGATCTGCACTAGGGAAGGTCTTTTCAGACTTGTAAAACCATAAGTCCAGACCCCAAAAAACAATTAAATTTATCTGTTTGCATGCTGTATCATTTAATAAAATATAAGCTTATGGATGGCAGGAGCTATTTTTTGCCCTAATTTTTATATTCATAGTACACAGTAGGTGCTTAATAAATATTTGCTAAGTGGCATTGAGATAATAACTCGACAGTTATTCTTATTTATTTTTAGACCAGGCCTTTTATTAATTTCCATCTGCCCCACCACAGCACTTTTAGGACTTCTGAAGCTTTCCAACCACCCTGTAGGTGATTTTTTAAAAAAATGTATCATCTTCCCCGGTGAGAGCCTAAAATCCCTGGGGAGCCATTTTTTTCTATTTATATCTTTAGTTTAGCACGTGTGCTTATTCATTCATTCATTAACCCATCTACCCATTTATTCATAGGAACTCCCAGTGAAGAAACTCTCCCAGTGTAGAATGATGCCTGCTCTGTCCTTGGAGTCTTGGAGAGTGGCCCTGTGCCTGGATAGGTTCCCTAGCTCCCTGGCTCGGGCCCATATGGTCCCCGTTAGCCAGTATATGTGTCAGAGGCACTACTTGAACCTGGGTCTTCCTTAGGTATTTTTAGGAAGTATTCCCCCCTGTTTTTAGTTATCCTGACCGCAGGAACAAGTTAATGTCAACCATCCTTAGCCGTTACAGGAACATCTGGAACATGGAAAGTAGATGTCGGTCTGCCAAGTGAATCAGAATGGGAGTAAGCAGGAAAGACCCTGACAGGCTGGGCTGGCCTACCCTCTGCCTCACGCACAGGGGAGATACAGCAATGGGTAAGCTTTGATTGGAGCAGAAAGGGGGCGCCTCTGAAGCAGTTTCTCATCCCTGTGGCTCTGAGCCCTGTGTTGGCCGAGTCAGTCAGCTCCTGCCTCCTTCGGGATCCCGTGGTCCTCAGGCTGTGCCTGCCCAGGATCCCGCCGCACCTCTCCTCTACCTGCCACATGGAGGACAGGCCCACGATAGCTTTGCACCTCACTGCGATTCTGTAGTCCAGAAGAACCGTAACTTGGAGCTCGCTGGCGCAAGAGAGCCCCAGGTGCCGAGATGATCACCTCAAGGAGCGTTCTTGACCTCCTGGACGCTGGCAGTGGCAAGAGCATCTCTGGTGTGGCTTCTCCTTGGCAGCGCCCTGTGCCTCTGAGTTCTGCCTGTTATGGGCATCCCCCCCCCCCCACACTTCTAGAAGAGTTTTAAGGAGTCTTTCCTGAAAGGGCAGGTTTACCTCAGTTTACCTAGCAGATACCTTTTGGGAAAGTAGTGTATAGATGAAACAAATACAATAAAAATATGAATGGATCTCTATGGTGAATTCTTCTGCTGTCATGCCAGGAATCGTTTTCAAACCTAAAGGATGCAGCCACGACTACTCAAACATTGTGCTTTCTGAAAGCAGGATTGAGCAGTGACTGTTTTTATTTAAGGATCCTTCAGTCCTGCGTTATTGATAGCAAACTACTCCGCAATGAAACACAGTGCTCAGAGTTGTTACTGGAAGTCACCCCTTTCACTCACTCCCAGGGAAGGGGCACAGTGCTGCTTATCCCCAGCCTCCCACGACCAGCCCTCACCCCCACCAGAGGAACAGGCCGAAAGGTAGAACAGTCCTGTCAAAGGATAAATGAGATTCTAGCCAATTCTTTGCTACCTGCTGGCTGGCTTCAGAATTCTTAAAATTGATTTTTAAATGATTCTTTCAAGCTTAAAAAAAATGATTGTCAGGCTTCATGACACCTCCTCGTGCCCCACATTCCCTCCTTCTTATCCCTCCAGTTCAGCAACATGTAAGGACACATGGATGATCAGGCCCTTTCCTAAATAGAAAGTGTTGGGAGGAGGGTGGGCCAGGAGGAAATGAACTCAAGGACATGGATGAGCAGGTATTGGCCTAGCAATCTGAGGTCATGTTTAATAAGATTAGTCCAGGGACAGAAGAAGCAATCAGGTCGCACTTGGTCAGTCAAGGGAGCAGCATCCAGGGTCCATTCCAGTGGCTCCAGTGAGCAGGGTATGTCTCTACCTGGGGCTTAGATGGTTTTTAAAAATAAAAGTGAATTGATTTTGTTTTTTATTTTTGAGAATTCCAAAATTTGCCTTTATCACACTATCACATTAATCTTTGAATGCTGCTTTTTCTTTGCCAGTCCACCTCCTGTGCATCTCTACCCTCCAGGGGCTCCCTGTTGCCATGACTGTCCCTTAGCTCGGGATTCAGGGTCTCCTCCCAGACATTTCCAACATTAGCGCTTACTGCTCTTCCACACAAATGCTCTGCTCTAGCCAAACTAGTCTGCTTGCTGTCCTAAATATACTTGGTGCACCCCAGCTTTGATGACTGTCCTCTCACTTTTATTCCTGCCTTCAGAGCTTCTTTGCTTTCCTTTCTGCCCCAATCCCTTCCATTCTGTCCCTGATCACCCCAGACCACAGGAAGGTATTCCTGCTCTAGACAATATTGAGGATGTATCTGCCGTGTTCAAGGCAATACACTAGATATTGGCAATTCAAAAACAAACAACAGCCCCTGACCTCAAGAACCCTTCATTCTACTTTGACCTCCCATGGTAGCCCTTGTCATATAATATATAATGCCTGGTAGTCCTCCCAGGTGCAAGTCTTTCCCAGCTCCAGTCTATCTATCCTCCACTCAGGTATCAAAGTGATTTTGTAAAATTAATTTTTAATTCTTTCCATGTTATGTGTTGATTCAATTTTTAATCATTGTTTTCTGACATTTTATAATCTATGCTCTCTCCCTCCCTCTCCCCTCTCAAGACATCAGATAATGGATAAAGGTTGTACATATATTTATCATACAATACATATTTTCAGGCTCATCATATTATGAAAGAAGACACATAGCTTTCATACTGGAGAAAACTCCAGGGGAGAAATAAGTGAAAAATGCATTCAGACGCCATCCCTTCTTTCTTGGTGGCGGACAGCCTTTTTCATCGTGAATCTGTTGGAGTTGTCCTGGATCCTTGCAATGCTGATAACTGGTAAGTCTTTCCCAGCTGATCATTATATTTTATTGCGGTTACTGTGTACAATGTTCCCCTGGTTCTTCTTACTTTACTTTTCCGCACTTTATGGAAGTCTTTCCAGGTTTTTCAAAGTGATCTTTTAGTTCGTTGGTCTGACTATGCCATTTTCCTATGCAATAAATATCAGCAGGTCCCTATTGCCCACAAGACCAAATAGAAAATTCTGTTTGGCCTTTAAAATTCTTCATAACTTGGGATCTTCCTCTCATTCCATTCTTCTGATATCTTACTACCTCCATGCTCTCTATGACCCAGTGCCTCTGGTTCCTCACCCAACACTTTCCCTGACTATCCTGCTCCGTCCCCTCTCCTCTGCCTTTTAGTTTATTTGGCTTCCTTTAAGACTCCTTCTTTCTGCAAGAAAGCCTTTCTTGGGCTTCCTTACTGTTGGTGCCTTCCCAGTGAGATCATCTCCAGTGTATCTTGTTTGTACATAGCTATTTGCAGACTCCCCCCAACCCCCATTAGAGTGTTAGCTTCTTGAGGGCAGGCACTTTGTGCCTTTTTTTTTTTTTGGTAACCCCAGCTCTTAGCACAGTGCCTGATGCACTTAAGTATGCTTTAACTTGACATATCATAGATGAAATCAAAGATCCAGACCAAAAAAAATTCTTAGTTATCTTTTTTCTTTTTATGTGTATATGTCTCAATTTTTCAGCTAGATTAAAAAGTCTTTAAGGATAAACAATCACTCTATTGCAAATATTAATAATATGAAAATGGATCTTGATCAGTGATACATGTAAAAACCCAGTGGAATTGCTTGTTGACTATGGGAGGGGAGTTGGAAAGAGGGGAGGGAAAAACATGAATCATGTAACCATGGAAAAATCTTCTAAATTAATTAATTAAATAAATAAGATTTAAAAATAAAAAAGTCTTTAAGGGTAAATACTATTTTTCTATAATCTTCACAGTATTTAGCATACTGCCTTATATGTATACAGTTCAACACCAGATTACCAATTGGATGCTCCTGGAAAGCATTGCAAAATCTACCAAGAAACTCAAGAGTGCTACCATTAAAGGCACCTTCAAGCCAGGTTTTTTGTTTTGTTTTTCTTAATTCTTACCTTCTACCTTAGAATCTATATTATGTATTGGTTCTAAGAAAAGCAGTAAGGGCTAGGCAATGGGGGCTAAGTGACTTGCCCAGGGTCACACAGCTAAGAACTATCTGAGGCCACATTTGAACCCAGGTCTTCCCTTCTCTAGATCTGGCTCTTAATCCACTGGGCAACCCATCTGCCTCCTCAGAGCAACTTATTGAGAAATCTAGTGGGAGAGACCTCAGAACATATAGCCCTGTGCTAGGCTGGAGATCCAGTGATTCTGCTCCCACCATGGCAGGGAGATAGGGCATGAAGCCACTTTTGGAAATTTCCTGGTCCTTGGACCAGGAATGAGTTCATTTGGGACATAGCCATCGTGGATCAGAAGAGAAAGCTAACAGAAGTGGACTATTAACTTTTTATTTTATTTTATTTTAATTATTTCCCCTAAATTGATGCTAATATTTATTCTTTCTATCTGATGAAGAAATCTGGCTAAATGGGGGTGCCTTGAGGCAAAACTTAGGTCATCCCCTCTCCATATTATGGCTCAAGTGCTGAGGGAATATTTAAAAAATCTTGATTGGATTGGCAATAACTGGAAATTTTGGAAGACTCAGTTGAGCACGTATGCTCTGGTGATTTAGATGATAAGCTTTGACACAGTGTTGGTGAAATACTGTGATCCTATTCTATCTGCATGAAATCCCATGCTTTTGAGTTACATATCTTGGTTAATTTTCACATAGACAAATTTAAAATGTTTTGGGGTGTCTGTCCTTTTTATCCAGCCAAAGCACTACTGAGTTTATACCCCAAAGAGATAATAAGGAAAAAGACTTGTACAAGAATATTCATAGTTGCACTCTTTGTGGTGGCAAAAAAATGGAAAATGAGGGGATGCTCTCCAGTTGGGGAATGGCTGAACAAATTGTGGTATATGTTGGTGATGGAATACTATTGTGCTAAAAGGAATAATAAAGTGGAGGAATTCCATGGAGACTGGAACAACCTCCAGGAAGTGATGCAGAGTGAGAGGAACAGAACCAGGAGAACATTGTACACAGAGACTGACACACTGTGGTACAATCGAATGTAATGGACTTCTCCATTAGTAGCAGTGCTTGATCCAGGACAACTCTGAGGGACTTATGAGAAAGAACATGATCCACATCCAGAGGAAAAACTGTGGGAGCAGAAACACAGAAGAAAAACAACTGCTTGATCATAGGGGTCGATGGGGATATGATTGGGGATGAAGACTCTAAATGATAACCCTAGTGCAAATATTAATACCATGGAAATAGGTTTCGATCAAGAACACATGTAAAACCCAGTGGAATTGTGTGTTGGCTATGGGAGGGGGTGGGAGGAAAGGAGGGAAAGAACATGATTCTTGTAACCAAGGAAAAATATTCTAAATTGACTAATCAAATAAAAATGTCAAAAATAAAAAATTAAGTGTTTTAGAGTTTTTAATTTAGTTTATAAATGTGCAGAAAAGGAATTTTGCTTCATATTATATGGAATTAAAAATCTATTTGTGGTATAGTGAATATAGTTTTGGGTTTGATGCCAGGAAATCCTGGGTTCAAATTTTACCTTTGACATGAAATAGCTGTGTGATTCTGTATCTTTAAATACCTCTGGCAGTGCTCTAAGATTTGTTTATTAAGTAGTGATTTGCATTATTCTTGAGATCTTTGATAGGAGAGAGATCCCTATACAAATGAACTCACATTTGCTTTAATAAATAGAAAGCATCCATTTGTTAATAACAATGGAATAGCTCATCTATTGAATGGGACTTCAAGAATATCTTCAAGTATGATGGAAAACAATTAAAGAGACAAAGAAGTGGATAAATACAAAACAACCTCTGAGTACCTATCACCTGACCAGTCACTTTATTAGTTGTTCAGCCTTTGACCAGGACATTGGAAAAATGTAGTCAGAATAATTTTCTTGTTAGCATAAGAGTAAATCTTAAGCAATAATCAAGTGTTGCCTAAACACTAGCTTTTAAATTAGCTCTGTATTAAATAGCCTTGGTTTAAAAATACACAACAATAAATCAGGAGAGCATCATTAATCAATGTCTTGCATTATGGAACTTTGCATTTCCTTTGTGTAATTTATACAATTAATCTATCTGTTGCCAAGGAAAGTAATTCTTCTTGTTTGGTAAGATTCAGCATGGAGATGAAAGTTGCCCTCACCTTGGGAACACTTACTGGTATTGGGTCTGATCCTGCTGTCCATTTGCCTTCCTATGGACTTCAGAAGCTGGCCCATTACTTTGTCATTTATAGTGCAATTTTCATTAGTGCCCAAGCGGTAAGCATTTAACAAGGTGAATTTACTTTGCTTTCTGTCCTCTCTCCATTTGACTGATAATAATTGCTGGATTATGCCACGCTAAAGTTACTCCCTTGATTATAAAGGCAGGGATATAACTTGACTTTCCGGATAACCTAGGCTTAACCGTGGCAGTTCAAGAATTGTGTAATAGTATGCAATTGAAAGTCTAGAAGAAAGCACACCTGGGTGGAAGTGGGGTAGGGCCAGAGGCCACTGTCAAGATTTGAATTCCAAAAAATAAGGCAAGTCTGAAATTATAGGATTTGGAGCTAGAAGGGACTTCACAGATCATGTAGTATAACTCCTTTTATAAAGGAGGAAACTGAGACCTAGAGAAAGGATAAATGATGTTACCAAGATCCCAGTGCTTGTAGCCTACATTGCCAGGATTTGAAACTAAATTTCTTGATTATTTTTCTGATGTAAATGGTGCCATTTTTACTCAAGTAAATATTTCTACAACACTTTTGAATTAATATATCTATTAATATATGTGTGTATATCACATTTCTATATGCTAGCTTATCGTGGTGCATAGCAGAATGTTTGCTGACCAACATATAGTAGGTACTTCATAAATGCTTGTTGAATTGAATTTAAGTTACATTAAATTTAAATTAGAAATGATCGTATAAAGTCAGCCATGTAATAATTTTAATTACCTTAAAATAATCCACTACAAAACAAGCTTATTTTTTAGAAAATGGTGGCAATAAAAAAAAATAAAAGATAAAGGGTCTAAAACCATGAAGTCTAAAAAACTAAGACAGGATAAGCAAGAGTTTTTAGTCTAAGCATGGTAGCCAGCTTTTCTCTATCCCTACTAGGGAAATAGGAAGAGGAAATGGAGTTTACATTGCAGCAGAAGGGATTTAGGTCTGACTTAAGGAAGAATTCCTGATGGTGAGGCTTGTATTATCATATCCAATTAGGGTTTGGAATCTTCTGTCTCTTGGAATCAAAAGAGCACAGTCTCCTCCACATGGGATTTATTTGGTGTAATCCTGAGGAAGGCAAGGGGGTTGAATTAGCGTGTTCCTTTACAAATCCTTTCCATTTATAAGATTCCTTGATTCTCCTAGGATTGTGAAACTTGCTTTGATTCAGTAGAATAAACTAGATCACCACTTGGATGGGTCAGTTAGCCAACAGACATTTATTGGGTCCCATTCCTTTGAGACCATTGGAGAGGCAGCAGGGCTTTGCAGTCAGGAAGCCTATCCCTCCTCCAGCATTCACTTTGTGACTCACTAAATGCCCACCTGATGGTCAGATTTTTTAACTACAAAATGGAAAGGGTAATATCCCCAGGATTTACTTCATTGGATTGCTGTAATATTCAAATTAGATAATTGTATATAAAGCAAACATGTATATATTTACACACATATGTGTTTAAATGTTGCTTATTATTTATGAGACACTAGTTAATGGGGTGCCTGTCTTTGTGGAATTTATGATCAAGTTAATATTATGAATTTTGGACTCCATGATCCCATGATTTCTACTTGCCTAGAATACAGAGAAGTTTCTTTTTTTTTTTTTTTAAAAAACAACAACAACACTTTCCCAGAAAATCTGGTATTTATAATTGACAAGTCTTTATGTTTGCTAACTAGCTTAGCCCACTAGAATTGGAACTTACTAGTTTTATTCCAAAGGAAAATGTTTACATAGGCCAGGTGCTGCTACCAAGTACTATTACTTCATAGTACTACCAGTACCTGTGAACACTGGTACTATTACTATTATATAGCACACTGCCAGTGCATAGAAGCTATAGAATGCCACCAGAGCACCTTCTCCACTTCCACTAATGAAGAGATGGGATGTGTCAAAGACGCATCTGTTGTTAGGTATTGTCACACCATTTACTGCAAAACCTTCTTGGGCCATAGGTTAATATATTAATGAGGACTGTGATTGTTCTCTTATATTAAGTAATGCCTATGAATGATTGGGTGAGAAATATCTCTCCCTTATTTTCTTCCATAGAGTTAAGATTGATGAGAATGGATTACTTTGCCAAAAGGACTCCAAAATATTACAATCTCTTATTTGTCTGCAACTTGGATGAGTGCACATCCATTTCTGTGCTCATACACAGAACCTCTTAAAATGATTCTGGGCTAAAAAACACATTAAATCATCAATTTAATTACATTGAAACTGCACACTAGGCTTCTGTCACTAATCTAGTTTAATCTTGGCGTCTCAGTCTCATCCATTATTTTACTTACACACAAGCTGTTTTAGTCAATTGGATAGAATCTGGAATATTGAAAGCATATGCATATTTTCTGTAGAGCCTCAAGACCATGACCAAAGAAAAAGAATTATGATGATGCCTTGGTTAATGTACATTTTGCCATTATGTATAAATGTAATTTTTTCATATTGAATGATCTGATTTCACGTCCTGGGCACATTTAGATCCTCTTACTTTAACTAAAATGTGTGAATGAGACCATAATTTTGGATTCTATCATAAATCTTAAATCCCTTTCTTTAGACTCTTCTATGCTGCATATGGGCCTATGAGACAGATTAGCTATAAGAAAGGCAGAGAATCCCCTGAAAGGATGGCACAAAGCTTAAAAAAATGTGGAATTCCCAATGCTAGCCCAGGTACATTCATTGGTGTCAACTCAGGGAGAGTGATTGATGGAGGCATATGGTGGGTGAGAGAGTATATTAAAAAAAACAACAACAGAAGGCAGATCATTCTTTTGCTTTGAGTTTTTACATTTATTTCTCCTCCTTCTCTCTCCACACTAAACAAAAAGAAAAATCTGGAGATAAAGGAGAATTACAATGGCATTTTTCCTTAGATAATACTGCTATAATTGAGAATTATATAGATCCAGGATCCTGGGAATAACCAGAACTCTGCTCTTCCATTCATCTTTTCACTGATTCTATAAATATTTGCTGAGTATGCTCTGTGACTAAAGCTACAAAGAGCAAGCACCACATCGTAGGAACAAAAACAGCAGACTTAGGTGTCATGCTGAGGTTCCTTTCAGTAAGTGATCCCCAAACTTTTTACACAGGGGGTTGGTTCACTGTCCTTCAGACCATTGGAGGGCCAGACTATATAAAACAACTAACCCTATGCACACTGCACACATCTTATTTTAAAGTAAAAAAACAAAACAGAAACAAATATAGTATTTAAAATAAAGAACAAGTAAATTTAAATCAACAAACTGACCAGTATTTCAATGGGAACTATGGACCTGCTTTTGGCTAATGAGATGTTATTGTCCAGTTCCATATTTGTCACTGTTAGCCATAACAAATAATGCAAGTGTGCATCAGTTAGTCTAGATCTGGTTGGAGATTTCAGATATTTCATTCTGGAAAAAGTCTGTTCACAGATATAAGTGCTGCCAAAGATGGTTGCCATTTTGAATTCATGGTTCCTGAGATTAGGATATGTCTCAGAGGGGAGAGGTGCATAGAAATTAGGCAAGCTGCTTGACTTGAATGTGCTTTTCAGAGAGTTACAATTCTATAATTCAGCCAGTTCCATTTGGTAAATTGTATCCACGTTTTCAATGTCAATAGAAAATGGGTTATGGAAAAGCTGTATGAACTGTTCATGGAGATGAAGCTCTTTAAATCTGAATTGGAACTCCTTTTGCAACTTTTTCAGTGAATCCACACATGTACTTTTGGGAATGCAATCAAGGGTTTTCTGCTAACAGATTTTGAGTTCAGGGGAGGGAGGTGGCAGAAATTTTCCTCCTTCACTTGTTTGATAAGGGGGCCTAATTTCGCTTCAAATGCTTTCACATGTGATTGCATATCACAGATGAGCTTCCCTTTTCCTTGAAGTTGCACATTGAAACTGTTGAGTAGCTCTGTTACATCTGTCAGAAAGGTGAGATGCCAGTTCCATTCTACATCACTGAGCTCTGGTACTTCTTTGTTTTTTGAAAACATAAAAGCTGTAATCTGTGGAAGTAAGCCATAGACATGTCTCAAAACTCTCCCTCCACTCAGTCAATGGACTTCTGTGTGGTACAGGACATCTTTATATGCAACATTTAGCTCAGACAGAAATTCCTGAAATTGTCTGTGGTTTAGTGCATTCACTCTAATGAAGTTAACCCAAGATACCACAATTTTCATAACAGAGTCACACTTCAGTGAGTTACTACATAGCAGTGCTTATTGGTGGATGAGGCAGTGTATGGCTATGGGATGAGAATGGTTACATTTGTCCATCTCTTGGATAACACGAGCAATTACTCCTTTCTTAGACTCCACCATGCTAGGAGCACCATCAGTTGTCACACTGGGTAGTTCAGCCCAGTCCAGCTCCAAATCCTTCACAGTTTGGGATTTTTTTTTCATAGATATCCTTTTCATAGATATCCTCTCCTGTAGTTGTTCCTTTGATGCTTTGCAGTGTAGCAAGCTCTTCTGTGTCTTTGAAATTGTCATTGGTCTCATGAATAAAAATTAGAAGTTGTGCAGAATCACGAACATCATTGCTTTCGTCAAGTGCTAAGGAAAAATAGGAAAGTTTTCTTGTGGAGTTTTGCAAATGCTGATGCAAATTGTCTCCCATTTCTTCAAGCCTTTGTGTAATTGTAGATCCTGAAAGACTAACTGTACTAAATAAGCCTGTCTTTTTTGGACACATCTCTTTGGCAACAGAAAGAAGGCAATCTTTAACAAAATTTCCCTCCATGAATGGTCTGCCAGTGCACTCTATTAGCTTGGCAAGTTAAAAAATTGCTTGCAGTGATGAAATACTTAGCTGATTCTGCTTCACAAAAGTATTTTGCTGGGTTGTCAATGTATTTTTCAGTTTTAACATTTTATCTTTTCTCACATCTCCGACCAAACAATCATATTTATCTTTATGTTGAGTTTGATAGTAGTGATGCAAATTGTATTCTTTGAACACAGACACTATATTATGGCATATCAAACACACAGTTCTTTCCTTGTACTGCATGGAAAAGTAATCATAAGTCCACTATTCTTTGAATATTCTACACTCCAAGTCAATTTTTCTCTTTCTTGACATCATTGTTTCCTAGGGATTCCAAAATGCTATTAGTAAAATACCTAGATAGTAGTAGTAGTCTCTTGGAAGCCGAGAATGACTATATACTTGTGCGTGAAAGAGATTTAAGTGGAAAAGTTGGTGCACAGAGACAGTCCCACTCTCTCGATGTTGGAAGCCTGGGTCCAGTGGCATGAAAAATTATTACACCTGGAGACTTCCTCAGCTGCATTGGGTGGCCATGTTGTTCTTTGTGCTCCAACACGCCCTAAGCACTCCACTGTGCCTTGCTGTATTGCCATCTCAGCCGTTGAACCTTTTTGGTGGTTTCTTCCACCTGTTCCGCTGAAACAGTCTTCACATGCTGGGTGAGCAAAGCCCGGGTTCACCAGGGGTCGATGACAACCCGATGGCTACCCTCACAAGGTTTAGCTGGCCTGTCGAAGCTGTTGCCCGGGGTGTGGCCACTGCCGCATGCTAGCAGCTACTAGGAGCCACAAGTGAGAGCTGGGTGTCAGGTGGGGGTCAGAGGTTGGAGAGCTGCCCTAGGAGGGCACGACAAGCCCTCCATACCAAGGTGCTACCCCTCCCTGAACATCCCATACACCCCAAAATACCTAGATAGATAGATAGATAGATAGAGCCCTACAAAAACAATATACCAACAACAATTTTGCCCACACAGAGGCATACAGACTGCACTGCCCATCAATGCAGACTTCCCAGTCCACATCATTTCCGCCTCACCCGTGGCCATATTGGTGGAACTCCACTTTTACCTCAGGCTCACATTGGTGTGGTGTGGGAACCAGCACGATTACAGAGCCAGTTCCTCCACCACCTTTCCATTTCACACTACCCTGTGCAACCACACTGCAATCTGTGAACTCACACAGGAATGAAGAAGGCACGACACTAGTATGTGTCCTCTTGCAGTCCATATTTATGGATCTGTAATTATAGACCGTAATAAGAAAAACACATGCCTCACTTCCCCCACATAGTACAATGGCAATCATATTCCCCCAGATGCACAACATGGTGGCCCCTATAACTTCCCTTTGCCCAAAATTCTCTCCCCACATTACTACACAGTACAATGGCCCCCACACTCCCCAAAATGCACAGCATACTGGCCCCTATTATATGGGCATCTAGGGGAGTATGGAGGCCATTGTACTATTTACCATGTTTCCCCCAAAATAAGACACTGTCTTATATTAATTTGACACCCCCCAAAACAGGGGGTGTTTTATAAAACACCCAGTGTCAGTGGTCGGCTTCTCACAGTAGAGGCCCACCGCTGATGTCACAGACCAGATCACCGTTATCTGATGCCTGTATACAGTATTGGAGGAGGTGCTGGGCCTGTGACACTGTATACCGCTGTCTGGGACAGTGGAGGCTGCAGCATTGGCTGTGATGGGCCTGTCACACCTTGTACAGGCCCATCACTGCCACCACTATACCTGGCAGCAGTATACACAGTGCAGAATCCCCTCCCCCAGATCACCACTCACCATGCTAACATCTTCCATTGTGCAGCCACATAATCCTTTGCGGCACCTCGTTCTCCTTCAGTTACTCTCAGAACAAGGCACCACACAAAGGATTATGTCACCGGAAGTAATACTGTATGTGAGTGCTGCCATGCTTTGCAGAGCCATCACATATAGTACTCCACATCCACATCCTGTGCTCCTCTCACTGACCACCAATGAAAGAAGTGCCCCTTCCAGAAGTGCGGTGGGGGCCAGATAAATGGCCTCAGGGGGCCACATGCGGCCTGTAGTTTGGGGACCCCTGCTTTCAGCTTTAAAGTCTACAATCCTATGATTCTTAAGAACTGAGTTCTGATGTTTGTCTGTGCATCCAAATGTGAGCAAGTCCCTTAGCCTTTTAGCTCCTTAGAGTAGTTTCTTCATCTGTAAAATGGGGGTAAGTATTGTTTGTATTATTTCTCCTATGGGGCCATTGTGAGGAAAGCGTAATATGATTTGGTAGCAAGAATGCTATACCTTGGTATCAGGGGAGCTAGGTTCAAATCTAGCTCTGCCATTTTTTAGTTATAGGACCTTAAGCAAGTCTGAGTCCTCTTGAGCCTCAGTTCCCTTTTCTGTAAGGTGAGGACACACTACAGGGATTTTGCAGGGAAAGTCTGTTTTGAACCTTAAAGTGCCACATTGGTGTCCATTAGGAGTAGTTACAAAGCTTTAGAAATAAGAGCTATTACACAAAGATGAATCACACAATTCTTGCTCTCAAGGAGCTTACAGTCTAGTTGGGGGGAGCCGGTAAAACAAGCCCAACTTGAATGTAGTCAACAATGTGATAAACATGATGACAGAAGCAGAGCCTCTACTCTGAGGCTCTCCATGAGTCTGTGCTACCCTCTCTACTTCCCAACCTTGTTTCACATTCTTCCTATCCATGTGAGATTAGCAACTATTCCTTATCTTTAACTTTCCAATTCATGTTCCTGGATCAGGCAGGCAGTCAACATTTATGTAGTACCTCCTGTGTGCCAGGCACTGTGCTGAGCCCCCACAAAGAGAGGTACAGATAGTCCCTGCTCCCAAGGGGCTCCTGGTCTTATGAGGGAGATGGTGAGGGTGAGAGGAAGGTGCCTACCCAAAGGCATGATGGAATAGCCCTGAAGAGGGCAGCTGGGTGGGGAGGATTCTGCATAGCAGTAGCCATCCACCCTCATGCCTATAACAGGCACAGGCTCCTCCCTTCCTCCTTTTAGAATCCTTCACTTTGTTTAGAAGTGAGAAAGCCCAGCCCTTGGGATGCCTCCTCTGTGAACCCTTTCCTGATTCCTTCTAGTTGTTAATTATTTTTTTTCTACTTAGACTCCATTATATTTCTTTATCTGGATACGTTTCTATCCCTCCAACAGAATACTAGTCTCTTGGAGGCAGGAACTGTTTGTGGTTTATATGTATGCTTCTTTAGTGTTTCAAGTAATGCCTTCCACATGGCATGCAGTTAATAAATGCTTGTTGAACTGAATTAAATTCACATCTGCCAGAGCTTGGTCATTACCACTCCCAAAATGCTGATATTGGTGTATAATAGGAATCTCTCATTTCACTCTAGTCCTGCATGACATTTGGATTCAGTGTTTCTGGGACATATTTAGCCTTATCTGCCATAAGTACATGCTATAGTCACAGACCAGGAAAATCACAAGAAATTAAATAATAAAATGTTTAATTGGACCATTTGTTGTTCATTCATTCAGTCATGTCCAAATCTTCATGACTCATAGCACACCAGGCCAGGAACAAAAGTTCCACTGGGCACAACCAAGCTAAAAAGACTTGCTTTGCAAAGAGTATAGTCCTGGCAACAGATTGTGTCTGAGGCCTAAGGACCAATCTAATCTAGCAAACATGGTCCTGATATATGTTAACTGAGAATCAAACAGCTAAAGTGATTGGATTAAAATACTGATAGTGTAAAGATGATTTTAGGGTTATAACTTAAAAGCTATATTTAATTGGTCACCAAATAAAATAGCCAAGTCAGTCTGGAAATTTATGATAATTAATATAGAGGGAAGAAATTTAAGGAGAAGGAGGAAAGAGGATATAGGATTTCTCCTGCCTAGCCTATGCCAGGGGGAATTTAAAATCCCTACCTCTAGGTCTCTGAAGAAGATTAGAGGCTTCTAAGAGGATAAAGTTGGAAAGTAAAGGAGGAAACTCAGCTAGAAACTCACCACTGAACCAGACAAATAGCTTGTAGCCACACTAAGATGCCAGAAGGCTAAGCACACTGCTGTCAGATAACTCTCCACCACCAATAAGGTTTTATATGGAGACAGCAAGGGAGCCAAATATATAGACCTTTCACCCTTGTGTCTCCTCCTCTAAATGCCCATTCCTAGTTCTCATCTTCTTTTGATTAGATTATATCTTTTGAGTTACTTAACACTTCTTTGTTAAGTTCACCTTTTGTTAGTTACTAGACCTTTTTGTGATTAATTTAACCGTTATAGTTACTTAACGCCTTTTTGCATTAAGATCTAAAAGTAGACTTAGTTTAAAGTTCTAGCTTCACTATAAGGTGAGAACTAAGTACCTTCATTGTTCAATCAGGAGATTACAACTTTATCTTCCCATAAAGTATGGTCTAAGTAGGGTGGAGTAATTTAGAATTCCCAAGACATTCCTGATTTTGTTAAATTAAGTATCTCTTCATTGTTACAATCAGGAAATAGCTAAATCCAATCTTCACAATAGGAACATGGAGAAACAGGCCTAATATTACATTGCTAGAATAGCTGTGAATTAAGAACTATACATTAAGAACTTTAAAGATGTTTGTGTTCATTGACCTAAAGATCCCATTAGCTAGGGGTAAAATCTAAGGGCATTTTTGAAAGAACAAAAAACTTTGTATGAAAATATTCAAGGAAGCTCTGTTTATTTTGATAAAATAACTGGAAATAACACAAATGTAATGAACAGGAGAAATGGCTGAATAGGTTGTGATAGCTGAATGAAATGGATTGTATTATGTTATTGAAATGACAAATATTGGAAATATAAATAAAATAAGATAAATATATGAAAAGTTAAAAAGGGAAGAAAAGATAATAATACAAACCATGATTATAATTTTTAAAATAGCCACAAAATCAAGAGAAAAAAGAATCCAATAAAACAAATCCAAAGGGAACTCAAAAGCAAGGGATGTTTACATTAGCCTACATAGATAATTTACATATTTTAAAACAAATTGTAAACAATGTAGAGTTTGTGACCTTGAACATAATCTTTTTTCATACATTTAAGAAAAAAAAATTGTGGTGGTGTTTACTGAGCATATATATATAAATCTTGTCTTCTCATTATGTGGCCAAAGTATTGAAGCTTCATCTTTTGTATTTGTCCTTCCAATGAGTAGTCTGAATCAATTTCTTTAAGTACTGACTGATTTGATCTCCTTGCTGTCCAAGGGACTCTCAAAAGTCTTCTACATCGCAATTCAAAAGTTTTCTACATCACAATTCAAAAGCATCAGATACTCTTTCCTTATAATCCAACTCTTGTAGCTGTATGTTACTACTAGAAAAACCATATTTTTGTCTATACAAACCTTTGTCAGCAAGGTGATGTCCATATTTTAATATGCTGTCCATATTTGCCATAACTTTCCTTCCAAACATTTTTTTAAAAATTTCTTTTAATTTCATGGCTGAAGTCACCATCCGCAATGATCTTTGAGTCCAGGAATATAACACCTGACATTGCTTTCATTTCTTCTTTCTTTATTTGCCAGGAAGTGGTGAG